>NC_090265.1:1003289826-1003600659 GCF_040414725.1 Anabrus simplex | reverse complement strand
TATCATGCTCTTTTACCCGTGTGTTATCTTCCCCATAGATGACTGGAAGGCAATGGGGGTGTGGGTGTCCTGAGATGGGATAGAATTAGAAAAGCAACTGTGAATGTAATTAAGGTACAGCCCCAGCATGTGCCTGGCACCTTCTTGAAGCTGATGTATGTTTTCAAATTCTTCATCGCTTTTAACCCTTCTATCACAGCTACACATCACCATAATCATAATTATCGGCTGCCAATGCCATTTTCCACTTTCAAATCCAGGCTGATTCAAGAATGAAGAATTTGTTTAGGACCGTATACATAGTTCCAATTTATCATCAATACATATGCCAAGATATATAGGTCCTATTACAATATGACGCCTTAATACGGTTGAAATATCGAATTCCTATCGTGCTTTCAAATGATAAATTAAAAATACAACGAAAGCCATAAGTAATTTTATTTCTACGTACGTACTGGTACAGTACAGTGTCAGCTACCATGTGCAGACATTTCGATTTAAAGCCATCTAGGCTGCATGAACGTCAATTTCGAAATTCTGTTTCACTCTACCAGAAGACAGAGTAAACCGGATCTCTCTTGACTTATTAATTAATAGGTCGTCAGAGATCATTTACATGACATCATCGTACGACACGGAATACCGAAAGGATTTCTTTCCGCCATTCAGTAATTCGACTACCTCTGCTGGGTTTGAACCTATAATCTTGGAATACGGGCGCCGACGCTCTGTGCCACTGATCCACAGAAGGGGTTAACACATACACGGCAGAAACGACATAATAGTTATCAGACTCACGTTGTACACGCATGGTATTGATCAGGTGATTCAAACTGTTTACATTAATAAAATGCAATAATAATATTAGTGGTACATGCGAGAGGCAGGTGCTTACAAATGTATAAATCAATATATAGATTATATCAGGGCCACCCAGATGCTACACCATGTGCACCCCTCCTACGGTTGTAAAGTACAGGTAGTAAGGGAAGCGCGGAGTGGAAGCTGGGGGCATCCATACTGAACGCACGTAAGTGACATAGTAGTGTTGCATAGTCCTTTCGTCCACACAAGCATACATTTTGGAATTACTTTGTTTATATGCAGGATGTATTAACAGTCAACACCTCAACTTCTAGGGACGATATAACAGACAGAAACAAACTCTTTTTGGTAAATTACTATGGGTCTGAAATGAATTACTGACTGTCAAAATCAGAAATTGTATTGTAAGGGTATACATTAATTATGACTTACATTTTCAAAACTATCAATATTTAATATTCGGTTAAACATTCCATGACGTCAGAATTAAATTTCTGTGTTAATAACACGCAGTACATCTTCGTTCTTTTAGAGTTCTTCGTTCTTCTTCGTTCTTTTAGAGTTTATGAGGGAGTTTATGAGACTCCAACCCTATTCAAGAATAAGTTCGTCGCTCAGGTGCTTGCAGCTGCATACTCTCTACTGTACATGCCTTGAGTCTTTGAAAGTGTATGACAGGTAATAGCAAGCTGACTGTGACAGCAGACGGACGCTTGTGCCTTCACTTAGTCACTTAGTCCCTCTCCTCGCCAGGGCTTATCAGTAGAGCAAGGCACTTGTTCTAAGTACAAATATGAGAGCACTGTCTGCAGCTGTGTACTTGTCAGTACACGCATAGAACATTCTCTAATAAATTTTCGGTGCTACTTCTCTTACAGCAACCATCAAATTTGAGAGCCCAGCCGACCATGAATACAAGGCCGATGTATAGGCATTCGTTGTGTAGCTCGGAAGCCGCTTGTTCGCTCCTTAAGAGTATAAGGTCATAAAAATATATCAGTAACGTTTCATTGAACACTTTGAATCGGCATAATTTTAAAAATACGGGTATATGCTTGGTATCACTTTCAAAATTTCCACAAGTTTACTACGGTTGAAATATCAAATTCCTATCGTGTTTTCAAATGACAAATTAAAAGTACAACAGAAGTCATAAGAAATTTTATTTCTACGTTACTTTTCAGTAACTTTCGAGCATTTAGACTTTTTGATGCTGAGCATTTAGAATTATGACGTCAATTACGAAAGATAACTTACTAACGATTTTTTTTTATGTAGACATTTCTAAACAGTTCAACATACGGTACATTCATCGCGCTCGGCAAAGCACAGACCATCAGTATGTCGGCTATTGCCTTCATATCAATAAACATACTGTTATGCTCACGTAACCCCGATACCAGGTCTGAAAGTACCTATTGTGAGAACTTTAGCACAAAAGTTTTGCACGTATTATATTTTCAGTTATATATTTTCAATTATAACGTAGTCATGTGACAGAACCTCTGAAAACGTCTGTGCAAAATTCCATGAAATTCTGCCAAGTGATTTAGATATAATATCGTTTGGAAGGACAGACAGACATACCTCAATTCATTTTTATATGGAGAGATATCTAAGTAGTTTCATCCCAGGTTTCCCATTTTCACACTAGGCAAATGCTCGGGCTGTACCTTAATTAAGGCCACGGCCGCTTCCTTCCCACTCCTAGCCCTTCCCTCTCCCACCGTCGCCATATGACCTATCTGTGTCAGTGCGACGTAAAGCAACTAGCAAAAAAAAAAAAAAAAAAAAGGTTTCATCCCAATGAAAAGTAGCCACAATATTTTACAATACACGGAAGGGATTTTACAAGAATTTTAAATTATTATTGGAATACATTTCCATAAAACCTGTCTGAGTCTCTACGACGTGAAAGAAATAGCAATAAAATAAAAATGCATCAAAACATAATTCATCTTCTGCGTAGATACAAATCCTCTGGATTCTCTAAACAAACTTTATATCTATAGGTTCACAAGGAACTTGTAAATTACCATGCGCTCACTCTGTTTTGAGCGACTGTTACTTTTTGTTGCTTTGATCCACAAATCAGGATGTGAAGTGGTTTCTGAGAGACTTGGAATTAACACAATTTGTGAATCGGTGAAGACATAAACTTGCCTTATGGTAGTATCTCTATTTACGTTTAACTTCAATCGGTTACATAGTACCACTCAAGTTTAAGAGAAACGCACAATTAGATCATATTACATTATTGTGTTGGGGTATTCTTGCGAGGGAATCGAAATCATGGAAGTATGTTAGTGCCGGGATCCGATTTTAAAGTGAACAGGAGATGAATCACACTTTGCCAGCGGCGGATCATTTTTAAGAGCACAGGTGCACGTTATCACCCAGAATTTGGAACTTCGACCCAAGTTATTTTTTAATTTCTCGAGATCTAACTTATTAAATAGAATTCTGATCGACCACATTTTTAATCTGCCGGGTTCTACGCTTTAGACTTCCTGCATTCCAAACATGTGCACATCGGCGTTGTGCTCTCGCTGTGGCAGGTTTTGCGCATGCGTGAGTGATGGTGACATCATAATCTTGCAGAGCTGTTACTGAATGAGAAATGCTCAAGTCTAATGTGCTCCTGTAACCAAACCTTACTGCATGGTGCTGCCAACTCTTCGGATTTTTGTGCCAACTTATACTTCATTGTGAAGTATTCGTTTTCGTTTTAGACTTCAGAATCCCGCAATATCATACCCTTTGCTATCCAGCGGTATTTAATCTGGTGAAGAATAATTTGTGTTACTGTTATTGTGTAGTGTGTTATTGTGTATATAGTGGCTTCGAAAATGTACACAGTAATTATGTCTGTCAATTGAGGTTTATTTATTTTTATCAGGTAAGGCAATCATGAACTCGACATACTCAATATTTAAAAAATGGTACCTCTACATACCAACAGCGCAGTTAAGCGAGTGACAAGCATTGTGCTTAATACATTGTTATTATTACTGTTAAATTTTGTGAACATCCAATTTCCCATTTGACGAGCCGCCACTGCACTCTACCTTCTATCTCAGTTACTACAGAAAGAGGTGAAAATTACGAGAAAATTATTTGATATCCCTATCGAATCAATGCATATTATGTTATAACGCAAAGTCTGTTTTACATTTAAAACATCAGAAGATTTCATCCCAGACAGAAACATGCATGTTCCGTAGTTTAATTGGATTTTTCTGGATCAAGTTACAGTACGTAGCCATCAATAGTAAAACAGCGGGAAGTGTCTGGCGCTAACCACAAACGATAGACTCCACCGTTTCTCTCCAATTGTGACAGCCAGATATTTATTTTCATAGCTGTATACCTTTATCAGTTCGGTCTCGTCGCTACGCCGCAGCGCATCGACTGAGTCCTGTTTGAACAGGGGGTAAGGGTTGTACTGCGCGAGGATGAGGTAATCGGAAGGAAGAAATTCTGAAAGAAATCCCTATCAGACAGTATTAACAAACTAATGCGGAAAACAGTTCGTCACTGGTGAACTCTCAATATATATCGTAAAAAAAAAAACAATCGGAGCCATATTATATCCAATTTAAATATGATATAAATAAAAGTCGGTGCGGATCAATCATTGAGTGGTTGGTATCTAGTCCTGAGTTCGATTACAGGCTGTATCGTGAAATTTTCAGCATAAACTGTTAATTACATTGTGTCCCGATCTTTCCTGTAACTCACAAATCACACAAACACCACAATAAAGTATTCGTAATAATAATAATAATGTTTACGTCGTATTTACTTTGGACGGTTTTCGGAGGCACCGAGGTGCCGGAATATTGCCAGCAGGACATTTTTAACGTGCCAATAAATCTACCGACAGGAGGCAGACGTATTCGAATACCTTCGAACACCACCGGACTGAGCCAGGTTCGAACCTGCCAAGTTAGGGACAGAAGGCCAGCGCATCAACTCTCTGAGCCACTCAGCCCGGTAACATGCTCCTTTCCATACGGTTCAGACGTCGGCCACCTTCACCGAAGGGTGTCCCTTACAAGAATAATATATTATATCTAATAAAAGTACAGTTTATTAATAAGTGACTGCTAAATTTACACCATTTTTAAAAATGGCCCATTTGCCCGTCTAAGTACCTACTCCGACCCCTGATGTGTAATTCCATTACAATGCTCTGTCTAAATCCAAGATGAGGATAACACAATGGTTGCCCTGCGACAGCGAGGTACAAAATTATGCGGTGTTGATAATGTTAAAATATTTTATTTTGCTTCATACTGAGTTCTTATTGTAAATTTCGACCCATGATATGTGTGTGTCATTGAATATAGAACCTACGATAAACATAACCGTACTATTTCGGTAGACTTAGGACAAGTAGTGCAGTCGTTTATGGACTATGAAATTCCGTAAATTACCCAATGGATAGAAACATAATATTCTTGGGCTATTTAGTTAGCCATCAATGTCGCCACGCGAAAAGATTGATCAATTAGTTGATATTAAACAAAACAGTCGTAGGCTACAGATAAAATCAATTGATCATATCCTTATTTATCCCATTTTATTTATTTACTTGCCTGATGAAATGAAATGGCGTATGGCTTTTAGTGCCGAGAATGTCCAAGGACATGTTCGGCTCGCCAGGTGCAGGTCTTTTGATTTGACGCCCATAGACGACCTGCACGTCGTGATGACAACGAAATGATGATGAAGAGGACACATACACCAGCCCCCGTGCCAATAGAATTAACCAATGATGGTTGAAATTCCCGACTCTGCCGGAAATCGAACCCGAGACCCTGCTACCAAAGGCCAGCACGCTAACCATTTAGCCATGGAGCCGAACATTCTTCCCTGATTATAGCCCACTACGATGCAATTCGTCTGTCTTTGTAGTTATCACCAGCCACTTGTAAATAAAATTTTATTGTATTCCCTATCTACCATGTCTTTCATTTTTCCCCAAGTCAGATATGTATCCGACTGACGTTATCATAGAAACCAAACAAGACAGTCCACTCCCCGTCTCTACCCGTAATTTTTACAGTGACTATATTATATTGGTCTATATAGTCAATGTCTGCCTGCTGTCATTTCTTGATGGATACAGTACTTTTGCATCCATCTCTTGGCACAGGACAGAGTAAAGTGTAGCTTCCACCGAAGTCCCAGTCTCATCCATGGCTGTGACAATATGGAAGTTGCTGGGGTATGGGTAGTGCTGAGTAATGCCATTCAGAGCACGACTAGTGCATCTGAGTGTTATGAAAGGTGCTGCTCATAGTCAGTCGTGCTGCAATAGTACTTTTTGACCCAGTGAGGAAAGCAATGGCAAACTACCTCACTCCTCATCTTGCCTAGTACGCCTCATTTTGGTGCTGCCATTGGTTTTTGGGGTTTCCTTATAACCACATAACCTTTGGTGGTGCTATTTGAGGATCCAACCAGCCTCTGGGCTGATGACCTAACAGACAGACAGATAGTCAATGTAGTATTTTTCTAATACATTATTTGTCTTAATCTCATATGCACTACTTGTCCAAAGCACACTTTGGCCACAACCATGAGTACATCTCCCAAGTCAGTAAAGTGACAAACACCACTTAGGGCAAATAATTGTATAACACAGTATATTTAAATTTAGTCTAAAAGCATAGAAGTGTAGTTTTTGATAAAGTGTAGATTAAGACACATGCATTAAGCCATAGTCAGAAAGCTGAATATCAGGCTTTGAACAAGTAGGGCGAGAGGGAGAACTGAATTGAAGCGAATTGGATTTATTGATAATTTACATGTCACTGAGGCTGAAAAGGTCCTTTATGTAGCGTCTTCATATAATACAATACAGGTTTATGGTCCCACTATTACATTTTTATAATATTAAAATATTAAATTAAACATTAAATTTAAAAATACGGGTGCCATATCCAGTAAAATTAAAACATACAATATATAATAAGTAATAAATTAAATCATTAAGCCTGTTTATTATGTTAGACTACAAGAATCTAAAGAAGCTAAAGCTAAAACAGATAAACAATTTTATAATATACATATTTCTAATTGTTAGATACAAGAATGCCAGATCTCAGCCCCTTATATACTCCTCCAAGAAGATAGATGTTAAGGATTGCTTGAGTTGAGTACATTTAGTGTTATTTGCGAAACGGTGGAGTTTAAAGGTGTTACAGATACGTTATGCAGTGCAAACAAAGGATTTGTGGAGAGAGAGAGGGAAAGAGAAAGAGAGAGAGAGTATACGATAGAGTGTGTTTCATACTTGGGACTAGCATTGAAATTGTTTCCTCTGTACTTAAATAAAGCTACTATATTATTTTAAGGTACCTCGAAGTGCTCGTGGATAAGCCCGAGAGCTAGGCCCACCACCAATAGCCGCTGTCAGCCGCGAAAGATGAACAAGAGATAAACAGATATTGCAATTTTCCCTGCCTTGTTGTGATGATGAACTGTTCTTCTAGAAAACGTAAAGATCTCAAATGTTGGTTGGCAGAATATACTCATTCATACTTTGTTTTTCATCCTATCGTAATTACGTGGATGTGATGAGAGTGATACCTCCAAATGGCTACTTGTGAATGTACTAATCTGACAATTCATATGATCCGAACAGAACGTTTGAAATAATAATGATCTGTATCCACCATCGCACGGAAAATATCGGTTTTGTGTCGCATATGTGAACTGCCATTAGGCCCATCGGTTACATTCCTCGCTTTGATATCTATGCGAAAGTCACTTTAATAAACATTTCAATTACAATCATGGGGTGATCGTTATCCACTGCGTTGATATTATTTAAAAGTCAATAATCGTTTGATACCTGAGCGACTACAAATTTTCTGCCTTCAGGCTTACGTTTGTTATATTAATAATAACCATCGCTGGGAAAATAGTAACATTTTTGATCTAAAACTTATTTTACCTATCAATAACCGTGTCTTATTTTATCACTGAACAGATTTTGTCCTCACACTAGATAAACAAATACGAAATACATATTGTTAACTGCTAAATATTTGGGCTCTATCCTTTGAAGTTTCGTCTTCGAAGATTCCAATGCCAAGTACGGACGGAACTAGTTATTTTTTCAATGCTGATACATTCCTTTTACAGTTCTTACATGCATTTTACAATTTTGGTCTTATACTTTAAACAATATGATCACCATCATCACTCATGCGAACTTGGTGAAATGCAGTGATGACCAAACAGGAGTTGAAGGCAAACTCGAGTGAGCTGACGGGAAGGACGAGCTGTACTCGCCTACTCAAGGGACGAGCAAGCAGCTACGTGGCGGGTGACAACAGCTTCTTTGTCGCATCTCTTGTCTTGCAAGGCTCTGTTATTTTTTTTTTTTTTTTTTGCTACTTGCTTTACGTCGCACCGACACAGATAGGTCTTATGGCGACGATGGGACAGGAGAGGGCTAGGAATGGGAAGGAAGCGGCCGTGGCCTTAATTAAGGTACAGCCCCAGCATTTGCCTGGTGTGAAAATGGGAAACCACGGAAAACCATTTTCAGGTCTGCCGACAGTGGGGTTCGAACCTACTGTCTCCCGAATACTGGACACTGGCCGCACTTAAGCGACTGCAGCTATCGAGCTCGGTGGCTCTGTTATTAGTAGAGCTCTGTACTAGCACTGCGAGATACGTGATTTAAGTGACGCGTTAGTGATTGTGATTATGAAGTGCACAGTAACAATATATCTATTACAGTAAAGTGCACCAATGAGGAACGACTGTTAATTGTTGAAATATATATGCCAAAGAATCGCAAACGATTTTGGGAAGGAATTTGAGAAATGACTAGATTATCGCTCGCAAGCCGTCTCGTTAACCTCAGTACTGAGATGGGTTGAAATTCTGAATATTCCCCTACAAGGTTTCTGTATAGCACAAGTTAAATATTGC
This sequence comes from Anabrus simplex, assembly GCF_040414725.1. NCBI lineage: Eukaryota > Metazoa > Arthropoda > Insecta > Orthoptera > Tettigoniidae > Anabrus > Anabrus simplex. The sequence continues at coordinate 1,003,591,875 of NC_090265.1, read as the reverse complement.
AGATCCTGTCGATCACGTTAACTTCAGCCTGTGGGTGTTAAAATCCGTACTTGATGGAGATTAAGACCCTTCGCTTTTAATTATGACTAACGAAGCTTGGTTTCCCCTCAGTGGGTAAATTAATTCTCACGAGATTCGACATTGAAACTCTGAAATTTTCTCACAAGATACACTAGGTACTTCTTCATGAACCGAAAGTGGGTGTTGATGTGCAATTGGTGGACAAAGAATAATTGAACCAATATTTTTTAATGAAGAAATGGACCTCTGAACGATAACCGGATATTATTTTGCATCCGTACATTAACGCGTTGACTGAGGAAGAGAGAGGTCAAGTAATACGGTGCTACGGTCCACACTACACGAAATTCTATGCCTGCCATTATACCTTTTGTCGGTGACCGGATCATTAGTAAGAAATTATGGCCAGCTCGTTTTCCACTACCGTATTTCATGTTTCAGTGGTGGTTGGTAGTGTGCTGTCTGAATATGAAGAAGAGCATGTTTGGACACTCACAAACATCCAGTTCCCAAGACAAAATAATCAATCAGAAGCGATTCAAATTCCCGACCCGGCCGTAAATCGAACCCGGAACCCTCTGAATCGAAGTGTAGTACGTTGACCATTCAGGCAAGGATATACTCAATTATTTTCGCCAATGACATTCATTTACACATTTTTTGTAATTTATACTAGCAGTTTCCCGCTGGCTCCGCCCGCAATGTACAAAGAATGGCGTTGTTTGTTACTATTCTCACGGAAAAATTTGCAAAGTCTCGAGTCAAAGAAATAAAGCACATGATCTGCTGTGGTAATAGAATGTAATATTATGTCAACAAAACACTTGAAAATACATCACACAAAGAAATTGAATTAAACGTTCCTTGGAGCAACACCGCGCCGAACTGTTAAAAAGTCCTTCAAAGATCTTCGTCACGGAGACAAATGTACTCATAACTTTTCTCATAATCTACTAATTTAAGTAGTTATTACGTCAAAGGAAAGAGCTTGATCCATTGAGTGTTTTTAGATCAAAACGAACTGCGTATATCAATTAGAGCGAAAGATATGATTGATTCAATGAGAAAAATGTTTAAGAAATGAGACGTCAAATTGAATGTGCACTCATAACATTCCTCAGAATCAACCAATTTCAAAAGTTAAGAGCTGAAATGAAAGAGCATGATCCACTGAGTGTTCTTAGGCCAAAGCAAACTCCATACCTCAATTAGAACCAAAGATATGATTGCTTCAATGATACTTTGTCACCTTTGTAACTGTTCCACCTCGTCAAAACACTTGAGGGAGATGAAAGTTATTATCTTGGGACACATGAATATTAAATAAACTATTTGTGGCTTGCCCGCAAATTGCCACGCAAATAGAAACAATTTACATTCCATGTTTCCCCAATTCTCTATGTAATGTTTGGGCGCCAGGATTTAAACCAAAATTTATATTTACTAGCATAGAGACTTATACTTAAATCACAGGGGTAGGATTTTAAATAATTAACCATTAAGTATCGCTTAAGAAAGAAAATTAACGCAATATAAAATACAAATGAATTTATTATACAAAAAAATGAGATGAATCGGAAAAGTTTCCTTAAAGCGTGGAGGAATTTAGAATTTAATTTACTGAATTTACTTATTGCTTGCTTTATCTAACTGAAGCTCACCAATTGCAGCTTCCGTTGACGTCATCTGGTTTCCGTGGTTACTCGTTCTCTTCTTCTCGATATAGACTTTGCTCCATGGACATCCTTCCTTCCTTCTCTGATATGGTACGGACTATCTGGACTAGCACTCCCTACATGCCTAGTCTTTAAATTAGACATTGGCCCTATACTTGTAAAAACTGATCAGCGTTGATCGTATGAGGAGAAAATTCAGAGATATGAATTTTTCCATATTAGTAGAAATCTCAATCCAACTGAGCTATACTATTTATACGGTACAGACTTGTACCAAATTCCGTAGACTTGAACTTAAACATAGTTCTTCGTCCATAATATTTACTGAAAATAACACAAGCCGTAAGCTTGTTTCGTGTCACGCAGATCCGATAATATTACCGCAACTAAGTACTGTATCGAAGTGATAACACATTGTACAAAAATAACTCTGTCGCGGAGCGACCACACACTGTATCACAAATCAAATCACGTCGTACAAAGTAGATGTTCACAGTAGAAGTAGTAGTGATGGAGTTTCCCTAAGTATCTCGCTGTAAGGTTGTAAGGTTGTAAGGTTGTTAGGTCCCGTTCTCGTGTTGAGAACCAGTATATATCCGGGCTCACCCCCACTCTTGGTAACAGTTCCATCTCAAAACTCATATACAACGAAGTATCTGATTCGATAGATCTAAGCATCAACTCCCTTTCTCTTCTTCCTCGACAAGTCCAGAAGGCGTGGCGATGATATAGAAGACCAGCTTGCAAGCCTCGCGCACGGGTCGCTGTTTACTAGTCTTGGTCATAAAATGAACCCATGACTCACGCAAAATCCCAAGCTTCAAGAATAACCCTCCGTATACACAAACATGAGATGAAATGAAAACAACTATGTCTCAACATATTGACCGTATTTACAACATAATGAATTCCTATCGTACATAATATAATAATTTAAATACTAAAACGATGTTATTATATATACAATATGATTCCAAAATGCCTTGATTACAAATGATTGACGTTGAATAGATATGTTATTACAAATAATTGCCGATGGCGGATAAACTTGATATCAAATTATATCGCGTAAAATGATATTATATAATTAGTAGGGCTGGAGAAGCCTGGACGGTTACACCTTATGGAGGAAGTTATATGGGTAAGGTAATAAAATGCTTCAGTTCATCAACACATTCCGGTGGCTTGGTGGTCAATGAATAGTTTTCTAGCTCTGTAGGAGATTGTATACAGGGGAAGAGTGAGGAACGTGTGAGTGAAATGATAGGGCTATTCGTGAGACCCGCCCAGTTTCCAACACGATAACCAGCCTGAGGACAAAGAGAACCGCCGCACAGTTCTCCTACAGGCTGCGTGAATGAGCTCGGGTCACGAACCTGATACGAGCACAAACAAACATCAAGTATCATGACAGCTGCGAGTGGGAACTGCACACCGCGGGGCAACAAACACGCGCTGTCCTTTCATTAGAGCAAAGTGTGGTTCTCAGGAATTCATGTATGAAACGCTAACGGTATGCCGCTTTCCGTTGCTGCTACAGAATACTGGCATTCCTGGTCGCATAATTAGTACAACAGCGTACAGGGTCCGACAATCTTCTCAAAAATGTTGTATGCGCACTTCAGACGAGTAGCCGATTATTATTTATTTTCAGAGAAACATAACCAATTTAATTTAATAATAATAATAATAATAATAATAATAATAATAATATCCACCTCTGTTGTTCAGTGATTAGTGTGATTAGCTGCCACCCACGGAGACCCGTGTTAGATTGCCGGCTTTGCTACAAAATTTTAAAAGTGGTGCGTGAACTGGAACGGGGTCCACCCAGCCTCAAGAGGTCAACTGAGTAGAGGGGATTTCGATTCCCACATTATACATCCTCCAAGTGGTTTTCCGTGGTTTCCCACTTCATCTCTATGCAAATACCGGGATGGAAGCCACGGTCGCTTCATTCTCTCTTCCTTTCCTATCCCTTCCAATCTCTCCGTCTCCCAAAAGGACCCTGTTCAGCATAGCAGGTGAGGCCCCCCTGTGTGAAGTACTGGCCCTCGTCCCTAGCTGTATCCCCAATCAAATGTCTCATGCGCCGGGACACTGCACTTGAGACGGTAGAGGTGGGATCTCTCTCTGAGTCCGGGGAAAAGCCAACTCTAGAGGGCAAACAGACAATGAAATAATAATAATAATAATAATAATAATAATAATAATAATAATAATAATAATAATATTAATAATAATAACGATAAGGTTCTTTGACATACCAGTGAACATACTGGCATGGTTCTTATACATATCATTTTAAAATTCAACTGAATGCGTCACGTTTTCGAACCCACAGGCATGAGCGAAGAAGGGTTCACCTTAAACCACGGAACGTTGCCTACCAAGTATAATTGTATCATAATTATGATGAAGTCTGTCGGAAGTCTTTTTAAAAACCATGACTAAGAAAATGTTGAGATGGTTCCTGACATCGACGCTTTCTTCCCAAATGTAGCCATGATGAGTTATAATTATATTCACGAATACAAGGGACTGTAGAGTAAGATGTCTTGTACCCTTGAAATGAAGCAACAACAATACTCATCACCGAGCTAGATGGAGGCCCAATTCGACCAGTGTAGCTGTTAGTTTGAATTCGGCTGCTGGCAGCTCTGAAGATGGTCTTTTGGGGTTTCACGTTTCCACACAAGCCACATGCTGGAGAGTCGTGCGACGTAAGGCCAATAGCAAAAGATAGATAACAATAACCAATACTACAAAATTTACTCGTACTAAGAAGATTAAAAGTACACCATTTATTTTAAGTCTGTAAACACAAGAATGAGTAGTACTTTACCTTTTGTACTCTGATATAGAACAACCATAATGAGCTGCCATTTATAATGTTCATGTAGTGTTATGTTACGTCATCCCACCCAATAAATTTCGAACCAGCTAATATATAAACAAACCACTGCCACGTAGTGTGGGGAAGAACTGGCGGCCTGAAGGGTGGTAAACAATTGCTTGTCGCCGTCACCATCAGTAATTTATATTTCTTTATTAATCATGATAAATAATAAAAATGACGGTGCTTTGTATTTTGTAGAGGAAGGGGTAACAGGTACAGTAATAATAATAATAATAATAATAATAATAATAATAATAATAATAATAATTTCGTGTGGCTATTTCTTTCTAGCCGAGTGCAGCCCTTGTAAGGCAGACCCTCCGATGAGGGTGGGCGGCATCTGCCACGTGTAGGTAACTGCGTGTTATTGTGGTGGAGGATAGTGTTACGTGTGGTGTGTGAGTTGCAGGGATGTTGGGGACAGCACAAACACCCAGCCCCGGGCCATTGGAATTAACCAATGAAGGTTAAAATCCCCGACCCGACCAGGAATCGAACCCGGGACCCTCTGAACCGAAGGCCAGTACGCTGACCATTCAAGCAACGAGTCGGACAAACAGGTACAGTTTTTTTTTTGCTAGGGGCTTTACGTCTCTCCGACACAGATAGGTCTCATGGCGACGATGGGATAGGAAAGGCCTAGGAGTTGGAAGGAAGCGGCCGTGGCCTTAATTAAGGTACAGCCCCAGCATTTGCCTGGTGTGAAAATGGGAAACCACGGAAAACCTTTTACAGGGCTGCCGATAGTGGGATTCGAACCTACTATCTCCCGGATGCAAGCTCACAGCCGCGCGCCTCTACGCGCACGGCCAACTCGCCCGGTAACAGGTACAGTAAGTCAGTGAAATGTATATCACTATATTCAATAATTACTTCTTGACGTAGGAAAATATTTTTTTTAAATATTCTCTAAAATGCATTTACATTTATGTAGTCCGTTTATACTCCAAGTATTGAATTGTTTTGACTGGTTGTTTGGTGGAGCTTTATCAAGGAAATTATTAAGGATTATTGATGTACAGCTTATTCTAATATACTTTCTGCTGTGATATTTCTAGTATGAAAGCTGTAACCCATTGGTCAGTGCAACCTTTCCCGATGCCTCAATCTATGTTGCTGCGCCACGATAGGCGACCGATTAATGCAACCAACGGGTTAAACATTCTTTGCCCGATACCTCCATTTTCTAACTCGTCGTTAAGCAGCTTAGTTTGACGAAATGGAGTCGCTCAGCGGATACCTCAGGGTTTAATTATGGCTAGTAGGACCTGTAATCCTACTGTAGAATTCGCTTAACGTGGATCCATGAGAAATCCGACCCACGGATGTCACCCATCGTTATTTACGACATTATAATAATCACCGTCAACTACCTTATTAGAGTTTTGACCTCGAGAAACTTGCCATGGTAAAATGAATACTTAATTATACGATTCCTTACTTCACTATACATTAACTTACAATCTAGACCTTAGTTAAAGAACTCATGACACCAGCAATTGTAGAAAAACAACCAAATATTTATTAATAAAATACTAAATTACTAATTTCCATATTATGTAACGCAGTATACAAATTGACTGATAATATGTATGAAAAAAAAAAATTTAGTCAGCGCTGGCTCGTATGATAAATAAAAAATAATATTCAGTATTTAAATTAATGAAATGATCAGTTCCTTTGTGAAGTTGAAATTCAAAAATTACACATTTACAACAGATCACTGGACCTTATCCGAGTTCCACTTCGCATTTTAAATATAAGTAAAACATCGACACAATAAACTCGTTCCGAAAGTTCACTTTCTTTAGTCTTATTTAAGCACTCTCACCTGGATACAATATCCAGCCGCAATGAATCTCTAATACACTGATAAGTCAAGTGTAAATAAATTGGAATTCGTTTAAGTAGCTCTAATGGAATTATAAGAAATCGAAAATAAATCTGAATATTTTAAATTAAATTTTAATAAAATCCGAAGTCATGATTTTGTTGCACTGCTCTCGTTGTGCGTTGAAACTACATATGAACTAAGGCATTCCTTCCTAGTGCCTGTTAAATTCGGCTCCTACTCTTGCCTTTCCCTAGTTGAAGTTCGTAAATAAAAATGTACGTTCAAACGGAGAATATTAACTGATCTAGCTATCCATCTAAATTCAGCACAATCTTTGGCTGTCCCACACATGCCCTTGTCGGTTCTATGTCCCATTAAATAGTTATATTTCAATAACATTCAACCACAATGCAAGCTACACTACTCTCTTGCAAATAACATGGAAGCGCTTAACTGCGAGGTTTGGCAAACATCATCTTATATATATATCGGTGTCGTAATGCTTTTGGTAATCTACAGCTATTCAAAGTCGAAGTATTCTAATATTCATTATAAAACATTTACACTGAAATGCAATTACGTCACGAGCATACATCTATAGTAATACATGCAGTTCGTACCTTGGCTTAAGTAGCTCCTGCGGTGTGGGCACTCTTACGCAAATAAAACATATACTTCACTAGTAGTGTGGCACAACTTAACTTGCAGGTACACGATGGTCCTGCATCGCGTAACAAACATCTCAAATCACTATCCATAACTCGTAACTTTCCCCAGTTATCATATTCATATTCTCATTATAACATCAATCTAATATCAGCACTGTAGCCTCCATAATAATGTATCGCGTTCCAAACTTGACGACTACGTAAAACTACCACACTGTTTCTTAATAAAATTCACAAGTCGCAGATCCTCATAACCTATCGACGAGTTCAATGCCCCTTTCTATGAACCAACAAATGCGTAATTCCATGTTTCTTTATACACCGCGCACATCCATTCGTGACGTCAACTTAATTCATTACATCAATGAAATCTCTATAATCTCTCATTATGTCAATTCAATCAGCTGTTTCATATTTCTCTTCAAAACTCACGCTTCCTACAAGTATTCTAGTCGATATAGCATAACTTCTGCTATGTTATTAACTCGTAATTATGACTTAATTATCTCACACTTAGATGATAATCATCACTTGCATTGCCTTCTTATCGGCCTACAATTAGCCATCAGCACATACCTAAGGTACATGTGTAAGCAAACCAAAAATTATGCAATAAAATGTTATAAATGACTTAGCTCGCTCATAGTTGTCCCTGGTCCAGCTGTTCCATTCCCATTGGATGTAGATGGGTCTTCGGTTCGGTCACGGGTAAGACATCTGGAACGTCATCCGCTCCTCCGCTCTGGTAGTATTATCTGGTTACCCGTCGTCTTCTTTTCGTCATGGCTCGGTCGGATGGTTACCCGTCGCCTTCCTCGTCATTTCCTGGTCGTATGGTAAGATGAATTGTTCCCAGGTCGGTCCATCATGTGAATTCAGTGCATCATCTTGATCATCTTCTTGACAATCTCAAAATCGAAGCTAGTAATATTACGATATGTTGCCATTTTACTATTGACGTCGTTTATCCTTAAATTTTAATTTATTTCGTAGCTCCTCGTCGTCTTCGCAATTTCTTACGTATCGACTTCAGTACTTTTATTTTCGTCTTAACCGTTTGAATTTTGGTGAAGACTGATACTTTATTCTTATTTAATCGTCGTATTCTTTCCTTTCTTTTATATGCGCAGTCCTTTGCTTCTCCAAATCAAATATTACGATTACGGTGATTGCGTCCGCTCTCGATGCCGTGCAAATTTCAAGATGAAGATTTTCAATAATAAACTTTTTCTATTTTTTTGAAAACAATACTGTGCACCGTCCACTGTCCATCTTACTCGAAAACATTACCATTCCGTGAAATATATGGCCCTCTGAGACATCATAGCAGGCGACTATTCCATGCTTGCTTTAGATTACTAGGCCCATACCTTAGGTCGGCGCCATTTTGTAATCTGTTGTGGACGTGCGAACGAGCACATTTTCTCCCCCGTCACGGATAAAATATATTGGTCACAATATATTTTCCTTTCTTAAACTCACATCATAAATGTGCCTTCGCTTCTTATATATATTCATTGTCCTATTGCGACTGGCTAATCGATTTTAATATATCGACCGTTGATTATCGCTCCAGATTTAGAGATGCTCATTGCTATCCTCGACTGTGCTTATGTAATCAGCTGATTCTTTCCTTCAATAAACATAATAAATCGTAATTTCAAATGACTTGCAGACGGTAACTTGAATTGGTATGTAATTTATACATTCTTGGCCCTTTATTCTACTAGTTCTGTGGTTTCATTAGTCTGATTTTCTTGGTAATAAGGCTTGATGTTAGAAGCATTGTGTACATTTCTGTACTTTCCATTCATGCTTGTTAATTCGTATGCATTATTTCCTAGCACACGCTCTACTTTATATGGACCGTTGTATAATGGTAGGAACTTCGCACATACTCTGTTCGGTGCATTAGATATTGGTACCGTCTTAATTAATACAAGATCACCTCGTTTATAAGGTGCATGGAATTTCTTATTTTGCATCCTCTTTAGTCTTTTTCGTGATTGTTCCAGTAGCTTTTCCTTTATCATAGTCTCTATTTGCTGTGGATCTGGCTTCTTTTCCAAGGGCATATTAAATATTCTGTCCCAACTCCTTTCAGGATGGATATTCTTGTGAGCTACGCTGGGAATCTGTCCGATGGATTGATTAATGGTGTTATTCAAGCTCTTTTCAATAATACTTAATATCTCCACCCATTTCCAATGCTGTTGATTACAGTATATTCTGCCGAACTTGGCGATTTCCCTCATGTATCTTTCTACTGGGTTCGCTTCTGGGTGTCGTACTGAACACATCGTATGTCTGATGCCTTCATTTTTCATTCGTTCACGGAATATTTCTGACGTAAACTGCGTACCTCTATCTGTGAGAATTTTTTTCGGCTTACCCATCTCAGGAAAAACCTTTTCCACTAGGGCTCGTATGACTTGTTTAGCATTGGCTCTTTGTATAGCTTGAAGTGAAATGTACTTGGAAAATATGTCAACAACCACTAGTATGTATCTTTTTCCTCTTTTTGCAGTCGGTAACTTGCCAAAAATATCTACCGCATATATCTCGTGCGACCTTGTTGGAATGATTGACACTGGTTTATGTCCGCATACATAGTTGTTGTGTTTAACACGCTGGCATATGTCACAAGTTTTAACTAGGTCCCTGACAGATTTTCGTAGTCCCTTCCAAGTAAATTTTTCTTTTAACGTACTGATCACTTTGTCTATGCCTGCATGACCCGTGATGTTATGGGTGTACCAAATCAGTTCTTTTTGTAATACTTGTGGTATTATAATCCTTCTTTTTCGGTCAACTCCACCCATAATTTTGATCAGTATTCCGTCTACAATCTCATAACTGTTCTGCCATTCAGAATCCGGTTCCTTTTCTGTTAACCTGTGGATAATATATTTTAATTCTTTGTCAGACTCCTGGTATTCCTTTAGGTTTTCGAGCTTTCTCAGTAGTTCTTGCTCTCGAATGTCTAACTCGATTTCTAGAACACATTCTTCTTGTTCTGGAGGGTTCCTACTCAAAGCATCAGCTAAAATATTTTGTTTACCACTGCAATGCTCTATCTTTAAATCAAATTGCTGTGTATACAACATCCAGCGCGTTATCCTCTCGCTTACCATGACTGCCTTTAATCCAAAAGTTAATGCTTTATGGTCAGTTCTTATGGTCACTGGATATCCATAAATGATCCTTCTCCACTGTTGTAACGCGTGGATTATCGCTAGAAGTTCAAGTTCGGTGGTAGTGTAGTGCATTTCATGTTTCCTTAATTTCCGGCTGGTGAATGCCAGATATGTTCTTTTCTGTTCCTCTTCGTTTTCTTGATACAAGCATGCGCCTACGCCGATACTCGAAGCATCTGCCTGTATTATAAATCTTTTCTCATAGTCTGGATATCCCAGTTTTATGCTTTGTTTCATCAATTCTTTCATCTTATTGAAAGCGTGCTCAACCTCGTCATTCCACTTCCACTTGTTGTTAGCTCTTAATAAATTGTACAGTGGTGCGGCTATCTCAGTATATCCCTCACAGTGGTCTGAGAAAAATCCCGTCATTCCGAGGAATTGTCTGACATGTTTGACCTTTGTCGGCCGAGGAAACTCGCAAATAGCTTTAATCTTGGCAGGGTTAGGTCTTATTCCCTCGCCATCGATTAAGTGTCCGACAAAGAGTACTTGACTTTGGCAAAATCTCGACTTCGAGATATTTATTTTGAATCCAGTTTTCTGCAGATTTTTGAGCAACTTTTCTAGGTTAATGCAATGCTCTTCAAAGGTGGAACTTCCGAAAACTATGTCGTCGATATAACAATTAATAAATTCCTTCACTTCACTAGTAAGGCTTCTATCCAATGCTCTCACCAATACGGCAGAACTATTCTTCAATCCGAATGGAAGACGACAGTAGGCATATGTTTGGTTGTTGAACATAAATCCAGTCAACAACCGTGACCTTTCCTCGAGGACAATGTGATGGAAAGAAGCCGTGCAATCCATGGTCGTAAAGTACTTCTGACCACGAAATTTCTTTATTACCTCCTTGATCTTAGGCGCCCTATTGTACTCAGGAATAAGTTTTCCATTGATACTTCGCGCGTCTAAGCACAGCCTGAGTTTCCCGTTGTTTTTCCTTACGATTACAATTGGATTCACATAGGGAGTGGTGGTTTTTATGATTATTCCATCATCTAACATTTGCTGGATAATTGTCTTCACTTCACTGAAATATTTCTCCGGCACGTCATATATTTTACCCATGTATGGAGTCCAGTCATTCACTATTATCTTATACTTGAAATTCGGAATTTGCCCTGGTTTATCATCGAAAACGTCATTGTATTTATTGATAATTCCGTACAGTATTCTTTTTCTTTCAGATGGTACGTCGGCTTGAGCAAGTGCCTCCCATATCTCTGTTTTTTCACTATTTTCTTCCTCCATGGTTATGATTTCTTCGATCCTTTTTGTCATTTGGATGTCTTCTTGCAGCTCTTCATCTTTCTCTACCAAAACTGGATTCTATTTACTCAATAAGTCGACTTCCTTTCCCTCAATCTTCAAGTATTCTTCAGGATGTAACATGTCTTTAAGTTGGATTGTTTCTATAGTTTTATTCCTATCATTCTCCCTAATAGGGAATCTAATTTCATAACGTTCCATATCTATCGTCATTTGGGAAGCCATCATGAAGTCTATTCCGAAAATTATATTATATTTTATCTTCTTCATTACTAGAAATGGGTGTTCGAACTCGCGTCTACCCATTTTTATTGTTAAATATGCTTGAATCTTGCATTCTACCGATTTATCTGGAATGACACCCCTGATCTTAACTCCAGATACTGGTATTATCGGTATTTCCATCCTTTTTGTCAGTACTTGAAATAACGTATTTGACATGACACTAATGCTGGCCCCGGAATCAACCAAGCAGTATATTTTGATTTCTGCTACTCTAACTAATATTACTGGCAATTTAAATGCTGGTTCCTTTGTGTCGCATGTCTCATCTCGAACCAAGTCTTCTGGTCGGATGTCCCAGTGATCAAATTGTGTTATAATCCAACTACGAATTTTGACAATGTTTCTATTTTCCTGATCATCTTCTTCTTCCAACTGAGTTATTATTCCATCGGCGTTTTTTTTTTCTTACCGATGGTTCGGAATCAGGCGTACCTCTCTGCCTATTGTTTTCTGTAAATTTCTCCTCTCCTCTTTTCCTCTTATAATCTTGGAGCTCGAGACTCTCTGCTCCTTCGAGGTCTCCATTGATATCTTTGTCTCTAATAGCATCCTCCCATCGTGTCTTATTCTGCCTTTGCTCTCTAAGCTCTTGTATATACCTTCTATTTTCTTCATTTCTATTATACTCATTAGGCCGTCGTTTTTCATTATACCATCTTCTGTTTCTTGGATAGGGTTGGCTCCTATTTCTATTATATCGAATATTGTTCCTGTATTGGGGGTTACTTCTATGATCTCTTGGTTCCCATCTCGCAGGTTGTTCTCCGCTGCATCTACAACAATGTCTTTTTCGTGTGTTATCTTGAGTGTTAAAATGATTCTCGGTCCTGTCTTGTTCAGATCCGCTCACTCTACCGCTTGTGCTTTCATGCCTAATAATGTTAATCGCTTCTACTTGCCTAATATTTCTGGGATTTCTTTCCATCAGGCATGATGATGTCATATCAATCTGCCTCAGCCGTTTTTCCACGTCTACAGCGGTCTGTATATCCGTGGCCGCTAACAACCTCTGTACCTCTAACGGTAGTTGTCTCTGTATAGTCTTGATCGCTTCTAATTCACTCGGTGCGCAATCTAAGTCTTGGAAACGGTGAAACTGGTAGGAAAAGAAATCGGAATACCGTGTTTGCCCTGCATTAGAAAATTTCCTAGAGTAGAGCTCCAATCTCAACTGCTGTTGTATTTCTGAGTCCCAGAATTTTCTCAAGAAAGCAGCTTTAAATTCATCGTACGTGTGGAAAGTGTATTTAAATGCTCGAAACCATATATTCGGGTTCCCATCTAAGTGCTTCTCGATTATGCGTAATTTCTTTTCTTCCTGTATTCTCCCTTCTCTAAAATATTCTTCGATATCTCTAAGGAATTGTTTGGGAGAGATCTTCGCTGAACCGTCGAAGTGCTTGGGCCGATCATCATAATTTTTAATGATATTAATAATGGGAGTGCTATCACTCTGGTTGCTTCCGTTCATCATATCCAAGTCTCGCCTGTTCGAGTCGATTGTTACTGAAGGTGTGTTTTCTCTTTCTTGTACTTGTGTTTCCATAACTCTTTGCCGTTCACTTGAGTTCGAAAACACAGATTTCGCCGATTGGTTTTCTACCCTCATCTCCTGAAGTTCTTTCCTTATTTGTTTCATTTCCTCATCGGTCTTCTCCATCTTCCGCTCTGAATCAGCCTTATCAGTTTCCATTTTCTCCTTCAGTTCATTTATTTTGTCGGCTACCTGATCTGAAGCTCGGTTAAATTTTCCTACTAAGTCTTGTTGTTTCAGGCTTAGTCCTTCCATGCCCTTCGCTATTTCACTTATCTTCACATCTTCTAATCTCTTGATAGTTTCCTGTCCTTCAGTTATCTTCTTCTTTATTTCATTTACTTCTTCCCATTTCTTCTCATTACTGCCTTTGATTTCCTCTAGCTTGTCAGTCAGTTTGGCAATTTCCTCATCCACCAGTGCTGTGATGATATTTGGATTCTGTACCACTTCTGCCCTCATTCTGTTTATCTCCTCTCGCATCTCTTGGTTTTTATTTTCCATGGTTTCGGTCAACTCGGCACGCAAACCTTGTATTTCATTTCTGACTCCAAAAAATTCTTCAGTCATCTTTTCCTGTTTCCCTTTTAATTCTTGGATCATCCCTTTATGTTCGCTTTCTATTCTGCTAACGATTTCCTCCATAGTCTCCTTTTGCTTCAGTTGCCACTCTTCCTGTTTCTTGTCCAACTCCTGTATTAGTTCGTGGCGTTCTTTTCTCCTTTCTTCAACTTGCTTCTCATATAATTCCTTTATCTCCTTTCCTCTATCCTCAATTTGTTTTTGTTGCCATTCTATTAATCTTCGTTCCTTTTCTGCTCGTCTTCTTTCCTTCTCCTCTTCCTGTCTTTTCCTTTCCTCTTCCTGCTTTTTCTCCCTCTCTTCGCGTTCTTTTTTCTCCTTCTGTTTTTCTTCTTCCTGCCTTCTCTCCTTCTCTTCTTGCTTTTTCTCCTTCTCTTCGCGTTCCTTCTTCTCCTTCTGTTTTTCTTCTTCCTGCTTTTTCAAATACTCTAAGAACCACATCGGGGTTCCCTCATGTCTTTTCTGTATTTCTCTCATTTCTTCTTCCTGACCCCTTCTGGTCTGTATTCTTCCTTGCATCGCCATGTTTCCGTCAAGTAAAATTCTATTTAGTATGCTTTCATTAAATTCCTAACAATTCTTCAATTTTCCTACGGTACTCTAAATTTCCTAGCAATCCTCTAAGTTCACAGGGTATAAATACACATACATATATATAACACAATTCACAGCTCCTTAAACTACTTATACTAAAATAGTCTCTTATGTCACTATTGTGCACTAGGTTAAAGTTTCTTGTTTCCAATCACTTATGATATGGATGGACCTTGCTGGAAACAGCATCATCTTACCAGGTAGACCATGAACAACTAGACCATGAATTCGGATTTTGTCATTTTGAATTCACTCCGGAACTGATCATAATAGAAGAAAATAAATTATTACTATATGGCATTTAGCATACCTTCTACATACACAAGCCTACATAGCCTTTAACATGTGCAATATTTTTTTAAAATAAAATCAGTTAAAATTAACTCATATTATTAATATGACCAGAGGAAAATAAACACTTAACAAACCTCATTCACTCCTCAACATTGACCATTTCATTTAATATGACTTTATACTCATATATATTATGCCCCCTTTTCCATCACAGACTCTCGTCATATATCTTGTAAACATTACAAACCTAATAAATCCTTTCCATACAATATCTCTACATATTATTATCTATGTTGATCAATATTATCTGAACTTATTGTATTCCATAACAATACGTTCCCACGGCGACTTCTCTTCTCGGTCACAGTATAGGAGCTAGCTGAAATATTCTAATATTCAATCTCTTTCTTGACGATCCCGCGGTGTCTTTCACTTCTGGTCACCGTTGGTACTCCAATTTAATGCATTATACTCCCACGGTGTCTTTCTCTTCTACTCACGTTGGTGCGACAACTTAATGTGCTTTCCCGCGGTGTTTTTCTTTTAAATAGCCTCACGATTGGGCAGCAATTAAATGTGGCCGCGGAGTATTTCTCTTCAGTTAGGCCCCACGATTGGGCAGCCAATTAAATGTAACCCATTGGTCAGTGCAACCTTTCCCGATGCCTCAATCTATGTTGCTGCGCCACGATAGGCGACCGATTAATGCAACCAACGGGTTAAACATTCTTTGCCCGATATCTCCATTTTCTAACTCGTCGTTATGCAGCCTAGTTTGACGAAATGGAGTCGCTCAGCGGATACCTCAGGGTTTAATTATGGCTAGTAGGACCTGTAATCCTACTGTAGAATTCGCTTAACGTGGATCCATGAGAAATCCGACCCACGGATGTCACCCATCGTTATTTACGACATTATAATAATCACCGTCAACTACCTTATTAGAGTTTTGACCTCGAGAAACTTGCCATGGTAAAATGAATACTTAATTATACGATTCCTTACTTCACTATACATTAACTTACAATCTAGACCTTAATTAAAGAACTCATGACACCTGCAATTGTAGAAAAACAACCAAATATTTATTAATAAAATACTAAATTACTAATTTCCATATTATGTAACGCAGTATTCAAATTGACTGATAATATGTACGAAAAAAAAATTTAGTCAGCGCTGGCTCGTATGATAAATAAAAAATAATATTCAGTATTTAAATTAATGAAATGATCAGTTCCTTTGTGAAGTTGAAATTCAAAAATTACACATTTACAACAGATCACTGGACCTTATCCGAGTTCCACTTCGCATTTTAAATATAAGTAAAACATCGACACAATAAACTCGTTCCGAAAGTTCACTTTCTTTAGTCTTATTTAAGCACTCTCACCTGGATACAATATCCAGCCGCAATGAATCTCTAATACACTGATAAGTCAAGTGTAAATAAATTGGAATTCGTTTAAGTAGCTCTAATGGAATTATAAGAAATCGAAAATAAATCTGAATATTTTAAATTAAATTTTAATAAAATCCGAAGTCATGATTTTGTTGCACTGCTCTCGTTGTGCGTTGAAACTACATATGAACTAAGGCATTCCTTCCTAGTGCCTGTTAAATTCGGCTCCTACTCTTGCCTTTCCCTAGTTGAAGTTCGTAAATAAAAATGTACGTTCAAACGGAGAATATTAACTGATCTAGCTATCCATCTAAATTCAGCACAATCTTTGGCTGTCCCACACATGCCCTTGTCGGTTCTATGTCCCATTAAATAGTTATATTTCAATAACATTCAACCACAATGCAAGCTACACTACTCTCTTGCAAATAACATGGAAGCGCTTAACTGCGAGGTTTGGCAAACATCATCTTATATATATATCGGTGTCGTAATGCTTTTGGTAATCTACAGCTATTCAAAGTCGAAGTATTCTAATATTCATTATAAAACATTTACACTGAAATGCAATTACGTCACGAGCATACATCTATAGTAATACATGCAGTTCGTACCTTGGCTTAAGTAGCTCCTGCGGTGTGGGCACTCTTACGCAAATAAAACATATACTTCACTAGTAGTGTGGCACAACTTAACTTGCAGGTACACGATGGTCCTGCATCGCGTAACAAACATCTCAAATCACTATCCATAACTCGTAACTTTCCCCAATTATCATATTCATATTCTCATTATAACATCAATCTAATATCAGCACTGTAGCCTCCATAATAATGTATCGCGTTCCAAACTTGACGACTACGTAAAACTACCACACTGTTTCTTAATAAAATTCACAAGTCGCAGATCCTCATAACCTATCGACGAGTTCAATGCCCCTTTCTATGAACCAACAAATGCGTAATTCCATGTTTCTTTATACACCGCGCACATCCATTCGTGACGTCAACTTAATTCATTACATCAATGAAATCTCTATAATCTCTCATTATGTCAATTCAATCAGCTGTTTCATATTTCTCTTCAAAACTCACGCTTCCTACAAGTATTCTAGTCGATATAGCATAACTTCTGCTATGTTATTAACTCGTAATTATGACTTAATTATCTCACACTTAGATGATAATCATCACTTGCATTGCCTTCTTATCGGCCTACAATTAGCCATCAGCACATACCTAAGGTACATGTGTAAGCAAACCAAAAATTATGCAATAAAATGTTATAAATGACTTAGCTCGCTCATAGTTGTCCCTGGTCCAGCTGTTCCATTCCCATTGGATGTAGATGGGTCTTCGGTTCGGTCACGGGTAAGACATCTGGAACGTCATCCGCTCCTCCGCTCTGGTAGTATTATCTGGTTACCCGTCGTCTTCTTTTCGTCATGGCTCGGTCGGATGGTTACCCGTCGCCTTCCTCGTCATTTCCTGGTCGTATGGTAAGATGAATTGTTCCCAGGTCGGTCCATCATGTGAATTCAGTGCATCATCTTGATCATCTTCTTGACAATCTCAAAATCGAAGCTAGTAATATTACGATATGTTGCCATTTTACTATTGACGTCGTTTATCCTTAAATTTTAATTTATTTCGTAGCTCCTCGTCGTCTTCGCAATTTCTTACGTATCGACTTCAGTACTTTTATTTTCGTCTTAACCGTTTGAATTTTGGTGAAGACTGATACTTTATTCTTATTTAATCGTCGTATTCTTTCCTTTCTTTTATATGCGCAGTCCTTTGCTTCTCCAAATCAAATATTACGATTACGGTGATTGCGTCCGCTCTCGATGCCGTGCAAATTTCAAGATGAAGATTTTCAATAATAAACTTTTTCTATTTTTTTGAAAACAATACTGTGCACCGTCCACTGTCCATCTTACTCGAAAACATTACCATTCCGTGAAATATATGGCCCTCTGAGACATCATAGCAGGCGACTATTCCATGCTTGCTTTAGATTACTAGGCCCATACCTTAGGTCGGCGCCATTTTGTAATCTGTTGTGGACGTGCGAACGAGCACAAAGCTTAACATTATATTTAAAATCACCACAATCACACTGAATTATTATTATTATTATTATTATTATTATTATTATTATTATTATTATTATCACAGATCCTCCGCGGCTTACGACGCAACGCTCCCGCCTCTTACCATTAGGTTCCGTGGTTAAAATCCCGGTCATTTCACGTGAGATTTGTGCTGGACAAAGCGGAGGCGGGACAGGATTTTCTCCGGGTATTATTCTGAAAATATACTTTCCTTTATAAAAAAAGTCAATAATTAATATATTCTAAACTATTGCACGTGGAAGCTCGAACGCATGTTTTAAAATGCGCCGTGTATTATGCCAGTTTTAGAATCACAATTCAAATATGGAAAGTCTGACTTCAGGTCGCTTTCCGTGCGATGGGTCACATGTACAGGACTTTATATAGAAAAAACAAATTTTAACACGAATAAAACTTCGCTTTTTACAAACCTAGTTTACTTAAACGTACGGAGCATAAATACTGTGTGTCAAAATGTTAATGTTTTGATTCTTCTGTATCGTTTATAGCGGCAACTAAAATAGTCGTATGAAATATTTTGTCATCTATACATAAGCGTGCAACCCATTAATATATTTTCTTTGAATTTACATTACGTTGCACCAACACAGATAGGTCTTACGGCGACGATGAAATGGGAAAGGACTAGGAGTGGGAAGGAAGCGACCGTGGCGCTAATTATGGTACAGCTCCAGCATTTGCCTGGTACGAAAATGCGAAACCATGGAAAACCGTATTCAGGGCTGCCGACAGTGCGGTTCAAATCCCAAATGCAAGCTGATAGCTACGTGACCCAAAGCCCGCAGCCAATTTCTCGGCCTGTTAATATAATATTTTATTAACACAAATAAGGAAGTTTCTTGATTCCTGATCATAATCACTCATTTTGTCATGCTTTTGACAGCCTAAGTAAAAGCAGGGGGCATGCCACGTTGTTCTGATAGCATAATTGATCTTCTTATCATAATCCATACCTTCGACACACCACGTTTTATCTAGAACTGCAGTGAAGAATAACTATATCTTTTAAAATGTTAATACCGTGTAAGATGGCTAAGCGGATTTTGTCACGTGGCTATCGGCTTGCATTCGGGAGATAGTGGGTTCCAACCCCGCTGTCGGAAGCCCTGAAGGTGACTTTTCATGGCTTCCCGTTTTCACACCAGACAAATGCTGGGACTGTACCTTAATG
This sequence comes from Anabrus simplex, assembly GCF_040414725.1. Classification (NCBI taxonomy): domain Eukaryota; kingdom Metazoa; phylum Arthropoda; class Insecta; order Orthoptera; family Tettigoniidae; genus Anabrus; species Anabrus simplex. The sequence goes on along the minus strand of NC_090265.1, from coordinate 1,003,572,309 downwards.
CTTCCTTCCCATTCCTAGCCCTTTCTTATCACATCGTCGCCGTTAGATGTATCTTTGTCGGTGCGATGTAAAGCAAATTGAAAAACCCCTCTGTTTTTTTAACATCCTTAGCTCACACATTCTTAAGTGTCATAAAAAGATGTGTAATTTCCCCAATTTTTCAACATTTTTGTAAAATTATGTTAAACAACTCGGCTAATTGTTCTCGCTAACTTAAACGGGACCAGCAATTTCTACATTACATCCGGACCTAAATCCTAAAACATTACTACAATGCATAACAAACGGCCAAGGTATTTCAAAATATTTAGGTACGTATTTTTTCCTTTGATTTCATATTTTTTTAAACTCTATTTCTTACATCATTCTTGCATCTCTGAAAACCACTATGTGTAATTTTCAAGGAAAGGGAAAAACAAACCGGTCTAGCACAGGCCGGTAGACACAACGTTACCAGATCCCCCGCAGTGTTGCCAGTCTTATTACTTTTCTCACACACTTGTATGTTTCGTGATGTACGTTTTTGTTATTGCATATCAGAGGCTTTTTTCTATGATATGAAGGTATTTTCACAGAAACTAGGATAATAGAGGTAACACACCGAGCAAATCATAATTACATTATTACTTTATAACGAGCCACCGGAGACTACGGATCCCTTATACCAATGTACTCAGAAGGTATCCCTGAACAACCACCGAAAGTTTGTCTGTGGAGTATGGCTTTACCCTGTATATCGACGCTGCGTGAGCAATACCTTGTGTCCCACAATGCTCTTCCGATCTGTTATCTTCCTTAAGACTGCTCACAACCGGGTTAGTTGCCCGTGCGGTTAGAGTCGCGCAGCTGTTGAGCTTGCATCCTGGAGATAGTAGGTTCGAATCCCACTGTCGGCAGCCCTGAAGATGGTGTTCCGTTTTTTCCCCTTTTCACACCAGGCAAATGCTGGCGCTGTACCATAATTAAGGCCACGGCCGTTTCCTTCCCATTCCTAGGCCTTTCCTATCCCATTGTCAGCATAAGACCCATCTGTGTCGGTGCGACGTAAAGCAATAAAGACTGCTCACGCTTCCCAGCGACACATGGATATACAGTCCATCAGAAGAATGTAGTTTCTATCATTTTCCTATGATACTATGTAAAGGAAAATTAGCCTTATTATACCGTACTCTAGGAATGTATATTTTTGTGAGGTATTTATGCACTCCTACAGTGTAATGAATGTAATGTTCAATTCTCTTTACACAATAGCACAGGAAATTGAACACGGTTACGTCACGCACTCCTATCTACAAAATGTCACTGTACAATTTGTCACAAATGGAACATAATAATTGCTTTTACTTAAATGAAGTGAAAAATCTGCGGTAAATTAAGAAATAACGACGTTATTAGAGAAAGATGAATGCATACTTAAGGTCTGTAGACAGGACTCCTTTATGTCGTATTCCGCTGCTGGTGACGTGCTTTTGTTAATTTCTTGAGGTCCAGAAATGGGAGGAATGGGAGTGCTATGTCTGTGGATTCTCATTATCTTTGTCCATATGACTAGAGTGGCCAGTTCAAACAGCAAAATGGAGGTCAACAGCATTCACGATGTTATTTCGTTCTTCAATGAGGCAAATGACCATGTTATAATGATGTGGCTGGAACTCTACGGAAAAAAACAACTAAGGGCGCATTCAACAACTTGGTGCTGCACATTACAGAGAAATATGGTAACTTCCACAAAAATGATTTTTGTTGGAAGAAAAATAGCATGATCCCTGGACCAATAAATATTTTTTATTTTTGTTCGAACGAAAATAGCATGATCCCTGAACCAATAAATCACTAGTCCACAGAATTCTTCTTATGTACATTGGCCATAGCTTTTTATCGCCTATTAAATCTTGCATATCGCGATACAATTCAGGAAATGATTTCATTGACAACTGAAGCAATGAAACGAAAGCAAAGAACTTCAGTGAACACAGACATCACACACGAAATTGTTGAAAGTGTAAGACAAACAAAAGATATACGTGTGTTACTGTGAGCGTTGCACCAAAAGTACTTGTAAAGTAGTAAAGTAGGTATACATAATATTCTCCAAAATTAAAATATTTATTAATTTACCGCAGATCTTAGACTTTAGCTGTGTAAAATCAAGTATTATATTCCATTTGTGACAAATTTTACAGTGATATTTCGTAGATAGGAATGCGCGACGTACCCATTAAACACAACTAACGTTGTTCTGATGGACTGCATATCCATGTGTGGTGGGGGGAACGCGTGACCAATCTTAAGGAGTACAATATATCGGAAGAGCATTGTGCGATACGAATTATTGCTCGCGCACCGTCGATTTCAAAGTAAAGGAAATCATTTTTCCTTTACTTTTCATTTTTATTATCTTTAGCCTTGATATAATCTGAGAAAGATTACTAACCGCTAATTTCTTCAGTGAATGCACTAATTGAGTTGGATGGTGAAACTGTGAAATAATAGTCAAGAATTCGGTGGATGGTTTAAAGTATGTCAAAGGAGTGTAACTATGCACTTGAGGTAACACTCGAGAGAAGCTCTTGAAGATGAAAACTTGGTAACTCAAGGCACAAAGAGACGCGACACTTGAGCTGCGGCAACTTTCTGGTAAGCCTGCTACTAATCTCCGCAGGAGATTTTGCGGGTACCCGAAGAGTTAAAGAGAAGTTCCCAAGAAGTTCCAATTACTTACAGTACTTCTCTCTCTGTGTACACGGTGAAATGTCTCACATTTGCGAAGTGCCTGACTGATAATGGTATAAAATCAAATAGGCGGGAAGTTCAACTGTAATCAATGGCTTATTGTACCAAATTGTGCTGTCCTTAGCAGCAATTATACAAGTTTATGATCCTATATGGATATACAGGATGGTCGGAAACAACATGAATCGCGTATACCAGCGTAAAAGGCTTGGCCAAGCTGATAAATAATTTGAAAGAAATAATTCGATATGTCGCTCCTCTGTCATTTTATAAGCCGCTAAAATTAGCCAATCAGGTCGCTTCGCAAGCAAATTCAAATGGGCTCCGTGCGGCGGTGTTGCTTGATCTGTACGCGGATTAAGACCGGCATAAACGCACCAGTCGAAGATTAGAACTTCTCCAGGGGAGGCATATGAATACAGAGCTGAGAGGATCGCGCCAAAGCAAGTACACTACAAAGAAACTGGCTGAAAGCAACGGTGTGATTGTGTTTGATGCTGATTTCTCGATGTGGTGTTTTTAAGTGACATACAGACTTAGCAACAGTGCCGCGAAAAGCCCATTTGAATTCGACCACGAAGAGTTCTGATTGGCTAACGCCAGCTGGTGATAAAATGACAACGGTACGAGATATCGCATTAAAAGTTATTTATCACTATGGCCAACTCTCTGACGCTCATGTACCCGTTCACGTTCTCTCCGACCACGCTCTAGGTGAAATAATGAATAAGATAGTAAACTCAGCAATAAAAAATGACAATTTTCCTAATTTAAAGTATATTCAAGGGCAGGTAAAGAATGATATCTGTTGACGCGTTTAGTTTTTACTTAACAAAATTAATATATTGAAATATCGCCCAACAGAAATAAATTTTTCTGCCACCTGGTAGATTAAAACAGTACTACGAAACTGACCCACAGGCAGCCTAAATTAGGTCAGATCACAATTCTTGCACACGGTAACTACGGCTATAGAAGTTATTATTTTAATTAGGTGCCTCGTTTGGTCAGAGGAAGAGAGTGCGTTTCATGACCCGAAGAGCTTCGGTTCAATGTTTGTCAAGGCACTCCTTACGATGATTTTCGGTATAATGAATACTTTTGGTAGTACATTTAGCGTATATTGGACAAACTTAACAACTAAACTACAGTAATTGTCTGCGAGAGTTCTCGGTTCCATTGCTCTAAGGCACTCAAATGACACCATTCAAGAATGCATGGAAACCTGCAGAGGGCGCCAAAAGTTCTTATGTTTTCTAAAATAATAAAATGAAGTCTTTGTGTTTGTGTGTGTCTGTGTGTCTGTGTGTTTGTTTGTGTGATGCGCCGCCAAATCTACGGCACGCACAGATATTAAATTTTATACGTAGATGTGCATGGAATCTCAGCGATCACGCATGACTGCGTCGAAGAACAATTCTTGCTCCAAGAAATGAAGCTGTTGACGTCATCAAAAGACAACTTGTACAAGAATTACCCATTATTCTACAAATTTACAATTTTATTGACACGGCTCATAATACGAATGAGGCTGTCTTCTATGCGACAGAGCTATTGAACAACTTGGAGTCTCCTGGAGTTCCTTCGAATATTTTGGAGGGAAGTCGTGACACCGATTACTCTCTGCGGGAATATGAATCATTCATCAATCTGCAATGGAACATGACTCTCAGGAAAGGGATGAAAATTGGAACACAATTCACCTAAATGGCATCTATCGAGAAGGTCAAGAGGTCTGCAACCCTGTAGCTGAGGCCGAGCGAAGGATAGTAGTAGTAGTAGTAGTAGTAGTAGTAGTAGTAGTAGTAGTAGTAGTAGTAGTAGTATTGGACGAGTTGGCCGTGCGGTTAGGAGCACGCAGCTGTGAGCTTGCATCCGGGAGGTAGTGGGATCGAACCCTACTGTCGGAAGCCATGAAGATAGTTTTCCGTGGTTTCCCATTTTCACACCAGGAAAATATTGGGGCTGTACCTCAGTTCAGGCCATGACTATTCGTAGGCCTTTCCTAAACCATCGTCGCCGTACGTCTGTGTGACGTAAAGCAAATAGCAAAAAGTAGTATTAGTAGTACCCCAGTGTTAGATGGAATTCGAACTACGCAGAAGTGATTTTTCGTTTCAAAACTCCCTCATGTATTATTCGGAATTCAAACCATGGCCACGTTAATGAGAAGCCATTGACGGTAACATTTGGCTTTTTCATAAATTATTAGTAGATGTAAGATTTTGTTGAAACATCTCTAGCTGGACTGTAACCATGTTTATGTAAGTAGAATTATTAGTAATAAAAATGAAAGAAATCGGAGTATTCTGAAGAATTTTAGTCGACTGGGATATTTTTCGTCTTAACCCTTTATTTATTTTATAAATTGATTTGGAGACACCTAAACCATTTTTTTTTAAATATTGGCCTTAAACGTCTGCCAAAAATCTATCTATGGGACCATGTATGCAACAATTCGCTACGTGACCCAAACTACGTAGCCAGTTGCTCGGTGTATGCAAGCTACACCAGATAAGTCTAGTCCAAGAGTAGGCTATAGCCTGGTAATACGGAGTACATAAATGCAACAGGTGGTATACACTTCGTATACCTGTATAATGACTGTCGAATTGCAAAAATGCTAATGCTCTCCTGCGATACGTCCATTTCGCGTACGGTTTTGAGAATAAAGGAATAACATTACATCTCGTGTTGTTCAAGCGATATGGTCTTTTAAAAAATATATTGATGTTAATGCTATCACAACTTCTTCTCTTTTCACTTCAAATAATGATTTAGGGACATTTGCTCAGCCATTTTTACCTTAAATGCAAGTTTCCTTTCAACGAATTATAGTGTTTAACCATATGATAAGGTAAGCTGTAAAGCTCTGGTATTTGAAGTATAATACGTATTTATACAGAAATTGATTTAAGGGAACCGGGAAGTACGATAGTTAAAAAAAAAAGTCAATTTTCGTTTTTGAGTTTAACAAATTTCCAATGTTTTATAAATAATTTGGTGTGTTATTTATTGTACTGAAGTTGTATTTGAGGCTAAAAAATTAGGTTTAAACATAATACGGCACGCTGAATATCATTAGATGCCAGCTACTAGTCAAACATTCTTTTTGAATTGTCCATGTCATACTTTTTGGAACTATGTGTACCTTTTCTCTCAGAAACTATCACGTCATTATATTTGGAACTTTTTAGTCTCTTAGATAATATATAGATCTGAGTATGGAAGTAAATTTAATCTGATATCCTGGTTAGTTCGTGGAGGCCACTTGAAGAGCACTGAATATTATGCAGAAAATTTCAGTTTTCATCTAAGATGTAAAAAAGAATTCTCAACTCCTGTAAATAATAGAATAATAATTTTACTTAATCAGGTCAGAAAAAGGTTTAAATAATCTGCATGTAAAGTTCCTTGGGTCCGGTTTGAGAACTGTCTTAGAAATAGGTACGTCAGTCGAGGGATTTTATAACCATTTTAAAAATACTATTCTTATAATATATTTTCTGACAGAAAATAATAATCATAGAAGCTTAATATTCTACCCAAATAATTATTAAGGTAAGGTAAGGGTGTATTCTGCCCGAAGGCAGGTCCAAACCTCCGCAGAGGTGTGCCTGAGCCGGAGTTTATGTACGGTATAGGGTAGCCAGTTGCTTTCCGCTCCTCCATGCCCTTACCCCCACCAACAGTGCGTGGCAACCCATCCAAATCTGGACCACGCCCAATGTTGCTTTACTTCGGAGATCTCACGGGATCCGGTGTTTCAACACGGCTACGGACGTTGGCCAAATAATTATTATTGTATTCTAAATATATAAAAAGAATATTCAAGGAAATACCTCTTAGTTTCTAAGATATGTAACTAAACATCGGAAGTTTCATTCTTCCATCGTTTTACACTTCCTGGTTTCCTTAAAATGTGCATTGAATGGTAAGTCACTAGGGCACCATACTGACATTTCTAGCTGTAGAGAGAAAACACTGAAATGTTATTCCAACGAAGAAGAAGAAGAAGAAGAAGAAGAGCGTGATTTGTTTCAACATACGTCCTCTCAAACCGGTGTTCCAGGAGACAGAGTGTACCCTCGTCATACCCCTAAAACCAGTCTAAAATTCGAGTCAGAGAAAGGGATCCAACTGGGTCAAACGAATAGGTAGCTACATTTCTAGCATGGAATCCCTTGTTGGAAACCTTAAAGGACTAACATATCACCGAAGTTACGAGACAAGCCTTCAAAAACAAGAGGGTCCTTAGGTACAACACAGTGGGTTCGCACTGTTCTGTATTTTACAAAACATCAAAATAAATAAATGAAACCCCCTTTTGTGGTTGCGACAGCGCTAGAGGAAAATTAAGCTCTCTTTCTTTCTCTCTCCCTTTCTTTATGTTTCTGTGTCAAAACAAATAGAATAAAACAGGAGCCTTTCCACGCTCACAAAGACAACGAACTCTGTAAACATTAATTTGTACCATGGTATGAACATAAATATAACAGCCTATTCAAATTTCGTCACGTAAAATGTTAAACTTTGTGTTACTACACTTAAAATATCTTAGCTCTTAGCCAACTTTTAATAATTACATCTAGATTCTAAAAGAACAGAGAACGCTTGCTAGACATGAAGAAAGCACGTAGCCTATGGCCTCAGCTGAGAGTATAAGGGGCTTGTCTTTATGAAAGATAAGCTTCTTTACAGTAAAGAAATTGTCTCCCTATAAGTATCTGCCAACGAATATTATATCGAGTTACTTTTAACTTAAACTGTTATACTTAAAAGTTTCTTTCAAGGAGCTTCATCGTCGCACAAGCTCAGAATTAACATCATACTAGCACATTGTGCAGTTTGTATAATAGAATGAGATTGCCAGTGATCAGACTACATAAATTGTACACAATGGTAATGTTGACTATAAATATGATCATACGCGATAAATAACAAACAAGTCATAGATCACCGCAGTCTAGGACCCAGATTCTTGCCCAAGTCAGGGATTTTTACCTTCATCCGCGCTTACGTGAGAACAATTGAGGCACCGAGGGAGTTCGCCGCGCGTTTACAGTCGCGTGGCTGTGAGATTGCATTCGGAAGACGGTGGGTTGGAATCCCACAGTCGACATCCCTGAAGATGATTTACTATTTTCACTCCAAAGAAATGCAGGGGCTGCGCCTTAACTAAGGTCGTGGTCGCTTCCTTCACAATTCAGCCCTTTACCATCCTTGCGTCGCCGAAAATCTTCGATGGTGTCAGTGGAAACTTAAAACAGTAGTAAAAAATGTGTCAAGTTTGCCTTTGGGAGTTTAAAATAACCTTTCTATAAATTAAACTCAAATTTTATTGATAACGGTAAATTTATTTATATTTTACGATTTGTTTTCAAGAGGAATCTGTATGGAATTTGGAATCTGACTCAGGATCAACGAAGCTACCCCTAGTGAAGTAATTCTCTACAGTTTGATGAGATGAGGCCTCTTTGATAAAAGAGCCTTTTATATGTCCTCTGGTCATGGCGGTCCAACAATACTTCACATCACAGCCTGCAAGATAACTTTGACCATGTGTACTTTAAGGCATCTCTTTGATTATACATCTCTCAGTCGCCATCCATCAATACTTCACATTACAGCCTGCACGGATGCTAGTTAACATCACGTCACACATTTTTTCGGTACATTTTTGACGAAAATTTTCAGATGACCGCCAACCGTAAGACATATTTGTCTCAATAAAAGAACAAACAACTGAGACGCTATCTGGTTGCGAGATAGCAGGCCCGATCTAGAAAACCAAGAAAGAAGGCCGAGAGTATTCACTGACCACGCATCACCTCGTAATCTACAGGCCGTCAGACTGAGGAGAGGTGGTTTGGGAGGCTACAACCTATCAAGCTTCTAGCGCCATTAAGGCGAGTAGGTTATAGATAGATAGGGGGATAGAAACTATTTTAAAATTCTGTTACACTTGTTTCAATCTCAATCCCTGGTCATGAACTCATTGAAGATCTTAATATGTTCATTTATTATGTATTTCGTTTCTTTACAAATGAAGAATTTAGTGCTCTAAAATCTCTGGTCAACGTCAGTGATTACAGGTTGGATTTTTCATTCTTCATCCTGCCCTTCCCCTAATAGGGAACGTGCATAATTTTCAAAAATATTTTTTTGAAAAGTACACCAATGAAATAGTACGTAAACGTATTACATTCTGGTAAGTTGACTTGTTTTCTACCATTAAAAAATATGTTGAAAAGTGCTTTTCCGCAAGGCGAGTGAAACGGCCTCTGACGTAAGCGGCGCGCTGTGACGTCACGATCCGATACCGCATACAGCTCTACCAGCCATTGTGCATCAGCCGTTGCTAAAAGCCGATTGTTTATTATTCATGATCGCGAATAATTTCGAAATGACAGAAGAAATGTTCAAAACAGCACAGTCAGACAATCTACCATGTGCAGATGTCATCATTCTTGAAAAATAGTGACTTTTGTGGCCGCAGAAATTCGCGGATAAAAAGCAAGTTTGTAACTGGCGTCTTTAATATACGTGCAATGTACTGTAACTCATAGTATTAGGATAACAACGAACCTGGATAGAAATCACATCACTTTCAACATTTCCTTCTAGACTGATTCCCATATTAAAGAATAACATTACATTATCAGGCTTTCAGCATTAGTAAAGTAAGAAATCGGATTTCAGCACTAACATAAACATATAGGTAGCATTATAGTACTAGTCCGTCTCTGTGGTGTAGTGGTTAATGTGATTAACTGCCACTCCCGGAGGCCCGGCTTCGATTCCCGGCTCTGCCATGAAATTTGAAAACAAATAGTACGAGGTCTGGAACGGGGTCTACTCAGCCTCGGGAGGTCAACTGAGTAGAGGGGTTTCGAATCCCATCTCAACCATCCTCGAAGTGGATTTCGTATTTTCCCACTTCTCCTCTAGGCACCTAAGGCCACGACCGTTTCCCTCCCTCTTCCTTGTCTATCCCTTCCGATCCTCCCATCCTCCAACAAGGCCCTTGTTGAGCATAGCAGGTGAGGCCGCCTGGGCGAGGTAATGGCCCTCCTCACCAGTTTCATCACTATACCCAATGTCTCACGTTCCAGGACACTGCCCTTGAAGCGGTAGAGGTGAAATCCCTCGCTGAGTCCGAAAGAAAACCAACCCTGAAGGATAAACTGATTAAGAAAGAAAGAAAGATCATAGTACTATGGGGCTATAATCTATCATTCCCCCAAAAAATATATATTTATGTTTGGGATAGCTGACCTACCCACTTCCGGGGTCCATAAAAGAGAAACATTAAATATCTTTGTGGAGGGAAAAGTTAAACATGATAAAGATAAATATGACTTCATCTAGTTTTCACATGTCGGGCTGAGTGGTTCAGACGGTTGAGGTGCTGGCCTTCTGACCCCAACTTACCAGGTTCGATCCTGGTTCAGTCCGGTGGTAGTTGAAGGTGCTCAAATACGTCAGCCTCGTGTCGGCAGATTTACTGGCACGTAAAAGAACTCCTGCAGGACTAAATTCCTGCACATTGGCGTCTCCGGAATCCGTAGAAGTAGTTAGCGGGGCGTAAAGCCAATAACATTAATTACATTTGGATTTTAACAAGCTGAGCATATCAGGCGAGAAAAGTGTCCTGATGACATTTTAGTCGTTCAATACAGGAATGTCTTTGGGTGCTGTGACTTCTACTTTTTTTTTTTTTTGCTATTTGCTTTACGTCACACCGTCATATATAGGTCTTATGGCGACGATGGGACAGGAAAGGCCTAGGAATGGGAACAAAGCGGCCCTGGCCTTAGGTACAGCCTCAGCATTTGCCTGGTGTGAAAATGGTAAACCACGGAAAACCATCTTCAGGGCTGCCGGCACTGGGGTTTGAAATCCACTACCTCCCGGATGCGAGCTCACAGCTGCGCGCTCCTAACCGCACGGCCAACTCGCCCGGTATTTTTACCCTTCGCTTTATTGACTTGGCTTGTACTGTATAACCTAACACTTAGGCTAAGTTGGATAATATTTTAAACACCAACATCACTATTTTCACCTGTGTGCAATTATTTATTTCATTAATATTATGATAATTATTATAATTGAGCATTGTTAACTTATAAGACCCCAACAGACAAGCATTGGTTTTGTGTAGAGTTATACATTTGTTAAAATCACGTTGTTTCCTTTCATGATCTACACGCCTATTTTTGTTATATTATAGAGTATTTAGATATAGCCTAAATTTCTTTATAAATTAATCTCTTCAATAAAGACATAAATAACTGTCGCATGCGAAGATAAATTGGTAGAATTAGAGCTGTCAAAATGGTTCATGACCCCTTTGATTTATTATCTTGACATGGATCACCCAAAACATAGGTTAGGTTTGGAGAATACTTTAATAATCAGCATTAATTAATGCACTGTTTATTACTTTCATATTCCAAGATGTAATTGAAGCATTTAAATAAAGCATCATACATTAAAATTTGAAGTTTTACCACTAGAACAACTGACATGGAAAAGTGATTGAAAATTCAAACAAATTCATCTTACGTCAAAATCTTTAAAAAAACTGTAGACTTTTCCGATATATCACCATCATTTCTCCGGCTCGCCAAATTCCATTTCTCCCTAGTTTTAGCGTCTTTGGAACATTTATAAACAATTTGTTTGGGATGGTATGCGATGTGCTATTGTTCATTTTAATTCTAAAATATACGCACAGATCACTATCCAATGTATATACCTCGAATTTAACTCTACCAGACACTAACATAAAGTAGAAATACGCGAAGTGTATCCTGCTTCTAACAGCATACTGTGTTATTTCGTCTGCTAATTCAGCCAACCTGTACGATGACGTCAGACCAATGAGATCGCGTACTTGCGTCACGTAACAGTTTCGTACATTGATTTAGGGTAATAAGGAGGTACATTCAGGGAAACGGGATGGCCTAGGGAGCGGTGATAAGGGAACAGGGAACTGGAAATCAAGTAGGGATGACATAAAATTGTTAGTGTTGAACTGTAGAAGTATTGTAAAGAAAGGAATAGAATTAAGTAATTTAATAGATATATGTTTACCAGATATTGTAATAGGAGTTGAATCATGGCTGAGAAATGCAGTGGATGCAGAAATTTTCTCACGGCACTGGAGTGTGTATCGTAGAGATAGGATAGGAATGGTGGGAGGGGGAGTGTTCATTCTGGTGAAAGAAGAATTTGTAAGCTACGAAAAAGATGAGACACATGAAATTCTAGGTGTAAGGCTCATTTCTAAAAATAGGCAACTTGATGTATTTGGAGTGTACAGATCGGAAAAGGGTAGCACTGACGCGGATTCGGAATTATTTGATAGGATAGTCAGCTATGTGGGAAACGACATGGAAAGAAATGTGATTGTAGCGGGAGATCTGAATTTGCCAGATGTCAATTGGGAAGGAAATGCGAACGACAGGAAGCATGACCAAAAAATGGCAAGTAAGTTAATATGGGAAGGACAGCTGATTCAGAAAGTGATGGAACCAACCAGAGGGAAAAATATCCTGGATGTGGTGCTGATAAAACCAGATGAGCTCTATAGGGAAATTGAAGTAATAGATGGTATTAGTGATCATGAAGCTGTTTTTGTGGTAGTTAAAAATAAATGTGATAGTAAGGAAGGTCTTAAAAGTAGGACTGTTAGGCAGTACCATATGGCTGATAAAGCAGGCATGAGGCAGTTTCTAAAAAGTAACTATGATCGGTGGAAAACGGCAAATAAAAATTTAAACAGACTCTGGGATGGGTTTAAATAAATTGTTGAGGAATGCGAAAACAGGTTTTTACCTTTAAGGGTGGTAAGGAATGGTAAAGACCCACCTTATTATAATGGAGAAATAAAGAGACTAAGAAGGAGGTGCAGACTGGAAAGAAATAGAGTTAGAAATGGTTGTGGAAGTAAGGAGAAATTGAAAGAAGTTACTAGAAAATTGAATCTAGCAAAGAAGGCAGCTAAGGATAACATGATGGCAAGCATAATTGGCAGTCATACAAATTTTAGTGAAAAATGGAAGGGTATGTATAGGTATTTTAAGGCAGAAACAGGTTCCAAGAAGGACATTCCTGGAATAATTAATGAACAAGGGGAGTGTGTATGTGAGGATCTTCAAAAGGCAGAAGTATTCAGTCAGCAGTATGTAAAGATTGTTGGTTTCAAGGATAATGTCGAGATAGAGGAGGAGACTAAGGCCAAAGAAGTAATAAAATTTACATATGATAACAATGACATTTACAATAAGATACAAAAGTTGAAAACTAGAAAAGCGGCTGGAATTGATCAGATTTCTGGGGATATACTAAAGACAATGGGTTGGGATATAGTACCATATCTGAAGTACTTATTTGATTATTGTTTGGTCGGAAGAGCTATACCAGATGAATGGAGAGTTGCTATAGTAGCCCCTGTGTATAAAGGAAAGGGTGATAGACATAAAGCTGAAAATTACAGGCCAGTACGTTTGACATGCATTGTATGTAAGCTTTGGGAAGGCATTCTTTCTGATTATGTTAGACATGTTTGTGAAATTAATAACTGGTTCGATAGAAGGCAATTCGGTTTTAGGAAAGATTATTCCACTGAAGCTCAACTTGTAGGATTCCAGCAAGATATAGCAGATATCTTGGATTCTGGAGGTCAAATGGACTGTATCGCGATTGACCTGTCTAAGGCATTTGATAGGGTGGATCATGGGAGACTACTGGCAAAAATGAGTGCAATTGGACTAGACAAAAGAGTGACTGAATGGGTTGCTAAATTTCTAGAAAATAGACCTCAGAGAATTAGAGTAGGTGAAGTTTTGTCTGACCCTGTAATAGTTGAGAGGGGAGTTCCTCAGGGCAGTGATATCGGACCTTTATGTTTTCTTATATATATAAATGATATGAGTAAAGGAGTGGAATCGGAGGTAAGGCTTTTTGCGGATGATGTTATTCTCTATAGAGTGATAAATAAGTTACAAGATTGTGAGCAACTGCAACGTGATCTCGAAAATGTTGTGAGATGGACAGCAGGCAATGGTATGTTGATAAACGGGTTTAAAAGTCAGGTTGTGAGTTTCACAAATAGGAAAAGTCCTCTCAGTTTTAATTACTGCGTTGATGGGGTGAAAGTTCCTTTTGGGGATCATTGTAAGTATCTAGGTGTTAATATAAGGAAAGATCTTCATTGGGGTAATCACATAAATGAGATTGTAAATAAAGGGTACCGATCTCTGCACATGGTTATGAGGGTGTTTAGGGGTTGTAGTAAGGATGTAAAGGAGAGGGCATATAAGTCTCTGGTAAGACCCCAACTAGAGTATGGTTCCAGTGTATGGGACCCTCACCAGGATTACCTGATTCAAGAACTGGAAAAGATCCAAAAAAAGCAGCTCGATTTGTTCTGAGTGATTTCCGACAAAAGAGTAGCGTTACAAAAATGTTGCAATGTTTGGGTTGGGAAGAATTGAGAGAAAGAAGAAGAGCTGCTCGACTAAGTGGTATGTTCCGAGCTGTCAGCGGAGAGATGGCGTGGAATGACATTAGTAGACGAATAAGTTTGAAAGGCGTTTATAAAAGTAGGAAAGATCACAATATGAAGATAAAGTTGGAATTGAAGAGGACAAACTGTGGCAAATATTCATTTATAGGAAGGGGAGTTAGGGATTGGAATAACTTACCAAGGGAGATGTTCAATAAATTTCCAATTTCTTTGAAATCATTTCGGAAAAGGCTAGGAAAGCAACAGATAGGGAATCTGCCACGTGGGCGACTGCCCTAAATGCAGATCAGTATTGATTGATTGATTGATTGATTGATTGATTGATTGATTGATTGATTGATTGATTGATTGATTAGATTTTTATCATGTTTGGAGTTATTATTTGCACATTCTGATCACATTTTTGAATTCTGCATGAAATTTTGAATCAGATGAGCATATTTTTAATTAAAACCCCGGATAATGCATGTTCCCTATTACATGAGGTAGGCACTATATACAGCTCTGTTTTACAGCCGGAATCCTTCACCGACAACTTTATGCGGATGGATGCACCGACACAGATAGGTCTTAAGACGACGGTGGGATACAAAAGGACTAACAGTCGAAAGGAAGCGATCGTCACCTTAATTAAAGTGCTGCCCCAGTATTATCTTCCTGATGTGAAAATGTTAAACCACGGAACGATTTTTCAGGGTTGACGGCAGTGAGATTCGAACACACTGTCTGCCGAATTCAATCTGATAGCTACGTGACCCGAAGCGCGCAGCCAACTGCTCGGTACGATTGGTTGCCTCATTCCTAAAAGTAAATCATATGGCGAAGAAGAAGAAGAAGAAGAAGAAAATGATGATGATGATGATGATGATGATGATGATGATGATGATGATGATGATGATGATGATGATGATGATGATTTCTGCAAGTGTTAGTTGTGGATAAATCCTGTAGCCGACGTAACACAAGTTGTAGGAAAGGCAATTTCCAATCTCTTATGATTAATGCAAGCTTATGAAAGAAATATTTAAAAAAAATATTCACCGTTTGAGGCTTTCATTTCAACAGGAGTGGTGTGTAATTACCTTGTTCTGCTAACCTTACGGCAGTATGTTTTTCAAAAATCCATCAGTAACGGGTAGCATAACACTTTACTCTCTTTCACATCACAAATGATAAGTTGTGAATAATGAAAACAAAAATGTGTAATTACAAAAGGTACATCACTTTTAAATGCGTGCAAGCCTTACGGTTACGTACAGTAATTTGTAACATGGTAGCTTTCCGGTAATTAATTAAACATCGAATGAATTGTTGGCAACCTTTGGCATATAAAACGTAGCTGTAACATTTGCTGAATGTGTACACCTTTGGTGTTTTTCCGTATCTTCATTTTACGCATTCAAAAATAAATAACGCAAATACATATTCTTTTGCATTACTGAATCGGATTAGGGTCTTAAATTGATCACTCCCATGATGGACCATGGCTGAATACAACTGAGTTGTCCAAACTATGGTCTAGTAGAGGATTAAGACGAAAGGAGCTATAAGGAGTTTCTATTAACTTGATTTTATTGCATTTTTCTAAACGGGTCTGATAGATAACACTTGGATCTCGAATTATTGTACTGAGTTTCATTATTGACAGGAACATAGGAAGATTTCTCTCTGTGCTAATTCTCAGATATTTGTGCACATGTTAGAATGACGAAGAGACAACGTGAAACATTTAGTGGAAGGAAACATCTTAGAGTGGCTCGATAAAGAAGTATACGCGAAGAAGAAGAAGAAATAAGTGATAATAATTCAGAACACGAGCTAATTCCATGAAGTGATACGGCCCGTGAAGAGGACTATGAAAATGTCTCAAATATAGACGTGGTATTGATCCTCCTGAGAAGTCTTCACTTTTCCAACCTGCCTTTCACGGGAAATCTAGGAGTAAATATTATAGTACATGTTCATGAGGACGTAATGATATTTAAAGTTATTATGACAATGATGGGGAGGACAAGGCTAGGACTGGGAAGGAAGCGATCGTGGCCTTAATTAAGGTACAGGCCTAAAATTTGATTGGAGTTAAAATGGGAAACCGCGGAATACCATCTTCAGGCCTGCCGTGAGCAGGGCTGAATGCAAGATCATGGCTACGTGACACAAACTGTTTTTATTTTTAATCCCGAGTTTTATCAGCATGCCCTTGAACAAACCAACCGGTATGAAAATCAGCTGATAACTGTAGCGCTATGTATCTTCGCAAAGTATTCTATTTATCAAGACTGGCTTCCGGTAACAGTGGCGGAAACGAGAAAATGTTTATGCTAGACGCTAACCTGACACTGATCTGGACATTTTTGTAATAAGGTTCCTCATTTTCTCATTCCGTATTCCATATATTTTCTACTATAATGTCCACAAATGTTAAAACATTGCTAGGCCAACAGTGTAATGGGACAGTCTACCACTGGGACTGAAAATTATAAAATTTCATCTATATAGATATCGGGTACTTAAAATTCTGTGCCTCGTTGATGTTTGCATTGATAAATTCACATATAACTAACTAAACAGGGCTATATTCTTCCAAATCAAATATAAATTGATTTTATGGTCACATTTTCCATGACATAATAAAACAATGTGCAGGGCTGACTCGAAATAATCACAAAAAGTAGTGTATATTCAGAAATAGTGTATATTGATAATTAAAGCTGAAACTATTTGGGAATTGGTGTTTCATAGAACTCACAGTTTTGAAGCCCTCCCATGATCTCATTAATGTTAAGTTCGTAAGCCAACCAAAACAAAATTTGTCAACAAAAGTAATAAATAATGGTGATTAATCTCGTAATAGCGGTACAAAACAAATGTTTAATTTTAGACCCCACACAGCTCTAACAATCAAAATCCTTTAATTAATGCTGCTGAACATAGTTGGTTGTGTGCTTACAGTTTCAATTAAACATAGCTTGCTCTCTCTAATGTGGCCAGCTTATCCCCGACTCTATGGCACGCCACACGCCACTTTCAGTGTACTGAATACGGGAAGTTTCAGTATTATATACAATTTGCAATCAGTCGTGCGTTTACCTGAATAGATCGTTCACTTATTCGGCGGGAAATATACGTGTGTCTAAAATTAATTATTGTAGAGACCAGTTCACACTATATCGTGTTGTGTTTATGCCATTCATATTTGAGTTGCCAAGATTCAAAGAGCCTAAGGCCACAAAAAAATTAAAACTGAGATAAGACAAAAATTTCCCTCTTAACATCATTTAGCATTGATTAACACTAGCGTATAGCTTCAAAATGCCTTCTATGTTGCTGATTTTTTAGGTTAATATCATGTACTGCTGCAGAGACCCGTACTTCCATTGCCAAGCTCTCTGCATAGACCCTTTGTTCAATCACTAAAGAGAAATTCAAGTACCATTATGTCCAAATCCATAAGCCTCTATATACTTGTGGAAATGCAACAAACACCATTATGTCCACGAAAGTAAATTTTTGCTCCGGTTTTTGAAATTAATGACCAAATCAATAGAAAACAAATAAAAAATGAAAAAGTAAATACTAGCCGATGCTATATACATAAATGAAGAACAATTATTATTGTTTGGTATTACTGTCAGCTTCGCTACACTGATTGTCAACTGTAATGTGACATTTTCAACGAAAGCCTAGCAAACGCATAATAATTGCAAGATAACGTACGTGAGACATTATTGTGCGTGGAGAAGTTCTTTATAGAACAGATTATTCTGTAGCGAAGTCGATTTTGAAAAGAGGGAAGAACTGGGACGTAGTTCCACCTCAGATTGTCCTTGAGGGAATTACTGTAAGTTGAATAAGGAAAAAGTAAAGGACCTGAAATGCCTGTTTGAAAATACTTCACAGAAAATTGCAAAAATTTCGAAGACCTGAACTTCTTAAAGGAAACAATGACTAGACGGGATGAGTGGTTTGGTGATAATGACACAGTTCCGCATATAGCAGATATGAAGGTGACTTCTTAGACATTCCTGATGGAGATGCGTTAATGGTCATTTAAAGAAATTGGATTATTACTGTAGTGCTTTTAATGTATAACTTTTTCTTTAGCTATTGGAGTGGCTTGCCTTTAAAGATAACGACAAGAAAGGCATTATTTTCGAGCCGACCATCCGATTCGAGCACCATGTCGGCCAGTCTACTAAAGTTCATCTTGAAAAGCAGAATATTTACGCTCCCTTCATTCCGTTCTACAAAAATAAATACCAGCTGGATGATGTAGAGATTATCGGCCTAATTATTGGTGCTCGTGGCACAATACCTGCCTTGTTCATAGAATTCTGGAAGAAGTTCGACCTGCCTATGAACAGCATTGGAAGAATAGTTACCAGCACCATACGTGGATCTGTACACATCTTAAAATCTCACCTGTTCGGACCTCCATAATAAAAAAAGGTCGCTATATTTGTATGTGATGAAACTTTCTTTATCCTTACACGCTTTAACATTGTCCATTGTGGCAACCCGTAATTGCGGGAAGTCGTTGATCGTTAAATAAATAAATAAATAAATAAATAAATAAATAAATAAATAAATAAATAAATAAATAAATAAATAAAGAAATAAATAAATAAATAAATAAATAAATAAAGAAATAAAGAAATAAATAAATAAATAAATAAATAAATAAATAAATAAATAAATAAAGAAAGAAAGAAATTAATTAATTAATTTTTTTTTTTCTAATTTTATGCTGGAAGTATTGTGATCCTACCTTCTGCACATCAAAGATGATACGTTTGTCTTTGGTTATGGAAATTTCATATAATGCACTTAAGGCTCTTTGCATCTTGGCAACTCATTTAAAGAATTTAGATTACTTAAAAAGTGATGAATTACTTAAGGACTACAGTAATACAATTATTACCAGTGTTTATATAATAATCGTCAAAACCCTCTCCATGAACCTCAAACTCAGGCACTAATAATGCGGTAGTAAAGCCATCTGTTCTCTGCGCCTCTGAGTGTCTCGTGATGACCTGGATAGGCCTTCTCAGAAAACTAGAACTTAAAGAAAAGAAGATCCCGAGGAGAATACTGGGACCCGTAATAAAAGAGGGAGGCACCTGCAGAATTCGACACAACGACGAGTTATACAAACATCGGAAAGACATCGGTACTTATATAAGAAAAAGGCGCCTGGTCTTCTGTAGGCAGCTAATCCACATGAACCCCTGCAGACTTACGAACAGGATCTTCGCGGTGGCAGGTAGAGGGAAGGCATCCAGGAACAAGTGGATCGCTTCGGTCAGGTTGGATCTGGAACAACTGGGGATCCCGCATGAGTCCACACGTGACCGCCCACAGTTTCGGCAAGCCATCCAGAGGGGAGTTTTCCGACATCACTTACGAGTAGGAAGAGCTATGTTGATGGAGAAAAAAAAAGCTGACTTACAGTCAGAAAATGAAGGAATACTGGAAGGCCCAAGTGACGAGAAGATACGAGCCCCGATGTCCTCAATATGCCCAAACGACAAAAAAGAAGCAGCCTCAAATCCATTTGTTTTTGTTTTACCATGAAACAAAAAACACACAAAAATATATTTTCTGGCATCAAAGGTCCTTGAACATTTACTGGACAGGAAACACAAAGAACATTTCCAAAATTTCAGACTCTTTCTTTTATTTTATCGGAAGCATGCATATGTCAAATTTATACGAATGTAAAATATCCTCAGAAACCCATTGTTAGGTTTGCAGTTGATGCAGATTAATTTCTATAAAACTGAAACCCCGTAAGAACAACTGAGGAGCTGTCTCGTACAAGGAGCAACGGATCGAGTGAAGAACGCCAAGCAGTACAGTTGAGGATGTCGTCACTTTGATTACGTGGAAGTCAAGTACATGCAGGCCGTCCTGCTGGCCAAACACCTAAAGGAGTGTTGTACTACGGGGTCTGCTCTACAGTACTGAGTTTCGTAAAATTACAATTAGGTGTGATAAGGAAGAGACAAGCCAACTAAAGTACAAATGAATCTACAGTATTTTCTATTTTTGTTTCCATAATTCCAGACAAATACATATTAGGTGACAAAAATTCGAAGTTTTAATATTTTGAAATTAACCCTTGAACTAGGTATTCTAATACACTCAGTCCTCCACGAATAAATGGAAAAGGGAAAAAGACAAATTCATTATCCCTAGAACTGCCAAATATCACTCTTGCAACGCAATATAATATCATTAGAACGCCAACGTTCCATGAGTTTATCAGCTATAACCGAACTTATCTTTCACTTACGCTATCATAACAAGTAAGACATTGAAAACAAAGGCTCGAGTCTTTCATTACAGATTTGCCAATAGGCGCAAATGACTCATTTAAGATCAGAGTAGGTATAAAGTCATTGTGCCCCTGTGGTCTTAGTTGCTATGTAACTACGCACTCCCTCGTTGTAGCTCTTAGTTTCTGTGAATACCTTTCTTTATATTTCGACAAATTATTAAGTTTATTTTAAACAGTTTCTTTTAAATGTAATTGTGTGGTGCAGCACTTCTGGAAACCTATGAGGCCTGGTAAGAATTAAAACTCTCCCAGAATGACTCCAAGTAGTGCTCGGCGGATGACGGAACTGTGTGCAGATCGGAAATTTTAATTTTTTTGGTTCTGTCTTTACCTCTGAGAACAGAATATTTTTTTTTTAACTAGAAGAAATGTTTGGTGTTTTTTGCATAGTGATTCTTTAAAAAGAGTGTTTCTTATCATTAATGGTGAACTTGTAAATATGAAAATATATTTATATGTTTGTTTTCAAAATATTTGATTGCGTCATAATCACCAAATATGTAAGTATATTATCTAATACATATTAAATAAAGATTTCTGAGTAATATTGTGTTCTATATGCCTATTTTTTTTATCTATCATAAATGTGCAAAGCATAAGTAAATGGCCTGGAATTTAGGGGAAAATATTTGGCCCTTTCTAGGGGTATAGCTACTGACATTCACATGATTAGAGTCATTGATACCGGGCGAGTTGGCCGTGCATGTAGAGGCGCGCGGCTGTGAGCTTGCATCTGGGAGATAGTAGGTTCGAATCCCACTATCGGCAGCCCTGAAAATGGTTTTCCGTGGTTTCCCATTTTCACACCAGGCAAATGCTGGGGCTGTACCTTAATTAAGGCCACGGCCGCTTCCTTCACACTCCTAGGCCTTTCCTATCCCATCGTCGCCATAAGACCTATCTGTGTCGGTGGGACGTAAAGCCCCTAGCAAAAAAAAAAAAGTCATTGATCACAAAAGTAGTTGTTGCTGAGCTTTCCATTCCACTTACATGAATGAGTTCATTAATGCATTATAGACGATTAGGAATAAATAGTCCTCAGTCCTATTCAGTGTAAATACTGGCTTTCTGCGAATCTCAGTTGTTTAGATGTTCACTAATGATAAAGGGTGTCAGACAATCGGTTGAAAATGCACAGTGCTTAAAAGCAAGTAATCCCTATTAGTGGAAGTACTGTAGTTGTACGATGCAGTTGCAGTACGACACTCTGGTACTTCGTCGTCCAGGATAATTCCTGGGAACGGAGATGACATTCTTTCCGTGTTCTGTTGCATGAGACCGCTGCGGTTTCTATGTATTTCAGCATACCTGATTACAAGTATGAAATCCGTTTTCTCTAGTTTTCATACAACTTGATTGTTTATTTTTCGGTTATAAATGCACCCATTAGTTCTCGCAATGGAGTTAGAAGGCAACGACGCTTAGGTTAAAGATAATTTCATGGTAATTAATAGTTCAGACGTGATCTCAATTATTTTTAAATATCAAAATGCATCTCATTAAAGGAACCTTATTTTATATTTTTAAACAGGATTATGGCCTCTTTAAGTAGGTATAAATGTGAAAATAATCCTGATGACTTCTGTTTTATGTATGCGGCTGCAACACACTTCAGAGTCAAAGGCGCAGTACTCCTGTGAGACTTGTATATAGAGCCTGTTTTGAAATTTTCCTAGGAGATCAGGGCAAGAAATTGGCTCCGCGTACTTTGTGTCGTAGTGCTCCATGATTGGACAGAAGAAAAGCAAAACTGTATGCCTTCTGATATCTCCATGGTTTTTGTGAACCCAAGGACCAAAGCGGTGACTTATTTCTGCCGGATCAATGCGAAGGATGTCCAACTGCATGGCTAAATGTTTAGCATCCTGGCCTTTGGTTCAGGAGACCCCGGGTTTGATTCCCGGTCGGGTTGGGGATTTGAACCTTAATTGGTTAATTCGTCTGGCCCGGTGACTGGCTGCGTATGTCGTCTTCATCATCAGAAATCATTTTAGGTAGGGCCCGATCCTCACAGCTCTACTAAAAGAAGACCTGCACCAGGTCTCTACGGAGGTCATACGCCATTTGATATTATAATACGAAGGCTATCGGCAGTGAACACTCGTATGCGATCTCATATTCCATATCTCATATCTCAGCAAAACGATATCGTCCCGGTTACAGTTTTTAATAACTTTTTCTCTGTTGAGGATGATGACAGTGAACATAATGACCATGGGGCTTTTGAGATGCATGTAAAGAAATCCTGTAGAACAAATATAATAAGGTGGCTGTATAATCTGAAGGGTTTTCTTCTGATACTTAGCAGCTATTAACCCCTCAGCTGAAGCATCAAACGAGATTGCCCTATCAAGTCCACAAATTCAAGAGCCGCAGCACAAATTATTGCCTGATTAGGATATAATTGAGTTCTGCATACCATTTATGCAAAACTTTGTCATTTCTTCCCGATTGTATGTACATATAAATGTTATTTCTAGGGAAAGTATATGGTTCATTTACTGTATTTTATTTTTATTCTCAAAAATTATTATTTTACTTTGTATTAAATTGTTGTCATGTTTGTTGTAATTGAAGATTGTGTGTGTATAACAATAATATTCTCACCACGATGCTATACAGGATAACATCCAAAATAATTTTGTTCAATTAAATGTTGAAAATGTTGAAAGATCTGTACTAAGGTGAAAAATGTTAAATTGAAAAGAACAAAAACATGTAGCTTACAGAGAAAATCTAACTTCAGATTTGAGATCAGCATTCCGAAATTAAGTAATAAGTGTTTACACAAATGCAGAAAAAAATTTGCTTCCCTGAATTATTATTATTATTATTATTATTATTATTATTATTATTATTATTATTATGATTATAAAAGTTTCTTTCCTCACGGGCATCTCATCTGATATATGGACATACTTACGCGGAGTAAGCATAACCAAAGTTAAATATAACAATAGATAATTTTCTAAATATTCCGTTCAACTTCTGTTTACGATATTCCATATAATTCTATAGATGCTGAAACCTACAGATTTTTGGATGACTCCAGTCAGATAGATGGTCAGTTGAAGTTTCATCAAGATCTGTTTTGTGGCTGGTATGCAGCAGTCCTCTTGTTCCAATCACAGCTTGTATGATGATTACTTGGTCCACTCGCCCCTGACCTTTACAAATTACCAGTTCGATATTTCTGAAATTGAATTTGGAAAATTGAATGAATATTTGAACTGCAGGGCAATTCAAAGTCAATCATATAAACATGTATGGCTGTGCTGCCTCACAGAGTGATATCAGGAATGTATGAGTAACTTTTTGCCAGTGACGTTTATATATTTATTTATTTATTTATTTATTTAATAATTTATTTATCAATTATTAATTTATTTCTTATTACTTTATAAAGTTAGAACAACTCTACAGCGTTCCCGATGACCCCCAGTTTCCAGCGGAAATCAGCACAAATACAAATATATCCAATACTATTACGGAAACCAGGAATACGTTTGCGTTTTGAGGAATATAATCTATCAGAACATAGTCATTGTATCACTATTGCATCATAAACTCGACAGTAATATTTTCAGACTTAGCTTACATAAAATATATTAGTTTGTCTACGTCAATTTTTCAATCTCATCAAGAAACATAACAATTTTATGCTGTGTTACATAATGTGAAATTTGGCAATATGAAAGAGACTTTTCAAATAAATATGAAGAAAGTCACTTTTGTATTACGAGTATTAGTTTTGTATGTATTTTAATAAAATATTTAGTTTGAATACAAAATAGGAATCCTACTTTAGGAATGCAATTAGAAATTAGAACTAGAAGATTAGAAATCATTGTACATAAGAATCAATAACTTTGAATTGTTTATATAGACAATTATGTTTTTACAAATTGTGTTTGAAACATGAAAGAAATGTAAATGTTAAAATTTCTTTGAAATTCAAGAACAAAACTCCAAATAAACACATACCATGTTACTTGCAGAAACATAAAAACTGCACTTAATCTTATTCATAGCTAGATAGATCTTGCCTAGAAGTGAAGCGAGAACAAGGTTAATTCTTGGGAATAAAGGCGGCCAGCTGCTGGAGTAACCACTGTCAGTAATTCCCATTTCATAGTCTTGTTGTGTATAGTGGAAACATCTATCCTACATTTCTGCTGTGGCCTCCTTGGCCTAATAATAAATGTCCTAGCATTTAAGTTTTAAATTGAATATCAATCCCAGGAGCATATTTTACAATCCTGTAAAGTAGTACCGGTACCTGAAATTACGATGGCGTAAAATATTAAGTCACCGAGCTCGATAGCTGCAGTCGCTTAAGTGCGGCCAGTATCCAGTATTAGGGAGATAGTAGGTTCGAACCCCACTGTCGGCAGCCCTGAAAATGGTTTTCCGTGGTTTCCCATTTCCACCCCAGGCAAATGCTGGGGCTGTACCTTAATTAAAGGCACGGCTGATTCCTTCCCACTCCGAGCCCTTTCCTGTCCTGTCGTCGCCATAAGACCTATCTGTGTCGGTGTGACGTAAAGCAATTAGCAAAAAAAATATATATATATTAAGTGCGATTCATCAGGTATGGAGAGTCTGCTTGCACCTGTGTCTTACGTTCCTTGTTTCTGCTGCTTGCTGCTGCTATTGATTGTAGGTAAGTCATTCAATATTTTTCTCTCTTCTGTAAAAGTTGTTATAATAGTATTGAAATAATAGTGTGTACATGTTTGTCAAGTGTCGTATTTCCCGCATACAGCGGATTTCATTACCGCAAAACAGCCTAACTTTACCGCAAAACCTCCTATTTTCATTAGCGAAAATTTGCACACATCTTTACCGCAAAATATTTGAAATCACTAAAGGTAAATATGAAGTGTACAATAGCTTACCTTCAAAAGATGGCAGCGCAGCACATTTCTTGCCCCGTTGAAACACTTGTCCTAAAGTGGGATGGGCCGGAACCGATGTGCAATTCTTTTTATGTAATCCAGTAACGGTATTTCATCACCACGTTGAAATTTGTCCCAAAATTCAGTAGCAACACGATGATTTTCACGGTCAATTTTATAATGCAATGTGTTAAAGTACGGGTAAGTTTATTTTGCAATAAAATTGCTTTAAAGCTTCTGTAAACACGTGGACTGAAGGATGGGGTTTCTAGACTTGTTTTAAATGTCGATGAAACGACTCCGCATCATTTGTAGTTCTTATTTCACCTGTTGGTGTTCTGGTCCCTAAATTCATCATCTTCACTTACATAGTTTCCAAGTACATAGTCTGGAAAAAAATTATCGGAATGTGATTAGGAACAATACTGTGCAACTCTACGAACGCATCTTTGACTTTGCTTGGAGCTAGAAATATTTTGCAGCAATGGAAACGTATTTTTTGCGGGAATGAAAATTAATTTTTGTGTAATTTCTTTTATGTTTTTTGCGCATTTGCTATCCGGCACCACTATAATGAGCAGTCCTCTGTTTTAACGGAGAGCCCAGACTATGTGGCTCCGACGGTAGAGCACTGGCTTTCTGAAATTCATGCTGGCGAGTTCCATAAAGGCGGAAGGTGCTCAAATACGTCAGCCTCGTTTCGGTAGATTTACTATAATGTAAAGAACTCCTGAAGAACGAAATTCCAGCACATGGGTGTCTCCGACAGTAGTTAGTGGTACGTAAAACCAAGTATTTTTCTCTCGGCCAGGTACGCGTAGTCGTTGTTGAACACAATGGAGATGTGCTTGGGAAACGCAACTGCACGCTATTCGGAGTGCTGCATCGTGAATGGTGCTCTTGTGCTGGAGAAGCGGCGTTGGGAAAGAGTGTGTGTCGTAAAGGGAGGCGAGTGGACAAACTATTATACAACCAACAAAATCCACAAGAAACTCGTTGCTGTATAGAATGATCCCATAACGTCCATCCAAATGATGTGATCTTAGAGTACAATGCTCGCTGAAGGAAGAGAGGACATTGACGAAACATGGAGAACAAGATCCACGTCGGTGAATTTGAAGTTATATGCAGAGTCCAGAGATCCTCCGTGGCTCAGGCAGCAACGTGCCGGCCTCTCATCGCTTGGTTCCGTGGTTCAAATACCAGTCACTCCATTTGAGATTTGTGCTGGACAAAACCGAGGTGGGACAGGTTTTCTCCGGGTACTCAGGTTTTCCCTGTCATCTTTCATTCCAGAAACACTCTCCAATATAATTTAATTTCATCTGTCAGTCATTAATCATTACCCCAGAGGAGTGAGACAGGCTTCGGCAGCCGGTACAATTGCTATCCTCGGTGCTAGATTTCTTTTTTTTGCTATGGGCTTTACGTCGCACCGACACAGATAGGTCTTATGGCGACGAAAGGACAGGAAAGGCGTAGGAGTTGGAAGGAAGCGGCCGTGGCCTAAATTAAGGTACAGCCCCAGCATTTGCCTGGTGTGGAAATAGGAAACCACGGAAAACCATTTTCAGGGCTGCCGATAGTGGGATTCGGACCTACTATCTCTCGGTGCTAGATTTGGGCTTCATTCATTCCATTCTTGACCCGGTCAAATGACTGTAAAGAAGCTGTATATTTTCATTTTCACTCAGAGTCCAAGCCGCTGTAAGGGCAGTATTTAGGACCGAGGCAGGAAGTGTTCTGCAAAAGTGTTCGATAAGTTGGGGCAACATTGGTGGAATTGATGTTGAGATCTAGCAAAAAATAGACCAAGTCGGACATTGTTGTTGTTTGAGTAATCAATCCATAGACTGGTTTGATGCAACCCTTCCATGCCACCCTATCCTGCGGTAACCTTTTCATTTCTACATAACTGCTGCATCCTACAACTGCTCTAATCTGCTTGTCTTATTCATACCTTTGTCTACAAGTACCACATGAGGAAGTAAACATGCTATAGAAAAGGGGAACTTAAATATTGAATGACACTCGTAATAGATTTGATTACGATATTGTTGGTTGTCTCTGGTGTTCTCACTATTGATGTAAATTGTGATGCTTTGTTGTATTATACCTTTGAATAAACTAAGTGGAGTTGATATACAGGGTGGTAGGAAACGACGTGAACCGTGTAGGAACTATAGAAGCGTTAAAGCGTGGGTCATACTGATGAGTAATTTGAAAAAAATACGTCTATACCTCGCGCCGTTTTCATTTTATTCTACTAAAGTTAGCCAATCAGATTGCTTAGTAGGCGAATTCAAATGAGATTTACAAGAAATTGTTGCTAAATCTTCTCATGGCTTGGTCGGGCTTGAGAGCCCTACTAAAAAATGAGCATCAAATACTAACACACCGTGGGTTGTATCCAGTGCTACCGTAGCGCGGTTGCTATGGGACAAGCCTGTCAGGAGGGAGGCCATTCTTCAAGTCGCTCCCCTAGAGAAGTTTATTTCCACTATTGATGCTCGCAAGCCGGTCATAATCCACGTACAGATTTAGCAACGACGCCTTGCAAAGCCATCTGAAATCGCCCGCGAAGCGAACTAATTGGCTAACTTCAGCAGCTGATAAAATGAAAATGGCGCGAGATATCGACGTACTTTTTCAAATGACCTGTCACTATGACATTGGCGCGAGATATCGACGTAGTTTTCCAAATGACCTATCACTATGACATTGGCGCGAGATATCGACGTAGTTTTTCAAATGACCTATCACTATGACATTGGCGCGAGATATCGACGTAGTTTTTCAAATGACCTATCACTATGACGCGAGATATCGACATAGTTTTTCAAATGACCTAATACTATGACATTGGCGCAGGATATCGACGTAGTTTTTCAAATGACCTATCACTATGACATTGGCGCGAGATATCGACGTAGTTTTTCAAACCACCTATCACTATGACATTGGCGCGAGATATCGACGTAGTTTTTCATATGACCTATCACTATGACATTGGCACGAGATACCGGCGTAGTTTTTCAAATGACCTATCTCTATGACATTGGCGCGAGATATCGACGTAGTTTTTCAAACGACCTATCACTATGACATTGGCGCGAGATACCGGCGTAGTTTTTCAAATGACCTATCACTATGACATTGGCGCGAGATATCGACGTAGTTTTTCAAATGACCTATCACTATGACGCGAGATATCGACATAGTTTTTCAAATGACCTAATACTATGACATTGGCGCAGGATATCGACGTAGTTTTTCAAATGACCTATCACTATGACATTGGCGCGAGATACCGACGTAGTTTTTCAAATGACCTATCACTATGACATTGGCGCGAGATATCGACGTAGTTTTTCAAGCGACCTATCACTATGACATTGGCGCGAGATATCGACGCAGTTTTTCAAATGACCTATTACTATGACATTGGCGCGAGATATCTACGTAGTTTTTCAAATGACCTAATACTATGACATTGGCGCGAGATATCGACGTAGTTTTTCAAGCGACCTATCACTATGACATTGGCGCGAGATATCGGCGTAGTTTTTCAAATGACCTATCTCTATGATATTGGCGCGAGATATCTACGTAGTTTTTTCAAATGACCTAATACTATGACATTGGCGCGAGATATCGACGTAGTTTTTCAAGCGACCTATCACTATGACACTGGCGCGAGATATCGGCGTAGTTTTTCAAATGACCTATCTCTATGACATTGGCGCGAGATATCGACGTAGTTTTTCAAACGACCTATCACTATGACATTGGCGCGAGATATCGACGTAGTTTTTCAAGCGACCTATCACTATGACATTGGCGCGAGATATCGACGTAGTTTTTCAAATGACCTATCACTATGACATTGGCGCGGGATATCGACGTAGTTTTTCAAATTACCTCTCAATATGACATTGACGCAGGATATTGACGTAGATTTTCAAATTACCTATCACTGTGACATTGGCGCGGGATATCGACGTAGTTTTTCAAGTGAACTATCACTATGACATTGGCGCGGGATATCGACGTAGTTTTTTAAATGATCTATCATTGTGACATTGGCACGGAATATCGACGTAGTTTTTTCAAATGACCTATCAGTATGACCAACGCTCTAACACTCATATACCCGTTTCACGTATTTACCGACCATCCTGTATTTTGACTTCCGATCCCATTCACAGTTGATGATTATACATGTGGTGTTCTCAACAACATTACACTCCGGCAGTTACAAATTATCATTTCCATAACTCCCTGAGAGACATTTTGGCAAGCTATTTTAATCCATAGCTAGCAGGTGATTTACCTTGCCTGAAGAAGTTAATTTCACGTTTTTGTACCGTTTGCCTATGGGTGGCCTAGCTCAGCTCCGGGTAACACGCAGCCATCAATTAACGGAGCGAGTTCGTTTTAGACCAGCAGCACAAGCTCAAAATGATCTGCAAAGCTTTAGGCTCTTTGAAATACAGCGGCCGTTAATCGCTGTGCTACATGAAACATACGGTTACAGCCTTATGAATCATATTGTGCAATGTATCACAGTCCGTTTAGTGGGAACAATAGGAGCGGGGCGATCACTGAGCGCTGTCCTTACCTAATTGCCTTGCTTTAGCTCTGCTAATAGTGTACATTGTGATATATTGCGATATTAGAATGGTGAGGAGTCACTGTATAGATTGCTTATAATGTAGTTGACAATTTGTACTCTAGTCACCCCTCTACTCCCATCCACTTCCGGTACCTGTTTCAGGTTTATATTTTATCTACAATGACAACAACAAAAGTATGGGATGAAATGAGTACGATACGAAGCCACCTAACATCACTACCCGGATTTCATGAAGCCTGCAGACGCCTGCCTTGCCAGATGTTCCCTCCGTGTTGCCCTCGGTTCTCTAAACTGGAGACCACAACACTGACGAAGCGTGAAAGAATTCAACAGATAAACGAATAATTGTGGATTATCAGGTGGGAGATGTTCGACGATATTTTCTTCGTCGGGTATTTTTCAAAAAATAAATTTATGAAATAGGTGGGGTACAATGTTATTAACTTAGTAAGCTATTAATGAACAAATAAGTCTATCAGATGACCTTTTGTTCAACGTGTGTTTCTATTAGGCAGAGACAACAAACAGGTAAGACGTAGCTCAGATCATATATCTCATCATGGTACAATGCACATATTGCCGTTTACCCATGTATTCTGTATCTGGTTAAGCTAAGGTGAACTTCTAAGCCATTTCGGATACCGAAAACCACTACTTGAAATGTTCTTTAACTTCATCTAACATTCTAAAAAAAGAGATCCGTTTCAAAAACAGACAATATAATTCATGAATAGTGAATTTTCACGACCGCATTGTAATCGAAACCGACTTTCAACCTATTAGGTCGTGTTACATACATTTAGTACGTGTTGAAGAGATGTTAAGTACAGAACAAAATGGGCCAACCAGACACCAGTGGGATCCCAACCCACAACCTCCCGATTTCGCGTCGGTTTCTCTACCAATTGAGCTACGGTGACCTGTAGCTTAGATCCTTTCCAACAGAACAAAGATGGCCTAGGCCACCATAGCTCAATTGGTAGAGCAACCGACGCGAAATCGGGAGGTTGTGGGTTCGGATCCTACTGGTGTCTGGTTGGACATTTTTGTTCTGTACTTAACATCCCTTCAACACGTAATAAATGTACGTAACACGACCTAATAGGTTGAAAGTCGGTTTCGAATATAATTCATGTTCACAGCATATGGAGAGCTCTTAGAATTTTAATATAATTTATTCTGCCCTTTATTCATAGTAATACAACAAATATTGATCATAAAATTGTAAAATAAACGTAAAATATAAACCTGTATAAAGAAGTTTGATGTGTATTATGCCTTTATTAATTTGTGCAATACAATAGATATGTTTCGCCATTGTGTAACTTTGTATTTTAATACATTCAAAATATAAATGCTCAGTACTGAACAACTACAATTCATGAGTTGTTCTATGTATAACCTCAGTCCGGCAACGCGTCCGCCTGTTACCCGGTGGCCCGGGCCGGGTCAGGGTTTTTTAATTGTAAATGATTACTATACCTGGCCTGGGGACTGGGTGTTTGTGTCGTCCTTAATATTCCTTTCCTCTCATTGAACACTTTACACATCCACCATTTCCAAAATACACGGAGGTTCACAATATATGGTGCACAGTAGGGACAAAAGATCTTCTTAGCTCGACGCCCCGAGTAAATAGAATTTAAAAAGAAGTATAATCTCTCCACTTCTGAGTTTGCTATAATTCGGTCATAGCAAGTAAACCAGTTTTCAGATGTATTGATAACTTAACCTACGTACCCATACCTGAAACGGTCAGGAATAAATTAGCTCACAGTTGTATAAGCTCTGTCTTCTCATGGAGAGACGACATGTTTTCTTATAGATGTCTAGGTGTATATTTTAACCTTATACATATTTCCATTTCCAAATAAAGGAGATCAATAATCAACAGTACTTTGATGGAGGATAGATTAAAATGATTAAAATGAATAATTCCAGAATTTATGAGTACGAAAAGACTCATGAGAAAGTGTTTAAAATATCTAATGATGATCGGGAATTCACTAGTGTTTTGAGCTTCGATATGTTCTTACAAATTGGAAAGTCTCAAAGGACAGTGATCCCGGAAGTCTGCATGAATAACAGTAACATAGAAGCAGACACACAGGTCGAGAGAAAGTTACCCAGTTAAGCTTCATCCCTAAAATTACTATTAACGTTTGAATATTGAGCGCATCGATGATGCAGATCGATTTCTCACAACAAATGGCCATATACTGAGGATATACTCTACAATAAATGATTGTCAAATGCAACACTGGAAAGTGTTGCTCCGTCTATGAGCAAAACACAGGGAGAGATCAACGTCACCTCTCGACTGGCACGAAGGATAGACAATAAATTTCAATTCTTCTTAAGAGAAATCTATGTTTCACGTGAATGGCTTGGCAGAGCAATTCCTTCGTAAGATAAACAGACCATCTAAAAGCCGTGAGATTTCTTCCCACGCTCGGTAGTTAAATTACCTTGTCTCTGCTGTTCTTAGCCGTGGGAATTACCATATCAAATAGTCTTACGCCACGTACAATTATTTGAACTTTGGCACGATTTTTCATTTTCAGATATGTGCACACCACCTATTGCGAAAATATATTGCCATGCTTGTCTGCCGTACAATGAGTTACAAAATACTGCTTAAAATAAATGTTTATAGATAACGTTATTCGGTTAGAAATTTCGTTGAATGTAGTTGCTCAAATTATTCTCCTATATAAATATCGTTTTGTAAGATCTACTGTCTTTCGGCGTGAAGTTTCTTTATACATATTCCTCTAAAATGGAATGAGGTCCTTTTTCTACGTCGCACCTACACACGCATGTCTTACAAAGATGATGGGTGAGGAAAAGGCTAGGAGTTGGGCAGGGAAATAGTATGAAGCATAGGTAATTATCTGTCTGGGACTCTTATTTAAGGAAATACACTGCCTAAATTGTTAGTTATATTAAATCATGGAGTCAGCGAGTGTACTTAAAATTCTATTTCTTAGAAAGAAGTCTGTAACTATTTTCTTCATACTTATTGCATTATTCCAGAAAAAAGATGATTTCTGTGTTTTACTATCACACAATCTCTTACGCGGGTCATGTTTTGAGAGAAAATGTGAAGCCAGTTAGAGGAAAACCAACACCTTGGACTCTCGAAAGTGAATAAGCTGCCTCAACAGCTAGTCCTATTAAAC
Source organism: Anabrus simplex (assembly GCF_040414725.1). Taxonomy (NCBI): domain Eukaryota; kingdom Metazoa; phylum Arthropoda; class Insecta; order Orthoptera; family Tettigoniidae; genus Anabrus; species Anabrus simplex. Next base: position 1,003,538,984 of record NC_090265.1, on the reverse strand, counting down.
AATGGAGCAGAGCAAAAAGGTTTATGAAGTTTCTACATAATTCAATTTTTGAGAAAAAATTGCTTTTCTCGATTTTGGTGTATACTTTCGGAAAGAGGAATCAACAGTGAGATTCTGATAATCAAGTCTTCTTGAAAGAACACTCTGTTCGGTTTTGAATAGGAAATATAATTCCAGAAATTCACGTGATATGACCGACTAATATCAGTTGAACACCTACAGATACTCACCGGTATCAAGATGCAGAGCAGCCAGGCTGAGATTCCGATTGACACCACACCATTGTGACGAACTGATCTGTCTAGTAACACACCGAAGAGATTTGGTTTCTCCCATCTTATGTCTTTTTTTTTTTTTTTTTTTTTTTTTGCAAGTGGCTTTACGTTGCACCGACACAGATAGGTCTTATGGCGACGATGGGTGAGGAAAGGCTTAGGAGTGGGAGGGAAGTGGCCGTGGCCTTAATTAAGGTACAGCCCTAGCATTTGCCTTTTGTGAAATTGGGAAACCATCTTCAGGGCTGCTGCCAGTGGGGTTCGAACCCACTATCTCGCGGATATGAGCTCACAGCCATCTTATGTTTCCAGCTTTCACGTCTGATTCCGAAAACCAATTACAATAATATATTTACCTTTGTTCCTCAGAAGCCACATTCAGGTCGTCCCAAACAGCTATTTGCCAATCAATTCTGGAAGAATCACTCATTTGATTTTAGCTGTTATTTATATATTTTCGTTATTGAGTAATACTCATGGAAATGTAATTCATTATAAATATGGGTACATACGCCTGTACAGTGCAGAAATGGAGAAGATATAATTAACTGCTTGTGATGTAAGCCAGGATAACATTATTTCGTCACGTACTGTCGTACGTTGGCTTCTTCCCCAATTGGCCCGTGTAACATCCCTGGCTCAGCAATGAACTGAAAATTAATTTCAAGGAGTTAGATGAGCCTCTGACAAGCTAACTAAGAATGATATTATACTCTTGGTCATCCTAGAAGTGGATTTCCGTGATATTCCCAATATGAATACAAGCAAATAATGCAAATGTTCCTGACTTAAAATGCTACGCCAATTTCTTTGAAATTCTGTCCCAAAAATATACAGTCAGTTCCATCTAAATCCAAGGCTTAATAACTATTTTCACCTCTAAAACCCTATCCGAAATGTATGTATGTATGTATGTATGTATGTATCTATGTATGTATGTATGTATGTATGTATGTATGTTTAGTCCTCAGCCCGAAGGCTGGTTGGATCCTCAACAGCTCCGCCATCAGCTGTCATAGATGGCCTAGGCATCACTGAAGAGGCGTGCTAGGGAAATTAGAAGTGATGTAGTTTCCCGTTGCTTTCCTCACCGAGCCAGATTTGTTATTGCATATCAGTCTGCCAAGCCCACTGAAATGCATACACCAACCGACCCTACGAGCAATATTTTCACACCATTCATAGCAGGGACTGGCTGCAGAAGGAATGGCATTACTAGCATCACTCAAACCTCAGTCACTTTCATATTGTCAAAGCCAAGGATAAGACAGAGACAGATTTATGAAAGTAACAAAATTGCTCTAGCCTATACCAGAAGACACAGTGCACTGTAAACACTAGGTCCTGCCAGCAAAGGCACCTATCCGAAATAAGTACTGCTAATTCCTTCCAAATCCTAGCCTAAATAATTACAAATACATAATATACCAGTTGGCAATAGACATTTAAGACTTCTATCAGCAAGTTCACTGTTGACACTAACTGAATGAATGAATGCAGATCACTCGTTTCTCCCAATCACAGATGACCTCTAACTGGTAAGAGACTACCGGTACTTATTTATTGTAATACACCATATACCAGCCCTCCTGCCATTCTGAAATGTCTGGCGGTACGGCAATAGACGCCGAGACTCCGAGGACGGCAGCTAATACTGTTAATCGTTACGCTACAGAGGCAGACATTTATTTTAACAATGTCAGCAGTTAATTTCTTCATACTAAAAATGTAATAAAAATAATTAATTGTACGAAAATAATTACAATTCTACTTACGAATATACTGTATATCCCAGAAATAACTCTCGGAGGTATCATTAATGTTTACATAAAGTTACCGTTTGAGGTATCTCCTAGACAACAACTAAGATACATAGTACAGGATCTGTCCTCATGTAAATCCATACACATAGCTACATGTACACCCATATTCATGACAACCATATCACGTTGAAAGAAGTTCATATTCACAGGACATGTTCATTAGTATGTTCTGCAGAAACGATTAGCATTTCAGTCATCTAGGTTTATCATGTGCCCTGTTACCTAGTACGCACTGGGTCCTCCATGGGCACTGATAACTTGTTCCATGCGTAAAGCATCGACGCGTAAATGGCGCAAATGGCACCCTGGGGTATAGCCATCAGTGCTGTATTCACCTGGTTCCACAGCTCATCTTTGGTTGTTCGTACTGGGTCACAGCGCCGCACCCGTTGTTTCACCATATCCCACACATTTTCGATTGGCGTCAAGTCCGGTGATCGGGAAGGCCAGGGCAATAGTCTGACATCCTGTGACAACAAGAAGGCACGTGTTCGCGCAGCAACATGTGCCCGCGCATTGTCCTGCTGAAATGTTGTGTCTGGGGTGTCGTGCAGAAAGGGTATGGCTACGGGTAGCAGGATGTCATTCACGTAAGTCAAACTGGTCGTAGCGCCCAGCACACGCACCAACTGTGACTTGTGGTTGTACCCATTAGCACCCTAGACGATAAGGCCTTGAGTTGGCGCTGTATGTGTTGTGTGAATGGCGCTGTATGTCTTGTGCGAATGCAGTCAATGTGATGCCTCTCCCTCTCTCCGGTGAACCAAGTTGCGGCCATCAGTTTCAAACAAACAGAGCCTCGATTCGTCCGAAAACACTACCTGCTGCCATCCCTGTCCCCATTAACGTCGTTCCATACACCATTGCAGTCTAGCATGTTTATGGCCATTAGTCAAAGGTAGGCATAGAAGTGGACGACACGCCAGTAACCCAGGCCTTAATAAACGGCAACGGACTGTCAAACCTGTTAGTGTACGATGTGTTACTCTGTTCCACTGTTACGCCAGAGCCGAGGAGGACGCAGATCTGTTCTGCAGTGCCATTCAGATGAAGTGTCGGTCTTCTTGGGGGGTAGTCTAGGTGGTGCAACCAAACCCATCCCGTCGTGTTTTACGGACTTCTGTGAACCATTCTGTACACACCCGTTGAACTGCCGACACACTTCTCCCCAGCAATTTCCCGGATGGATGCATCACGTTCTCTCATGCCATTAATGCGCCCTCTTTCAAACTCATTCATTTGACGGTGCGGTTCTCGCATACGTCTGCGAGGCATTCTTAACGTCTGCTCAAGTCACACTGATCCATTACCTTCAGTTTATAGCGACAACGAGAACCGCATGCTCATTTTACCAGTCGGTGGTGGTGCGCCGAGATAACGGTGTGGACCTTGAACCTGAGAGCCGATAAGGTTAAAATGCTAATCATTTCCTCAGAACATATTAATGCACATGTCCTGTGAATATGAACTTCCTATCTCCAGTTTTTCAAGGTGTTATGTTTTTTATGAACATACTGTATTTTCTCTGTTTTCGTATTGTTTTCTTTCTCCACGTTCCTGTGATAATATTACGTAGGTGTGCTGTTCTTTTCCATTAACAAGCATGTTAAGTTAGGTGCATTTTCAATTTTACCTTTTTTCTTCCCATTTACGTACTTTGATTTTTCTAGTTTCTTTACAGTCTATTGGTAGGTGCACCATTTCCGTATCTTTATTGCACAAAATGCATAGGTTTTCCTACTTCTTTTCTTGCAGCTTTATTATTACTCCCATCAATCCCCAAATTACCCCGCCCTATTTTCTTTTACACAGGGGACTCTAGACCAGGATATTATGATCCGTTTTTACAAAGCACTAAAGAGAATCACAATGTATTGCAGCAGTCATTTACAATGTTAACTAGCCGAAGTTAAAATATATGCTCTTATTTTAATAGCCCTAATTGATACGACTAAGCCGACTAAAAGCTAATGATGAAGCCACCAAGCTATTCTGAGCAATGGACTAAGGCATGTTCAAATGTAGGCCGAGGTTGACCTTCAGTTAACTTGAACGTAAACCACCTTATATGTCCTTCAAAAACGAATTAACAACAAGCAGAACAGTACAGTTGCTCTTCACTAATATTCACAAAACAACAGCTCCAAAGCGGCGTATGATGTGAAAGGGAAACACAGCTTCAAAGGTCGTAGGAACGACAAATCCCATAGGAAATTTTTCTAATTGATGCAGAAAATTGCAATAAATTTTATTTATTTGCAAGTCTTAACATCGTGATCATAGCCATGAGACCTTCAAATTAATATGGAAAACTAGTCGCAAGGATGTGACTTTTCGCTTTGACACTGGTATACATTGGCCGGTATACGAACAAAGGCCGACACAAAAAGAAACCAGTGAAGAAACTACTAACATATTCTGCCCTTTTCTCCGTTGGATTAAGACATGTTCTACAGAAGGCCGAATTTAAGACTCGGCTTCAGAGAGAGGAAAATTAATTTATCACCAGTAAAGAATGGATTTCCAGCAACCACGGACACCTCTCATTCATGCACTTAAATATTACTTCAAGAAACTCGCTAATTAGAAGCACCTGACTGTTGAAATTCCTAGCCATATAACGTCCCGCGTTCGTGCATTACAGCGATATCCTGGCTGGGGAGGAAACATGCTACACTAGGCTACCGGGACAAGCTGCGAAACGAAGAATTAATAATTCTTAAGAAGGAGCGAAAATGAATTAATGCTGGCGTGTTCCCTGGCAGTTTGCTCTATGTTACCTCCTCGGCGCATGCGTACCAGCGTAAAATAGCAATAATGGAGAAACAGCCGGCTAATACCAAGACATTCCTTCCATCTCATATGTATGTGCGTGTGATATCAAGGTCTCGCGTGTCGATGAACGGATAAGGTCCAGTTGAAGCAAAAACGCTGCGGTCACCAAATGAACGAGTCTAACTTGCAAACTACTAGAAGTCATAATATTCTATAAAATGTATCTGAAAAAGCTCTCTTCTGGATTTCCGTTCTTGTGTCTTACAGACGTACAGTGGTACAAAGCCAACACCCCACTTTATACATATGTGGGGTACGAATAGTACTGTCTACCCACCATGCCAGACAACCGCTCTGAAAACGGAATATTCGGCCTATAACACAGTTTCGTATATTTCCATAGATGAATTGCTTATATTGTCAGGTGGACTTCGACACCGGGCTAAAGACAGTCAATGCACCTAATTCTGTGCAATACCGTTTCAGCAATGATTATATTAGTAATTTCCAAAGTGAAATTAGAACCATTATTTGAAGTATTTGAAATTAACAGCTAGATATTTATGATTTATTCGATTTCCCTCAAAGAACACGTATTCCGTGTATTAGTGATACAGAGGGGTACAAGAAAAATGAAAAGTGTATACACAATTTCATGAAATATGTATCACTGTAGGCCTATGTATGACTACTGCGATCACGTAAAGTGCTCAAAATGTCCACCACTAGCATCCAGACTGGAATCAGACTGATTCTGTTAGTCTGGGAGAGGAAAATACGGCAGACGTACATATCCACCAGGGTGTACAACAGGGTTACATAATGTCTCCATTGCTATTTAACATATATTCAGAATATATCTTCAGAGAAGCACGGGGTGATATACAAATGGGAGTGCTTTTAAATGGAGAATAGAGAAACAACATTCGATATACGGATGACAATGTAATTTTTGCAGATAGTTTAGAAAGTTTACAGTATCTCATTGAAAGATTACCATCCACTACCTATGAATACGGTCTTGGCATTAATATAAAGAAGACCGAGCTCGATAGCTGCAGTCGTTTAATTACGGCCAGTATCCAGTATTCGGGAGATAGTGGGTTCGATCCACTCTGTCGGCAGCCCTGAGGATGGTTTCCCGTGGTTTCCCATTTTCACACCAGGCAAATGCTGGAGCTGTACCTTAATTAACACCACGGCCGCTTCCTTCCCACTCCTAGGCCGTTCCTATACCATCGTCGCCATAAGACCTATCTGTGCTGGTGCAACGTAAACAATTAGCAAAAAATACATATATAAAAAAACCAAAGTTATGGTCACAAGTAAAAACTTTATTCCTGCATTTCATCTAGTAATTGACCATAAAACCTGTTGAATGAGTCCGGAAAAACGCTTATCTCGGTACAATCGCTACTGATCAAAAGGATAATTCATCTGAAGTGAAGTCCCGCATTGGAAAATCAAAGGACTGTGTTCAACAAAATGGGAAAATCGTTTAAAAGTCATGACTTAACACTAGCCACAAAATATGAGATTCCTTCAATACCATGTATTTTCTGTTCTCTATTACGGTATTGAAACACGGACAGTTATTTATTTATTTATTTATTTATTTATTTATTTATTTATTTATTTATTTATTTATTTATTTATTTATTTATTTATTTATTTTATTTAATTTATTTATTTACTAGCAAATGTACCCGTGCTTCGCTACGGTATTCTACATTGTATTCGAATATCGAAGTAAATACTGTACATACAGTAAATAAGATTGTTTTAAAATGGCATGTCTCCTAGCGTTATCCGAGAAACAGCTAGGGAGGTTCTCAATACGGTGTTTCCAATGTAAAGTGCTTGTTACGGATTTGTGATGATAACGGCAGGCTCACTTCCCTACTGCCATTCACAATCGAGTTGGGAAGTTTTCATTATAATTGCAGGCCCCATCGCCTACTGCGCGGTCACAATCGATTTGGGAGTGTTCGTTACAATGGCAGGCCCCCTTTCCTACTTCCAGACAGATTACAGTTTTCATTAGAATGTTTGGCAACTTCCCTACTACCAGTCGAAATTGAGTTGTGCAGTTATAATTATAATGACAGGCCCCTTTTCCTTCAACCAGCCAGCTTACTACCAGTCACACCAAGTTGGTGAGTTCCCATCAAAATACCAGGCTACTGTGCCTAATACCAGTCATTTTAGATGGATACATTTGTTTATAAGGGCGGGTACCCTTGTCTACAGCCAAACACAATCGAGTAGGGGACTTCTAAACAACAATGCATGCTCCCTTGCCTTCTGCAAGTCAAATCGAGAAGTGAATTATTCACTACAACGGTAGGCCTTCCTTACTAATGCAAGTTACAGGTGTTGGAGAAGGACCCCATTCCTACTGCCAGTCAAAGTCGTTGTGGGGAGTACTGATTACAATAGCAGACACACCCTTTCTCGAACGCTACAACACGACATCAGTGAATATATATAGATCGACATACGAAAGTATATGCATGCTTAAAATATTGCAGACCTTCATTTACAGATTGACTGCTGCAAAACGGTACGTCATATCGACAAAGGATTGTACCATAAGACGTCAGATTTACCGGCCTAAATGGCTGGTCGTATGATATCTGATCTATTCATGGGTCAGACTGAGTTAGAAACGTTGAATAGGGTAAACATTTTGTAAGATTATCTCACATTGCATTACTTTTCAGATAATTATGTGACAGCTACATACATAGCATTTGGCTCACATATGGCTACTGGGTGGGCCAATTTTCGTGTAGGGTTTGATGATTCTTTCTTATAAGTGATTGAAAGTATGAATTATGCATGTGAAAAGTCCAAATTTACTTAACATCGAGAAATAGATAAAAATCAAACGTAAAAGGGATACAGATACAACAAAAAGTCGTAAGACCAAGGTTGTAGATCACTCCAAATTGAACGGAGATTGTGCCTTCCCTTATGTGATAGGACTTCGCGAAGATCTGCACCATCATTAAAATTGCCTCCATATTTCGATATTCTTCGGGGGAAAAAGTGAAAATTTAAAGCTCTTGGAAATGTTCTATCCGTTACAGGCTAAAACGTATAATTTTGCCAAATATCTGTTTTCTTGTTCGTCTGGCAGATTATGCCGCAATGTGGGTTTTGGGCGAGGAGGGTTAAAATTAGGACTTTCAGGAAACTAAACCAAAAAATTATGCAGATGGTTGTTATTATTACCCCTTAAACGCGTAGCTGTGCGAACATTTCGCCAAAATAGTCAATGTACAGGCACACAGACGTTACGATTTTATATAGATAGATAAGGAATCTGATCCACGTACAACACCTTTTGGTCTTTGTATGCTGGACTTACCCTGCAAAACCGACCATTCATGATCTCCCTTATTAATCTTTCTGTCGAAAAAATACTCATGAATAAAAGTTTTAGAAATGGATTTCCAACAAATTTGGTCGATTTCCAGTCAGGTTGGTCATGTACTGTATATATTGTGGAAGAGTAAATTCACCATTTCGGTTCCCTATAAGCCGCCAGTCCATTCCAGGAACAGGAAATGTCATTGACCTTTAAAATCTACCTTTGGAAAGGTGGATGCTAAATATAAAGTTTGGTTCAAATATCTTCAATAGTTTTCAAGTTGTAAGAAATACGCTCAACACGCGCCCGTTCTTAAGTTGAGTCCAGTTAATGATATCTCCCTTATAAATCCTCTTACCGAAATGATGCACATGATAAAAAAGGTTTAAGAATTAATTTCCATTAAGGCAGGTAGATTTCTATTAAGTTTGGTTGTGTATATTTTGTGGGAGTGTAAAATCACGGTTTCGGTTTCGTATAAACCCCTCAGTCATTTCATGGATTTAAAAACAATATTTGCCCTGAAACCTACCCAAGGACAGGTTGATTCTAAATATGAATTTTGGTGGAAATATATACAGTAGTTTCCAAGTTATAGACAAACAGACAAACAGAAAAACAGACACCAAAGCTAAAAATATGCAGATGGTCATTATTACACCTGGAACGGGTAACTGTACAGAAGTGTCGCCAAAATAATCAATGTACAGACACACTCTAGAAGTGCAGACATTTATTTAGAGAGTTACTGCTTTGAAACTCTGCGACATATCTGCAAACGGACTTCACCATCAGATGCCTCTTTCAGTGTTCTACATGGTTGGTCCCATGACATCTTCTCGTATCTCCTATATTTATGAGATTGAGTTGGAATCATTGGGTGTGAAATTTTGTACAGTTTTCGCATACTACTTTATATTTGTGATACTCATGTGACAGATAGAATCATAAAATTTGGCTATCACATTGCCACTGGTCATGCCAATGTGCGTGCCGAATGTCATGATTCTATCTTTCCTATAAGTGTGCCAAATTAATGTTAACATATACGCGTGAAAGTACAAAATTAACTTGAAATCGAGAAATACAGCTCTATTTAACGTATAAGTAGGCCTAATATAAATCGATAAAACGTCATAGGACCAAAGTAGTAGATCTCTCCAAAATGAAACGAGATTGTGCTTTCTGATTTGTGATAAGACTTACAGATTAGCCACCAATTATCCCGAAACGAAGGTGTGCACCGTCGTTAAAATTGCATCCACATTTCGATATTTTCGGGGCCGAAAGTTATACATTTGCATAGCTTAGAATATTTCCTCAAAGGAAAGAGTGCCAAGCTTTCGGGATTAGCACTCGCATATATACGGTGTAATTAAGGAAGAAAATAATTCAGTAAAGAAAGTTGAAATGAATAGAAAATGGATTAAAACTGAGGACAGCCGGATGACGACAAATATGTAAATACCAAGTGAATGTATTGGAAAATCAAATGCCCCTCAATAAATTATGCTGGTGTGAGTTATGGATATAAGAAAGAGGTAACAGAGGAGAAATTTAGGCGCAGGCATTCTTAGGTCAACAGGTAAGATGACTAATGTTGTTATTACTTAAGCTATTCGAGGACGGTTATAAACTCCAACGATATTCCGCCAATATCCCGCGTTCTACCCAAGGAACAACCATGAATTTAAAGGAATGATGAGGAAAATGGCAATACGTTACTTCCCTGCTGGGAGACAGTCAGAGATGTTGCCATGGTAACCTGTAGGTTCGTTGTCGGTCTGTCGGTCACACACGCAGACCATGATACCCGCAGAAAATAGTAAATTTCTCCGTCATTTGAATAGTAAGGTAAATTATGAACATAACGAAAGTTGTTTACAATGAAGAGACGTTTCACGTACGGTCCACGGAGTTTACAGGAAATCAATACTATAAGAGAGAATGGAGGAAAACCGTTCTGGTCTTCCTATAAATCCCCGTCTAATCAAAGATTTTAAAATGAAATGCATATAGGAACCTTCCTCGGGGTGTGTATACTCCAAATATGAAGTTTGGTTGAAATCTATCCAGTCGTTTTGCCGTGATGGTGGAACAAACAAACAAACAGACACGAAAAGTAAAAACCAACGATTCGGTCTTGAGTTGACCTAAAACGGATAAATATCTGAAAAATTGGCAAAACAAACGAAATTACAGAGAGCAGACCCCCTACAACTTTATTTATAAGATAAAGAAAACCAAAGTTATGGTCACAAGTAAAAACTTTATTCCTGCATTTCAACTAGTAATTGACCATAAAACCTGTTGAATGAGTCCGGAAAAACGTTTATCTCGGTACATTCGCTACTGATCAATAGGATAATTCGGCTGAAGTGAAGTCCTGCATTGGAAAATCAAAGGACTGTGTTCAACAAAATGGGAAAATTGTTTAAAAGTTATGACTTAACACTAGCCACAAAAAAATTAGATTCCTTCACTACCATGTATTTTCTGTTCTCTATTACGGTGCTGAAACACGGACTTTTATTTATTTATTTATTTATTTATTTATTTATTTATTTATTTATTTATTTATTTATTTATTTATATATATATTTATTTATTTATTTTATTTACTATGGCTTTGTAGGTGGCAAAGTTAGGGCTCTTGGCCCTCTCTCACACTTAACCACTGTAGTGAAATATCATTGGGAGCAGACTTTGAGTATATTAAGAGTGGTCTAGTGATCTAGTCTGCCACGAAATACCTATGTTTATCAATGTCACTGTGAACTGAAACAAGTTTCGGAATCAGTGCATTAATCTCTTCCGAGTGTGTTTCTATCCTTAAAATAAGGTTTCCTTCCGGAGCTATCTCATGCATAACATAGCCTTTTGGCACAATACAAGATGGACAGGGGTAACGTTCATCTGCAGGTAAACCGGCTGGCCTCGGAACCACATGCTGAATTAAATTATTGGAAACACATTTGATATTCAGAAGGTTACTTAAATGGCAGGACTATGATGTAAGGTTATGGCCTGTGATTTGATATTCATGTCGTTTGCTTTAGAGAGCTGTGTATCATTCGCCATATGTCGACTACGACAGGTAATGTGAAATATTGCCAAGCACACCTTATAGCATGAGCCAAAGGAACTTTCCTTTGGCTTACAGTTGGCCGCAGCAAGCATAGCATCGAATGTGATTTAAATACGCTTATTAAGGGGAGGTGATACACCCTATCTTCACAGCTTTAAATTTTCCAAATTGATATTCCTAATTCTAGAGCCTCCATGGCGCAGGCGGCAGCGCGCTGGCCTTTCACCGCTGGGTTCCGTGGTTCAAATCCCGGTCACTCCATGTGAAATTTGTGCTGTACAAAGCGGAGGTGGTACAGGTTTATCTCCGCGTATTCCGGTTTTCGCTGTGATATTTCATTTAAGCAACACTCTCCGATAGCATTTTATTTCATCTGTAATTCATTAATCATTGCCCCAGAGGAGTGAGGCAGGCTTCCCCAGCCGGCAGAATTCCTATCCTCGCCACTAGATGGGGGCGTTATTCATTCCATTCCTGACCACGTCGAATGACTGGAAACAGGCTGTGGATTTTTATTTCCATATTCCTAATTCTCAAGAACTATTAGATGGGAATCAATGAAAATTGCTATACTGAAACAATGAAGCATCGTGAATGTTTTGATAAACTGTTACAAATGTTGAACAACAAGCAATTTTTTTTTGAAATTTTTGCTTTTATGCCAAATTTTTAAAAGAAATATAACTTTGCATTTCCACAATTTGTAAAATATGTATTAAAAATGATCAGTACATTATCAACCCCAAGAAGAAGAAATGGTGCAAGTTTATTGTTCCTAGCAATTGTGGTTCTACAGAAAAGGGAGCAGAAATTTTAAAAATAGATGTTTTGGAATAAATTGAAACAAAGATAAAGGATATCTCAGTACATTACTGGCCCATATTGTGGATCATCTGCACCGATTTCTTCACATGATCTCTCCACCTTCTTCTGTTGCTTTCTGATGAACATCTCAGCTTGCAGGTTTGATTTCCTGATTCTCACTGTATCAACTTCATTATAGATTTGTAGAATGTTTTGACCTGGTTCAATGCCTAATGCCCTCAGCCCCCTCATGCGGCCACCACACTCTTCATGGTAGATAATTATCAAAACTCTTTACACTTTCACTATTAGCCTGCTGATTACTAACAATTACACATGCACGACCTTTTCTTCCAAAACGTTTCTTAAACACTCGAGCAGAACGAGGCATTACGGTTAAATGTTTGATTCATTACCAAAACAAACACACGTGCTTTTGATAAACAACACCAAACAAGTATGAAATATATGAAATAGCGTATGGCTTTCATTGCCGGGTGTGTCCGAGGAGAAGTCGGCTTGCCAGATGCGGGTCTTTTGATTTGATTCCCGTAGGCGACCTGCGCGTCGTGATGATAATGACATGTAGATGAAGGCGACACATACACCCAGCCCTCGTGCCAGCGAAATTAACCAATTGTGGTTAAAATTCCCTACCCTGCCGGGAATCAAACCCGGGACACCTGTGACCAAAGACCAGCACGCTAACCATTTACCCATGGAGCCGGACATCAAACAAGTGACGAGAGGAGACTGTTGCTACGCAGTGAAGTGACAAGAGTTTGCCACCAAACTTCACTGCTAGACCGCGAAGTATAAATTTAGGGAGTTTATTTTTTAAAACACGTACACCTTGCTAAAAAGCGTGTGTGGAGGGGGGTGGGGGAGGGGTAGGGCGTAGTCTCAAGTGTCAACTTGACATTTAAATTCTTAGTAAACAAAAAAGATACATTTTAACCATATTGGTGCATATTGTTATACTGCGTTAAAGAATTGTAGCTGAAGTAATTGTTTCCTTACTACTGAATGGAAACGTTTGAACATCTGTCCACAGAAGTACATGAAGGTAGCACAGACTTGAATAAAATAACTTATGGACAAACGTCTTTAGTTTGTTACCTTATTTCTAAAATATGTTTGGTCCTGACTTCAAATATGACCTCATTTTATGCCACCTTCTCAGGATATTTTACGAAGAGTTACCAAATAGCAACACAAACATTTACTCAGTTGCTATTAATGAGTTTTTTATTTACAGTGGAAGGAGTCACAGATATGGTAGGGGTTCAGTCCTATATTTTCTTGGTTACCTTTTAAATTTAGTCCCTTTAACTTACGTACACTAATATATAATAGTGAATTCGCAAAAGCATACAAACTTAAATTGTTATTTCTTTCTGAAATATGGTAAAATAATGAGAACACTTGCTCCGTAGCGCTCCAAATTTGAGCGAGTTGAGCCGAGCTTAGCCGAGCAGCCCAGAGACGAAGCGTGGGTCCGACCCTAGCCGAGTGAGACCGATGCACTGTGCACAGGAACTCTGCACCTCAGTTCGCTCGTGAGATTTTGGGCGTTTGAGAGGCCCTAGTCTAAGGATTCGAAATCCAACAATAAGAACTGCAATATAATTCAAGTACACCAACTTCAATATAACTAAAGAATTTCAGTGAAGACGAGATACTAGTTCGGAGTCAACTCTGCCACAAACTGCTTCGTCGTTGACTCCTGGATTTGAGCTTCCTTGTAAAACCTGGTCTACTGTTAACAGGATACGATCGGGTCATTGTAACTGTGTAGATTTTTACTACATATGGAAAAGAATTCCTAAACCTAACTGCGATTATAGTGCCTCTAAGCAGACCATCAAACATATCATTACCGAGTGCTTAAAAGGAAAGTACAGTGGTAAAGTAAACTTGTGTCTTCATCCCGAAGTGGTGCAGCTCTTTTTAGAAACACCGCCAGTGAAGGTGAGCTGCATGTACCATTCCAACCACATACCAGTCCTCTCGCCATTCTTAAATTTCTGGCAGTACCGGGAATCTAACCTGTGCCCCTAAGGATGGCAGCTAATAACACTAACCGTTACACTACGGAGGCTAACAGTACAGTGGTGACATCGGTTATTTTGCTGGTGTGTTTCCAGAGACAAGTAGTTAATTAAACAACCTGGACGTAAATATATTGTTTGCTTTCCAAAACCACATATGTACTTATGTGCTGTATCTGTAAAGCCATGCGCTAAATAAATAAATAAATAAATAAATAAATAAATAAATAAATAAATAAATAAATAAATAAATAAATAAATAAATAAATAAATAAATAAATAAATAAATAAACCTTTCACATACGTTTATGCTATCCCCATTAATGTCGAGAGTAGGACAAAACCAAATTGCTTGAATAATATGATGATTACCTGAAACTAATATTTACCAGTATTACTGAGACAGGAACGCCCATAGTACTTGGGTATTGTGGCCAATGACAGTTTGAAGCCTATGAAATTTAACAGCACTGTCCTAAGCACGCAAGCAGTGATATTTGCGAGTTAGTTGTAATATTAAATCCTCAGTACCTTTGAATAATATAAATTCTTTTTTTCTTAATCTGTTTACCGGACTCATCGAGGGATCCCGCCTCAAAGGCAGTGTCCTGGTGCGTGAGACATGGGGTTGGGGGATACAACTGGGGAGGAATGACCAGTACCTCACCAGGCGGTCTCACCTGTTAGGCTGAACAGGGGCCTTGGTGGGGGATGGGAAGATTGGAAGAGATAGACAAGGAAGAGGGAAAGAAGCGGCCGTGGTCTTAAGTTAGGTACCATCCCAGTATCTGCCTGGCGGGGAAGTAGGAAACCACGGAAAACCAATTCCAGGATGGCTGAGGTGGGAATCGGACCCACCTCTACTCAGTTGACCTTCTGAGGATGAGTGGACCCCGTTCCAGCCCCAGTACCAGTTTGTAAATTTCGTGGCAGAGCCTGGAATCTAACCCAGGCCTCCGGCGGTAGAAACTAATCACACAAACCACTACACCACAGAGGCCGAAGAATAATATAAATACAGAATTATTTTGTTTAAATATGTTCGATTTGAATGTGCCTTTAGGATATTATTTAGATTTAGAGAAAATGCAGTTTGCGAATTTGCTCCTTGTCGATCACCTTTTTGCTTTTAGATCTTTAACAAATATGTATTATTTAAATTAATAATAATAATAATAATAATAATAATAATAATAATAATAATAATAATAATAATAACGAAATACGAAAGGGCCTCAAAAACGCAAACTTAAATTCAACAGACATCCTAGAAAGAGATATTTTTATGCACAAAGTAGACAATTGAGAAGCTACATCAAAGCAACCAAAACAAGGACAGTACAGACCAAATTGTCGCTAGAACGTAAACAAGCCTTCTCCGATCGAATGAAATCCAATTGGAAAAACAAAAAGACCCCACAGAAGAATTGATTGAATTATTTGCTTAACGTCTTCCAATATTGGGAGAATTCGCTAATAATAATAATAATGACAATAATAATAATAATAATAATAATAATAATAATAATAATAATAATAATAACGAACTACGAAAGAACCTCAAAAACGCAAACTTAAATTCAACAGACATCCTAGAAAGAGATATTTTTATGCACAAAGTAGAGAATTGGGAAGCTACATCAGAGCAACCAAAACAAGGACAGTACAGACCAAAGTGGTCGCTAGAACGTAAGCAAGCCTTCTCCGATCGAATGAAATCCAATTGGAAAAACAAGAAGATCCCACAGAAGAATTGATTGAATTATTTGCTTAACGTCTTCCAATATTGGGAGAATTCGCTAATAATAATAATAATAATAATAATAATAATAATAATAATAATAATAATAATAATAATAATAAATAATAAAATAGACAGGCCAAAACGGAAGATATCGTGAGCATGTTTTTGTGCAAAGTACGGATATTGCGAAGAATGAAGGAAGGCAGGAAGGAAAGAAGAAAAATAAAAAGGATTGAAGAAATTTTATGTCACACAACGGGTATGCGACATAAAAGTTTGCGGAGCACTGTTGTAGAGTGCTGAGTCCACACAATCAGCTGTCATATTCTGTTACAAGAGGAAGGGATTGCTGACCACTTACAACAGCATTCCGTTAGTGGCGAAGGGAGTAGGTGAAAGTTTCATTGTTGGAATTTGCCCTTCATGTTCCAAAGAATGAGTTGTTTGATCAATGTTAATACTATAAAATAGCTACTTTTACACGCAAAATGGCTGTGAAAATATAGTAAAAAGGTAGACGTACTGTACTGTACTACAAACAGTTTTCAACAACCAGTGTTACATTAGTCAACCTGCATAGCTGAAATATACAGTAGGTCTATATGTATAAAATATTATCAAATTGTTTTCAAGATTCTAATTAAAGGTAGTCAACTCACAGCGTAAACACATGCAAGTTTTCCAGTTCAATAAAAATCTGCTCAGTTAGAGCTGTAACAATTTGATAAATACTGATAAATAAAATCATGAATAAGAATATATAAATAAAGTTATGTAAATAACATTAATAAAATTAATAACCATATTTAACCGAACTGTCCGTAGTATGGGCGCCAGAGTTCACCAGAATGGATCCCTCGAATTTTGATAGAGCATGATAAACTTTATATCCCAGGGCGAGTACATAATGCTGCGTACTGGTACATCTGCTGCAGGCCTTACCTAACCTCCTGAAAATGACTAAATAGGTAGGAACTGTACCTAGGTTCATCAATAACTCCACTGATTCTAAAATAGCCAACTATATTCTTAACAAAATCCGTGCATGAGCACCTCATCAACACACACAATTATACATATAATACATACACTAAAGATTGCTGGAAGACTCCATATTTACAATAACAACAATAATGAAAACCGTGGGAAAACGAAAGCGAGAACTAAGCTACCATTTGTAGATAGTCCGATGAACAATGTACATGTATGAAGATAAATACCCTTCACTGTCTCTGCATGAATACGACTTGTCAATTCTCACAATCGGCATTTATATCATCACACAGACACTGTACCTCGTAATACTGTGTTCACAGACTTTAACACTTGTAAAAATATATACATTTTAGTAACACACGCTTGTCGATCCTCAACATAATTTATGGAAAGTCTGAGATAGCTTTCACCAACATATAATGCCAGACCTCCACAAGTACAACACTTACGTCGCGCCGATACAGATAGGTATTATGGCGACGATGGGACAGGCTTAGGGATGGGAAGAAAGCGGCCGTGGCCTTAATTAATGTACAGCCAAAGCATTTGTCTGGTGTGAAAATGGGAAACAACGCAAAACCATCTTCAGGGCTGTCGACAGTGGGGTTCGAACCCACTATCTCCCGGATGCGAGCTCACAGCTGCGCGCTCCTAACCGCATGGCCAAATCTTCCTGTTTACCTTATTTAAAACAACGGAGTATTTCCTCACCTTCAATACACTGTACTGAAAAAGTTTCATTAAAGTATATACAGTGCATAAATACCAGCAACAAAATAGTTCTTTCGGCTGATGATATCAGTCTCCCTTCTGCAATGATGGTTAAATCAGATTTCTGTCAGCTGTCAGATACAGAGCCACTATTGAGATGTGTCTTTCACATATGTCCGTCTGTGTATCGAACGTTATTCAGCTGAAACGAACGGAAAAGTTGATTTGCACTCTGTTATGGATTAGCTGTAAGTTATTTCTAAAGGAATTATATTTTCTTTTCGTATTTATTTCTTAGAGTTCCTCCGCATGCTCATTATATTACTAGCAACGAAATAGATTTATTAACGGTCGACAGACAGACTATAAATCACTGCATCAAAAACTGTTTCCTCGGTGAATCACTAGTAGTTTGCCGGCCTGTATTTCCTATGTTGTGAATTCAAACCCAGTAGAGGTATCGGACTAGAAGTCGATTTGGCACCCCCATGCTGTTCGTTGGTATGTATTTAAAATATATTTGACGGTATATTTGGTGTTTATCCAAAAATATTAATTAAAGCCCAGTAATAAGTCACCCAAAAGAGTTTTGGTTTCTCTGCCATCTTGTCGAGCAGAATGGAATGTCAAGATTGATACGTGGGCAGCATATATGGTGGAAATAGAAATTCCTGTACATAGAAGCTTACTTTCTTTGCTAGTAGTTTTACGTCGCACCAACACAGATAGGTATTATGGCGACAATGGGATATGAAAGGCCCAGGAGTTGGAAGGAAGCGGTCGTGGCCTTAGTTAAGGTAGAGCTCCAGCATTTGCCTGGAGTGAAAATGAGAAACCATGGAAAACCATCTTCAGTGTTGCCGACAGTGGGATTCGATGCAAGCTCACATCCGCGCGCCTCTAACCTCACGGCCAACTCGCCCGTTCATGGAAGCTTAGACCACGCGATTATTATTATTATTATTATTATTATTATTATTATTATTATTATTACTATTATTATTAGTGAAAATATGATTTTATTTTTATTATTATTTGATAAGAAAAATGTGTCATCTGCTATGCTGTTTATGCATTTACAGCAATTCGCCTTCCTGGCAACTAGTATCAAGAATTTCCGTAAGAACGGTCAGTTTCTATGCATAATTCATCTACCGCATGTTTAGTAACAAATAATCTGTGCAAAGTAATGGAGTAGGCTGTGTCGAGACATAGTTTCAACAACTTTCTTTGAACCCGAATACGTCGTGTGAATGCAGACCGACCGGCGAATAGCTTGCACTGGCACAAGGTCGGGCGGCGTCTTCACGCTCACGTTTCCTTCTCTCCCTGTTGTAGAATCTTTTCCGTTCGGGAGTGAAGATATTTTATCGAAATCACCACGAGCTGCTCTTTCTTTAAATACACATTTCCTAAAATTCCGCTCAAATAAATTCACCACCATCCTCGAAATGTTCAAATTTTCGTTTTATTGCTTCTTCTTTTGTCATTTCTTCTCATTACTATAGCCTAACAGTGTCAACATTCTTTAATAGTGTTGAATACAGTTCACTATATTCTGGCCAGAATGTTTTAAAATTATCTTAAATTAGTTAACGTGTGCTTTTGCTACGCATTAGTAAAGTACACCAGCCGTCCAGAGCCAAAAGCTCAAGAAATATGCCTATTCATCGCCATGTTCCTGAATAATTTCTAGAATAGTTCTTATTTTCAGACGCATAAAGTGCTATTTTTGCCACTTTTTACGTCGCACCAACCCAGGCAGGTCTTATGCCGATCATGAGATAGGAGAGCACTAGGACCAGAAATGTAGTGACCGTCCCCGAATCAAGTTGGAGTGACGTCAATGAAAATCACCTTGAAGACTGCAGACAGTACGGACCAAACCCACTAACTTCGAACGGAAGGTAACAGATGAACGCCTTGAATCACATCGCCAACTCTCTTAGAGGACGCATAATCTCTCGCCTTCCCTATATACTTACGAATCTCGGTACCGAGCTCGATAGCTGCAGTCGCTTAAGTGCGGCCAGTATCTGGTATTCGGGAGATAGTGGGTTCGTACCCCACTGTCGACAGCCCTGAAGATGGTGTTCTGTGGTTTCCCATTTTCACACCAGGCAAATGCTGGGGCTGTACCTTAATTAAGGCCATGGCCGCTTCCTTCCCAGTCCTAGCCCTTTCCTGTCCCATCGTCGCCATAAGACCTGTGTTGGTGCGACGTAAAGCCAGTATAAAAAATTAAGAACGAATCTCGGTGACACTGTCCACAATTTGAATATCATCATCATCATCATCATCATCATCATCATCATCATCATCATCTGTTTACCCTCCACGTTCGGTTTTTCCCTCGGACTTAGCGAGGGAGCCCACTTCTACCGCCTCAAGGGCAGTGCCCTGGAGCTTCAGACTCTTGGTCGGGGGATACAACTGGGGAGTATGACCAGTACCTCGCCCAGGCGGCCTCACCTGCTATGCTGAACAGGGGCCTTGTGGAGGGATGGGAAGATTGGAAGGGATAGGCAAGGAAGAGGGAAGGAAGCGGCCGTGGCCTTAAGTTAGGTACCATCCCGGCATTCGCCTGGAGGAGAAGTGGGAAACCACGGAAAAGCACTTCCAGGATGGCTGAGGTGGGAATCGAACCCACCTCTACTCAGTTGACCTCCCGAGGCTGAGTGGACCCCGTTTCAGCCCTCGTACCACTTTTCAAATTTCGTGGCAGAGCCGGGAATCGAACCCGGGCCTCCGGGGGTGGCAGCTAATCACACTAACCACTACACCACAGAGGCGGACCACAATTTGAATATTGTAACGTTTAATATCTTCTCTATATTCAAGTCATTCTACTTTTTAGAGCTGGCATCCCGATTTGTAAGTCGTATACACGACAAAATTTAAGACATAATAGCTGTATTTTGAAAGTTTGAGATTTCTCAAACGAATTCTGGTTAAATATAAAGTGTGCAAAGATCTTTTAACACTAAAATCCGATTACCTCGTCCTAGATAACACCAGTAAACTCTGTATTAGAAGTC
This sequence comes from Anabrus simplex, assembly GCF_040414725.1. Lineage (NCBI taxonomy): Eukaryota > Metazoa > Arthropoda > Insecta > Orthoptera > Tettigoniidae > Anabrus > Anabrus simplex. The sequence continues at coordinate 1,003,518,303 of NC_090265.1, read as the reverse complement.
TGGTTCACCAAAGCAGTTATGATTTTTGTTCGTACCGGTATGTCCTTCTGTAGATATAATGCATAATACTCATAAAAATACTGAAAAGAAGTTCCCAGCGTAGCCGGGTCCATAAAGTTGCTGTTACCATTATCCTTCGCCACGAAAAAGGGAGAAGTGTTCTGATTTTTAATTTCACCGGTAATAATAAGTTTTGGAAACTGTTTTCTGTAACAAAGTAGCCCTAGCGACCGTCATAAATTACGCTTTAGCCTACTAATGATGATGAAAAGTATTTAATATGGGGCAAACAAGTGTCTTTCATGCTTTTTCGTTGCATATTTATTCATATTTTTCTTTAAAGCAGTCCTTTATTACCTGGGATGGAATTTGAAAGTATGCTTGGTATACTTGCTTAATGCTGCATAAATTACAATCCTGTACCCAGGTGGTCTAATACGTGACATTGAATATATTCATACAACAATTTACGAAACCTCTTCCGCTTATCTAAAGTTGTTGATTCAGACAATGAGAAATTAAAATTCGGTGTAAATTAATGATAATAATCTAATGTTACTGATTTCACGTCGCACTAACTACTTTTGGGATTTTAGAAGGCGCCGAGCTGCCAGAAATTTTCCCGCAGTGCTTACACTTGCAAATAAACCCACCTATAAGAGGCTGATTCATTTGAGCACCTAAAAATAGCACCTGATTGAACCAAGATTGAATCTGCCAAGTTGGAATCTCAATGGAGTGCTACAATGTGTTGTCACACCAATATCTTGTGCAGTTAATAATAAAATTAAATAAAAATAAGTTACACTACGCAAAGTCCAGCTTCCATGGGCCGTTAGAACTGGAAATATCAGTAGTCACAGTGACGATGAAAATACTACGACAATGGAGATATCATATAAATTATTATGAAACAAATGTATTGCTTGTGACGGATAGTCCATAATATGACATCATACACTCGGCAACGGAGATTTCTAACCTGACTAGACGATCAGGGCCTAAAAAATATGCCAAGTCAACAATAAAGTCAATTTCTCGCAGTCTACAAATTGGTGAAAGCAAGTTAGTCCCATTTCTCTCGGAAACACTCTTCCAATAAACCTCCTTCGAAGCAATACTCCAAAGATGTTTGAAATGCACCAGGAAAGTCGTTCGTGTAGCCGCGTGAAGCAAGGAAAAGAGAAGTAAATTTGATTATATTAGATAATCATTCTGCCGCATGTTAATTTCACTTATAGAAGATAACAAATATAATTGTATCTGTAATAAATTTCATAGTATATGTGTGTGAACGGAAGAAGAAAACTTCGGTAGGCTGCACAATGCCTGTACACTTTTATGAAATGAGTTTCTTGATGAATTCAATGCCTTCAGGTACTGAAGATTTGTACTGCTCATCATCTCCATTGGCTGCCCAGGAGTCAACCAAAACAAGAACCTCAGTGCGTGCCTGTATATCTAGTCACACTGCTTGTTCAAGTAAGAACTCCCTCTTGATCATTTTAGCAGCTTTGCTTGCAAACACCGTATTGTTCGGTAAACTGATGGCGATATCTGCGGGAAATTGGCCGGTGGGCTCCGATACAGCAGAGTATGACCCGTCAAAATCCCTATCTTCTCTGCATTCCAGTCATTCAACATTTCGAAGTGGCAACCCCGATTTGTAAGACGTATTTACATCAATATGTAAGATATAATTAGCTGTATTCTGAAATTTGAAATTCCTCAAACGAATCCTTCTTAAAGGTAAAGTGTGCGAAGATTTATTACCACACTCATATTCGATTACATCGTTCTAGATAAAACCAGTAAACTTATCATATCATATAAGAGTGCGTGGTTTCCACTATGGGTCCATCTGTACAAAAGATGTGCTTGCTTCACTGCGAGTGTTCGTCCACATCACAAATCTTCATCAAATCTTGATTTTGTCAGCGTTAGTTACTTGATGTGACAACACACGGTTTTCCTCATTGAGATACCTGCTTTCCTCTCGAATTCGTGAGCTGTTTGTTCAATATTAGCAGCCCCTTCAACCAATCATCTACTAAATTTGTGGGTTATTTTCCGACAAACGGTTTTGTTTTCTCGTTGAAACTTACTAACCCACTAGTTAGAAACTTCGAGCAGCGTAGAATTGTGAGGGTCAGTTCTTTTCTCGAATTTCATTGGCCGGAATCGCAGTATACGGTCATGTATTATGGCGTTTTGCTGTCCCTTTTCTAAGAAATTGTCACATCCTGCAAGCTATTTGGGTCTGACGAGTGCCGCTGGTTGACCGTGTTTTCTATGTTCTGTGACACAATCGTACTATTTATTTTTCTTCTCTTTGCCAAGTTTCAGGAGAACTGTAAATCCAGGACGACACCGATGTAGATGATCAAAATTTCCATTCACATTCTTTTCTTTTCTTTTTTTATCCACATCCTGTATGTACCAGGAGATATCCTTCTGATGAACTGTTGTTTCCCTGAATACCCGCCATTGGTGATATTGCTTCATCACTCACCGTTAGAGCACTATCACTTCATCTGATGCCTCGTCTGCGATTATAGATGTATCCATCTTTGCTATTATCGCTTTTTCTTGTGAGAACTGTTTCTTTATTTGTTCACAGATCACCCTCTTCAACTAGAGGCGCATCTCCTGAAATATCAGAGTAATCTACCAATAGTTTCACAATTACCACCTCACTCATTGTCGAGGGCGACCGTACTGTTCAAACTTACTCACTCTGTAAACACTGTAAACACACTTCCACGATACAGATAATGTGATCTAATCTAGCGAACTATACGCTACAAATCTGCCTTGTGAGTTATGACGACTGCGCTGCTTGTAGGTAAATAGGAGAAACCTACACTGCCGCACCTATTTCTATCTCTCTTGTACACACCATTGCACCATAGGAGCTAAATCTTTGGAAGGAGTTTGTGTTTACGCTCGTTGACAAAACTAAGGTACTCAGATTGCCAGCGCTCTACCGTCTGAGTGACCCAGGCCGACAGATAATGTTTATCAATTAAATACGTTTCCCTTTTTCCATGTAAATAAGTGTTAAATATCTGTTCCAGTGATATCCTTGATTACACAGCAACTCGAGGAAGATGGAAAGAAGAAATAAGTACGCGTCTGTCTAAATCAGGGCCTCTCAAACGCCAAAAATCTCACGGGTGCAGATAGCGGCGTAGAGTTCCTGTGCACAATGCATCGGTCCCACTCGGCTCGGCACGAACCAACGCTTCGTCTCTAGGCTACTCGGCTAAGCTCGGCTCAACTCGGCGCAGCTCGGCTCAGATTTGGAGCGATACGGAGCAAGTGAGAAAGAGGGAGACAGGCGGAGCGAGCGAGATAGGCATGGGGAAAGAGAGAGACAGCGCTATTGCTCCAAATCGAGGAGTGGCGCATGCACCCTGAGAGGCCCTGGACTAAATGCAGCAAATCTGAGAGTTTCCGTGAACACGTATTTGCAGAGTGGTCAAGTACATTCAAAAATAATGCTGGCACAAGAGCTGCACATTCCAAGATCTAATATCCTTGCGGGCCGATAACCTAGCTGCTAGGCCCCTTTAAACATCAACCAAAACAAACAACTAAGATCCTTGGTGCTTGTGTTCGCTATCCATGGGTATCATTTGAGTTATTTCTCCATTCATACCCAAAATGCGACTTAGCTGTCAGCTCGCATTCAGGAGATAGTGAGTTCGAACCCCATTGTCCCTCAATATGGTTTTGTGTGGTTTCCCATTTTCACACCAGGAAAACGTACCTTAACAAAGGTCACGGTTGCTTCATTCCAACTCCTACCTCATTCCTATCCCATCGTCCTCACACGACCTACCTGTGTTGGTACGGCATAAAGCAAAAAAGAAGACAAATGTTAAAATTAGATCAAGGATTAGCATGTAAATGAATGGTTTTACTGACATGTCATATTGAAGACATTTATGTATCTTTGAGTTTTAAGAGAAATAACATAAAATAACAATATTATTTTGTTTGAGAGTTTCCGACAAAAACGTGTATATTCATTTAACATATTCATTTTGTCATTTTTAGTACCGTACATATTTAGCGAATGTCTTGAAGGAGGTTTGGAATAGTGTGCAGAAATATTAAGGACTGATGTAAGTATAGAAAGCTGGATATTTACAGAAGTAGGTATAGGGACAATGGGTTACATATTGAGCTATTTTCTACAGCTACACTTTTGAAGTCTTTCCCAGTTACAACCTGTGATTTGAACACTCGTTTTCAGCATACAGGCTTGTGTTTACCGAAAAGAGACGTTCCTTCACATTCTAAAACTTTGACAAAACTCTAGTGGTTTTACTGTCGCCTGAACTCTGTCAAATCTTTAAAATAATCTAGGAGAAATTCCCGAACCGTTGGAACTATAAACCAGTGTCCGACAAGGAGACGGATTGTTCCTACTATTGAGTCTAGGTTTTGAAGAATTTATTCGTGAATCGATGAAAGGAACTAAATGGATAAATATTGGCAGACTTCCTCAAACAAGGATCTCTCTGATCACTTGGCTTTTATAAATATCCTTGTAATCCTTTCCAACAACAGACAAAATGCAATCAAGTTCATAGAATATATTAATAAAAATACCGGCAAAATCGGGCTCCAAAATTTCATTTTAAAAGAAATAGTATATGGAATATACTAAAATAAGGTTCGTCAACCTTCCACTACTCACCAAATTCCGAAAAATCTTGCAAGTGGATTATTTCAATTGTCTAGGAGAAATTATTCGACCAGCAGGGATAAATCAAGAAAACGTACAAAAACTTAGTCAGTATTGCAAAAATCTTGCAAAGTCACTTGAAAGAGATACAACAACAAATATGTAGGTATAGCCTATTTATAAAAAATGCAAACTTATGACAATGCAACACAGTAGCCAAACCAGAGGCCATTTACGCACACGAAACCCTGATAAGTGGTGGAAAGTCACTAATTACAGAGATGAGGTGAATTCTCAGAAAAATTATAGAAACAAAATTCGAAAATATAATTTGGATTATAACGAATCCACAGGCAACATATCAAACGTCAAAGAAAAATACAGGTACAATTAAAGAAAGGAGATTACAGTTCTATGAACACTTATAAGGGCTAGGTAATAATAGGCTGACAAAGAAACTTCTAAAGCTTGCACTATGACTCGGAAACCAGAACAATTATTTGTCTACACATCACTTCCTTTTCTTGATACGGGTTCAGAGATGAAGTGAGAACTTGGTGGTGAAAATGGAAAACTACAGGAAACTACTCCCAGGTCAGCCGACTGTGGGGTTCGAATCCACAAGTCTCCCGAAAGCAGAGCTTGACTCCGTGGCCGTAGTGCGTTAATACACATGGCCACTGCACTCGGTTAAAAACCACAACAATTGGTTTGTAGAAATAAAAGAAGGCCTGCAAAATCTTGATGTTACCGAAGAAGCCATCCATGGTAGAACAAAGTTTAGAAACTCAATAAGAAAACATAAATTTGCAGAGAAACATATATGAAAATATACAGAATGGGCAGAAGAACGAAAATAATAAATAAAGGCCACAAACAGAAGCTCAGTGGACGAGTGAAGAGATATTGGGAAGAAAAGGAGGAACAGTGTGCTAAATAAGTTCAGGCGCGCTCCTTTTTATATGCTTTATGTCCTGCTAATGCCTTTTACAGTTTTTGAAAGTGTCAAGATTCCAGAAATGTTGTCATGATAATGTTCTTTTATGTACCAATAAATAATAATAATAATAATAATATTGTATTTAGTTCCACTAACTACATTTTTATATTTTTCGGAGACGTTAAGATGCCGGAATTTTGTCTCTCGAAAATTCTTTTACGCCCCAGTAAATCTGCCGACACGATTTGAGCACCTTGAAATACCACCGAACTGGGACAGGTTTGAACTTCCCAAGACGGGCTCAGAAGGCCAACGCTCTACAGCCCTAGCTACTCAACCCGGCTGTACCAGAAAATCTAATGACAAGAAGCTGATAAGTGGACTTGAACTTCTTATAGTTTGTTCCCCTAACTCGGGGACTGGGTATTTTTCATCGACCCAGTAGACATCATAGTATACATGCAACAAATATCACACTATAAGCCATGTACTAGTGAATTACTCCTTTCATTCGGCCGTAAGGGCTGGGCTTAAGCCACATTTGTGCCAACCCTAGATGATTCAGAAAATTCAGGAATGAAGAAGAAGAGGAAGAAAACTAAGAAGAGTTGTAAGTGCTAACATATTCATTACGAGATCTAGCACTGATGTTGCCGAAGAAGCCATTCAAGGTAGAACAAAGTTTAGAAACTCAATAAGAAAACATAAATTTGCAGAGAAACCTATATGAAAATATACAGAATGGGCAGAAGAACGAAAAATAAAGGAAAGAAAATCCATAAACAGAAACTCAGTGGACTAGACGAATTGTCAAGTTTGTTAGGGGATATAAATTGTCTTTGGGCTATTAATTTGCGTGGTGTGAAAATAGGAAATCGCAGATGCCGATGATGGACTTCGAATCAAGAAGCCTAGGCCTATATCCTAAATGCAAGCTCACAGCTAAACGATATGAGTCTTTGGTAGAATGACAAAAGAAAGAGCAGAAGCGTGAGATATGAACATGCGCATTATGACGTATAGATTGTATCTGAGTAAGATACCTTTCACACACGTGATGGACTGAATAAATTGATATCGTGCCGACAGTAAACATTAACTAAACTACTATCAGTCATATTTGTGGACTTACTACGATACCGACATGGAGATCGAGAAGCAAAATACCCCGACGTTCTAGCAAAAAGTAATCCAGGTTATAAAAGGCAAAGTGTGATAAATGGAGAAGAAAGTTAATTGCAGCCTTCCATAAAGAAGTCAATACATTGATGGTATCGATTTTATGTGTTGTCGACATTACGGGAGGGATCCTCTACTTGTCCTGAAATAAGAAATTAAAATTAAATCTATAGACTACCATGAATTCAACTGCCAGTAAGTGAGGTAAAAAGAACCGTGTTTGTTTTCTTCTTCTCCCTCTTCTTCTTCTCCATCATTCTGGCCTTTTTTCACAAATGATTGGGGTCGCCATTTGATGGGAATTTTGTCCAGTTTTACCACCGAATGCCCTTCATGAAACCATCCATTATGGAGGGACGTGTTCACTATTGCGTATTTCTGTGATAGATGGTGGTGTGTTGTATGTAAACTGAAATGTATTAAGACAACACAAACACATAATACTCGAGCTAGATTTAAGATCCCACGAACCTGTGAACAAGAGGCCAGTACGCTGAACATTCAGCTAAGTAGTCGAACAAGGTGATCAGTGTTTGCTTCTAGTTTTAAGTATAGTTGTCTGTTAGTTTTAACACCCCTAAAATTCTCCCTATTTGTTTGATCCTTAGTTGTATTAAATAACATACCAAATTATGATGATGATGATGATGATAATGATGATGATGATGATGATAATGATGACACTTGAACAAACTTCTTGATTGTTTGCACAAACAACTTGGTTATTATTGCATGGACTCAGGGATTTACAACGAAAATCTAGAGCAGAGGTGCTCTCGCTGGGCATTCCGTCCCGCGGGCGCCCAGCACTGTAAGCGGGCGGACTGGCAGGCGATGAGCGCAGCGTATGCTATTCAACCACAGTGACGTGGCGGCTACGTCACAGGCCGTGAAGGTTGGGCGAAGTTCTCTCTGTCACTCTCGATCACTGCGGTGATACCCGAGTTTGAAAGAAAGGCAGAAAGTAATGAAAGAAAGAGGGCAGAAATCCATGACATTTTCAATTTACGTTATAAGAAATAAGTTATTTACATTCATTGCAGTTCATGTATTTTGACCGGATACTATAAAGAGTTAGGCCTACAACCTCAGATATGTATAGATGTACGTAATGCATTACAATTTTCATTATTAAATTGTAAGAGGTGCTTTAGAAGTAGTTCTAATATAATACGGAGTCAAGGAGGATAAGCTGTTTGCTTGTGGTTGTTTGGATTTAAATTATTTGATAAACTCACCAAGAATCCAAACATGCTTACTGCGAATAACATCAGTTAGGTTATATATTTTAAGGCATAATGTACATCTATCTGGTAGATATATTTACATTGTTGTACTTTAATCTTTTATGTGTACGTCGAGTAGTCAGCCCGAAGGCTTGTAATCCTCATCGCTCTGCCAACAGCTGAAATAATAGCCTATGCGTCACTGAAGAGGCATACTAGGGAAATGAGGAGTGAGGTAGTTTCCCGTTGCTTACCACACCGAGCCAGAAGTTGCTATTACATATCAGTCTGCCAATCCCACTCAAATGCATGCACCAACCGACCCTATGAGCGATACTTTCACACCATTCGTTACAGGGTCTGTCTGCATAAGGATTGGTATTAATAGCATCTCCCATACCTCGGTCACTTTCATATTGTCAGAGTCAAGGATGAGACTGAGACAGATCAATGAAGGAAACAAATTTATGCTAGCCCAAACCAGAAGACACAGCGTACTGTAAACACTATATCTCGCTAGCAAAAACATTGATCTTGGATAGTAAGTATTTATGTCCTCACACATGATGAAACTCCCTCTCTCTTTCGTCGCCATAAGACCTATCTGTGTCGGTGAGACGCAAAACAAATTGTAAAAATATTTTTGAAAAGCTCCACCGGAGTATCATTTCAGTAGTATCACAAACAATCGCGTCACATATCATGACATCACTGATCAGATAATTGCAAGGCTGAGTGATTCAGACGGTTGAGGCACTGGCCTCGTGAATCCAACTTGGCAGGTTCGACCTTGGCTCATTCCGGTGGTATTTGAAGGTGCTCAAGTACGCCAGGATCGTGTTAGTAGATATACTGGCACGTAAAAGAACTACTGCTTGACAGAATTCCAGCATCTCGGCGATTCCAAAAACCATTAAAAGTAGTTAGAAGAACGTAGAAACAATAGCAGTATTATTGATCAGAAAACTGATCAAATCCTAGCTTGTTAACCATTTCTAACCAGTAATGTACTTAATAGTTCCTGGGAACGGTACGGTGTCCAAGCAGGATGAAGCACCGTCTTATTGGAGCTGTATTTTGCAGTAAAGCTTCTAGGAACGTATCGTAGAGTTACAACAAAGGGTGTGACCAGTATGTTCCCCTGACTTTAACCCAGTTGAAACGTAGCGACGAGGTTTGTTCCCATCCAATATCTTCTGACGGATCCCAACTAATAAGCTACGTGTAACGATCGTGGAGACCTATTTGAGTTTATAATTTTCCCAACTAACGAAAGCCAGGCCCCTGACTTTATTTTTGTTCCGTTGGTATATTTTTTGTCCGCATCTCGAGATAGTAAAGTCATGTGGTCTATGGGAATTTCGTGTTCCCTGTTTACATATTCTTCTTCACTTTCTTCATCATATTAGCCCAGGCTAGGTGCACGATCTGCTTTTCTTCGCAATCTCCTTTCGTTACACAAATGGGCACCTCCATTTATTAGCTATGTGGTCTATGGCTTCCAATGTTACGTAAATTATGACCATAATATTGCATTTGCGGACCCGTGGTTTCATGAAATATAAATCAGTGACACCTTCAATGACATCAACACCTTGCTGGGATAAAATACTCTGTAACATCAAGATGGTAAACAGACAGAGTATATGCTTTCGTATGAGTTCATGTTTCTTGGTTATTGCAACTTCCAGTAGGCTATTTTTCTGATACCTTCCGGACTGATGGCTGCGTTCATTACACAACTCTTGATATTTTATCCCAGCATATTGTATTTCAATGACATTTTAAGATACATATAATATACTCGATAGCTATTGTCACAGCACTGTGAAATTTCAACCCTCTCTAATAGTAAATCTCAGTTATTTAGACAATTACGCGTTAAGAGAGTAAGTAATAGAATATTTGTTTCATCTTTTCTGATCCTGAGTCGAAAGTTCGAGTCCCTTTTCTACACCTTCCGTTTATATATTACTATTCTTTCCCGTTTTTATATTAGTATTTTCCGATACCTTGATTCTTTGGGTGGTGGGCTCCTTTTAATCATGCGCTAATTAGGAATCTATGTCTTCTCAACAAGATCAATGTCCCTGGATGGTGAGGCTTATGACCTTTGCTGACGTTAGCCTGTGTATTTTGTGCTTCCATGAAGCTTCATCACGCATGTATCGGATATAAATTGCAGTAGGAATACATTTGAATTTCATCTGAATATCGATCAGGTACCAAAATGAACATCGCAGTAAGCCTCAATTGTTTAGTATTGTCCAAATACACTGATCAATCCAAAACAAGCTGGGGTTAGTTAGTGGAGTCCGAACTATACTGCGTCAATACTTGTTACAACCTTATTTACTGCAGACGATAAATTAATCCATATCTGGATTATGGCATTATATAGGAACGCTATCTGTTAAGACTTCATCCTAGAGGTGGTTGGATCCTCAGAAAGCACCACAAATAGAACCGATGATGGCATCAAAATGTGGTGTACTATGTGTGATGGTGTGTTGAGATAGTGTGCCATTACTTTACTCACCGGGCCAGATTGTAACACGACCGGATCAGTGATTAACAGCTATCATAATCAACAATCACCACTGATCTGCAATTAGGCTATATCATAAGCAGACTTTGCTAACTTTTACTGAAATCCCGATCATAGTTCCCACATTGTAGAAATGCAAATATCTTAAGTAATGTTTGTCATTTTTGCCATTTTGTATATCTAGGTCATTTACTAAAATTATTAGAATATTTTATACCCTTTGAGTCATTTTCGTATATGTTTCAGGATTTCTAAACATTTACATGTGTGGTATTGGATATTATCGTAATTATAAGTGAGGATAAGTACGGAGACTTGAGAAACTCCACAACGCTTTGTCAATCTGGGCTCTAAAGAAGCATTCTTCACCATTTACTTCTTGGAAATGTCCACATTCCAGGAGAGACACCTCCAATTTGAGAACTCTTCCTCGGGAACAGTCGAGAGTTTCTTCTCAAGACGCAGAGCAAATTTCTCTGCGAAACGTAAAGAATTTCAACTTGTTTTCTTGACAAGGCAAAAGGCAAAAAGCTATTATAATGTATACTAGCAAGATACCCGTGCTTCGCAACGGTATTATACCGAAATTTATAATTGAATGCTTGTTGTTTTAGATATATAATCCGCCGAAGTTCGCGATGTGACTCGTTTTCTGCGTGAATCCGCCAAAATACGCGATCTTATTCGTTTTCTAATAGATTACGGACAGTTTCCTCCCATTTTTCAATCTTTCTTCCCAGCAATCGATTTCGTACTTCCCGGGCTAGGTCCAGGTATTCCACCCGGTCAGATGGGTCCCTAAATCTGTGCCATCTTTTCCTATAAGCATTTTTACTATGGATCATATCCTTCAGGATATCCGGCGTGGTGTCGTCTTGGGTACCTTGGCGGTACTGAACCCGCGGCCGGACACCATTCTTAGTCATTACCCGTCCCGTCCAGGACCCGTTTCCAGCGCGGTCCGCACATTTGACGACGGTCCAGAACATTATTATTATTATTATTATTATTATTATTATTATTATTATTATTATTATTATTATTATTATTATTATTATTATAGATGTTCTGGACCCAACAGCAAGATGCAAGACCGCTAGTTGGTGGTAAATTACATGCTGCCATTGTCATTGTTGAGAATGTGACCAGCACCATTGTCGCGCGTAGGAAAGTGTGGGGGATTTCTGGCCATACGAATGACATACTTCCGTGCGTTATTGACCTTATTATAGAGGTGAAAAACTGGACGGTCAATCTCATTCCTATCGTTTATTTCAAATGTGTTTAAATTTTTATTTATATGCCAGGAGAATCTACTGCAATCTAAGAACGTTCTCCGAAGGGAAAGATGGCTCTTGAAAACGATCCCAGGAAAGATTAAAAATGATCGGTTTATGATCAGAATAAGTACATCGAAAATCTACAGCCTGTTTCCAGTCATTCGACCGGGTCAGGAATGGAATGAATAAAGCCCCATCTAGCGGCGACAATAGGAATTGTGCCGGCAGCCGAAACCTGTCGCACTCCTCTGCGGCAATGATTAATGGATGACAAATGAAATGAAATTATATTGGACAGTGTTGCTGGAATGAATGATGACAGGGAAAACCGGAGTATCCGGAGAAAAACCTGTTCCACCTCCGTTTTGTCCAGCACGAATGTCACCAGGATTTGGACCATGGAACCCAGCTGTGAGAGGCTGCCGCCTGAGCAACGGAGGCTCCTTATGAATACATTATGAACAGTAAAATCAATTGGTCTCAACTCCTTTTACACCCCACTGCCGTTAAGTTTATTTCCCCCCCCCCCCCAAATAACAGAAAGGCCTGTTTCTTTATATTTAAAGGAGAATCCAAAACCAATGTTCACGTCTATTACCTTCAGTTTTGAGATATAAGTATCCCCATAAAAATTATTCACGTTTTTCACTTCCTTTCACACTCCCCCCCGTAACTGAATTTTCCGGCAAAAACCTTGTTTCTTTAATAGTAAAGGATCTTCTAAATACCAATTATCACGACTGTAACTTCTTCAATTTTGATTTCTGTGTCCTCATGAAAGGAATTCAACTCCTTTTCACTCACGCCTCCCAAGATGATCCCCCCCCCCACAAAACGGGCTTTTCTTTGTCTTCAAAGGAGATCCAAATACCAATTTTCACATCTGTAGGTCCTAACAACTTTAGTTTTTATTAGACGTAAGTATTCTCATACAATTAAGCCAATTAATTTTTCAATTCTTTCACCTTCCCCCCCCCCTTCATTGGATTTTTCGAGAATACGTGTTTCTTTACTTTAAAGCAGAATCCAAATATCAAATTTCACGTCTGTAACATCTTCATTTTTGAGATAACAGTAGCCTAATTAAAATAATTCAACACCATTTTCAGTCACTTTTACGCACCCCCCCCCCCTCCGCCAAGTGCTATATCCGAAAACTAAAAATACACGTTTCCTTATTTTTATAGAGATAAAAATACCATTTTTCACTTCTGTCACATGTTAAGTTTCTTGAGATCTACTGTATAAATTCTCATTTTAAAATTTAACCCCCTTTTTAATTCCCCTTAAGAGGAGTTTCCAAAAACAAATCGCCTATGTTTCTTTACATTTACAGGAGATTCCAAATATCACTTTTTACGTCTGTAACATTCTACGTTTCTCAGATATTCTGTAGATACTGTCTTTCTAAAAATTCACCCAAAAATGTCACTCCTGTTTAACCGCCATTAATTGGATTTTCCAAATGCAAAAAAATACGCGTTTCTTTATTTTTAAAGGAGATCCCATATACAAATTTTCAGTTCTGTAATATCTTCAGTTACTGAGATATATGTACCGTCATTAAAGGCATTCAACCCATTATTCACCCTTTTACACCCCTCCTATTGTGATTTTCTGAAAACAAAAAAATACATGTTTCTTTATTTTTAAAGGAGATTCAAAATACCAATTTTCACATCTGTAAACGTTTAAAATTTTATGATGTAGATACACTCATTTTAAAAATTCACCCCCTCCCACCCCCTCCCATTAATTGGATTTTCCAGAAACAAAAAATGCGTGTTTATTTTTAAAAGAGATCCAAAACACCAATTTTCAGGTCTGTAATATATTCAGTTTCTGAGGTATAAGTACCCTCATTAAATGCATTCAACCCATTTTTCACCCCTTTCCACCTTTCCTATTGGGATTTTCCGAAAACAAAAAAATACGTGTTTCTTTATTTTTAATGAAGATTCACAATACCAATTTTTACATCTGTAAACTTTCAACGTTTTGAGATATAGATACACTGATTTTAAAAATTCACACCCTTTTCACACTCCCATTAATTGGATTTTCCAAAAACAAAAAATACGTGTTTCTTTATTTTTAAAAGAGATGAAAAGTACCAATTTTTAGGTTATGAGATATAAGTACCGGTATCCTGATTAAAGGCATTCAACCCATTTTTCACCCTGTTTCACCCCTCCTATAGGGATTGTCTGAAAACAAAAAAATACGTATTTCCTTATTTTTAAAGAAGATTCTAAATACCAATTTTCACATCTGTAAACTTTTAAAGTTTTGAGATATAGACACAGTCATTTTAAAATTTCACCCCCCCTTTTCACCCCCTTAGCGACGGAATATCCAAAAATCCTCTCTTAGCGAGCACATACATCTTAATATGAATATATTCCCAAAATTTCATTTCTTTATGTCCAGTAGTTTTGGCTCGGCGATGATGAATCAGTCAGTCAGTCAGGACAAGCTATTTTATATATATAGATGACGGATAAGCATGAGCACGTTGAAAAGTGCAGACTTCCACTTCGAGATTCATATCTCCTAAACGGTTTACGATATTAAGAAACGGTTTGCGCCATCAGACGCCTCATTTATCGCTCTACATATTTGTTTCTAAACCACTTCCTCGTATCTCCCATATTAAGGGGGTAAATTGAGATCAAATTTTGAATAGGGTGAAATTTGGGTGCATTTTTAACATTTTACATTACTTTTTGCCTACTTATGTATAAGCTAGAATCATGAAATTTGGTACACACATGTCCCTTAATCGTGCCAATGTGCGCACACAACGTGATGATCCTATCATTCTTATAAGTGTGTCAAACAATGAAATATACTTGTAAAAATCACCAAATTTACGAACAATCCAGAAATACGGCCAAATTTAACGTATAAGGGAGAGAGATACGACAAAATGTCACAGGACCAAAGTTGTAGATCACTCCGAATTGAAGGGACATTCTGCCATCCGTTTTGTGATACGACTTACCGTTTAGCCAAAAAATAGCTCAAAAGGAATGTCTGCACAGTCATTAAAATTGCCTCCATATTTCGATATCTTTGGGGGGTAAAAAGTGAAAAATTTGAACATCTTGGAATTTTCCCGTCGGTTAGGGACCAAAAGCTATAATTTCACCAAATTTCAATTGTCTACTTCGTCTGGCAGGTTGTGCCGCCATTTTGATTTGGGGGGATAGGGGATAAAAATGAGGAAATTCTCGAAAATTTTTAAGCCCACGAAACCTATAGGTTATCGTTTTGGATATACTATACGAACATTACTTTTTGCCTACTTATGTATAAGCTAGAATCATGAAATTTGGTACACAAATGTCCCTTGATCGTGCCAATGTGCGCACACAACGTGATGATCCTATCATTCTTATAAGTGTGTCAAACAATGAAATATACTTGTAAAAATCACCAAATTTACGAACAATCCAGAAATACGGCCAAATTTAACGTATTAGGGAGAGAGATACGACAAAATGTCACAGGACCAAAGTTGTAGATCACTCCGAATTGAAGGGACATTCTGCCATCCGTTTTGTGATACGACTTACCGTTTAGCCAAAAAATAGCTCAAAAGGAATGTCTGCACAGTCATTAAAATTGCCTCCATATTTCGATATCTTTGGGGGGTAAAAAGTGAAAAATTTGAACATCTTGGAATTTTCCCATCGGTTAGGGACCAAAAGCTATAATTTCACCAAATTTCAATTGTCTACTTCGTCTGGCAGGTTGTGCCGCCATTTTGATTTGGGGGGATAGGGGATAAAAATGAGGAAATTCTCGAAAATTTTTAAGCCCACGAAACCTATAGGTTATCGTTTTGGATATACTATACGACTGTGTTCTTATGCTGAACCCAAAATTTGAGCCCCCCAGCGTGCCCCCTTCAGGGAATTTTGAGAATTTCCGATTTTTCTAGGGATCCTGGAGTCATCAGTTTCCTCCGTACCAAGTTTCAAATTTCTGAGATTTCTGGAAGTGCCTCATTAATTCACGTCTTTTTTCATTTTTAAATATTTATATATACATCGCTCCAGCCCGACTTGCTTTTATATATATAGATAACATAAATATACTCTATAGCAACAGGATTAGTAAATTGATTTTAAATTTCATTTAAAATTGGTATCATTTTTAAAGCTTTCTGATCATTTTACTGGAATTTTGCCGTCATTTTATAGATCATTTATAAACAATTTTAGGTCATCAAAATCCTGACCCTGATCACAAGGAAGGTAATTGATGACTGGGTTGGAGGCATTTCAATTGGTCGTAGAAAACTTAACAACTTGAGGTTTGCTAATGACACCACCCTGCTTGGCAACAATGAGGAAGAGCATTTATATACGGTAACAAGAGAGAAGAATGTACGCCTTGAGTATGGCTTGAGTATGGACAGGAGCTCAACATCAGCAAGTCCAAACTCATGGTGATTGATAGAGCAGTACAGCCGAGCTTACGGGCCGTCTGAAAGACTTGGAGGTTGTGCACGAGTTCTTATACCTTGTGTCAACATTCAATAATACGTGAAAGCGATAAGTAAAAGGATTTTGCTAAGACGAGTCTCTGTGATGAAATTAATGAAGAATTGGAAGAACGGAGGAATAACTAATAATACAAAGATCCGTCTCAGTGAAACCCTTGTGTTCTCTGTTTTCTCATATGACTATGAGACCTGGACCGAAAAAGCTTTAGGCAGAAAACGCATCGATGCCTCTGAAATGTAATGCTGACGTAGCATACTACTGAATATTTTAAAACTGATTTCTTTATCGTATCAATGAAAGAATACCTCAATTTCTTTGACAATTTGCGAGACAACCTGGAGAAATTCTAGAAAAGTGGATTATGGTAGGGAAGATTGAGGGAAGTAGACCACGATAAATGATTCCAACCAGATGGAGGGGGCAGTGAGAAATATCACTAGTTAATCTTTCCAACTTGCCCTGACAAAAACCAAAGATCGTCCGGGACAGCAACGCTAGAGCAGAGACAAAACCAGTGAGGTCACGATCCTCAAAAATGAGTAAATCGGTTATTGATGATGTACACAGTTCAAAAAGTAAGGGGACCACGTTTTGTAACGTCTGGTATGTGAAGGTTAATTTGGTAGATGGGGTTCCAATGGTCGTACAGCATACCTTGAGATGTTAGCTACTCAAGGTATGTCAAATCGAAGTTATACTGCATCTGTAGACGTACCCATGCATTCAACTATCAAGTGACCTCTAAAAACAAAGTGAATAGTGGTGCGTCCGTGTGTCGTTATGACGTACACAGACTACTTCGGTCGTTTGAGAACGTTGTATGTAAATCAGCTAATTTCATGAGACATCTTTACGAGTTTCAAATTAAAAGGGCTGTCACTTTGATCCAGGAAGGATGGACTTTTCGTCGTGTTGCTGTAGATCTCAATGTCAGTTATTCACCGCTTGTGGAATTGCTACAGTGAAACAGGCCAGCTCACAAGGAGAATTGGACAAGATCGTGGACGCATGACAACCCCACAGGATGACCGATATCTGACCATCTGTGCGTTGCGGCGTCATTCAGCAACTGACAGAGAACAGCAACAAGACCTCAGGAAGGTCACTGGAATCACGGTGTCTGACCAGACAGTAAGGAACAGGTTAAGAGAAGTGTCCTTATGACCCAGACGTCCTGTTCGAGTGCCCCTTTTAACGCAGCAACATCGTGAAGCTCACCTTCTGTTTGCCCGTACCCACATCAACTGGCAACTTCGCGAGTGGAGACCTGTGTTGTTCACAGACGAGTCCAGATTTCCCCTGACACAGCATGATGAACATCAACGTGTATGGAGAGGCCGTGGTGAGCAGTATATGCCAAATGTTGTCCAGGAAGGTGACCGATTAGGACAAGGTTCTGTGATGGTGTGGGGTGGCATCAGTATGGATCGCCGTATGGATCTTGTCGTCGTCCGTGGTAATCTTAACGCTATGGGGTACATCAAGAATATACTGCTACAGCATGTGTTGGTTGCTGCATACGGTGTTAGCCCTGAATTCGTACTCATGCACGACAATGCCAGAGCTCATGTAGCGCGCATCGCCAGAGCTTTGTTGCGAGAAATGGACATTCAAGAGATGGAATGGCCAGCAGTGAATTTCGACCTTAATCCCATCGAGCATGTATGGAATAGGCTTGATAGAAGTGTTCATGGGCGTCTTGTTCCACCACAGACTCTCCAGGACCTCGAAGAGGCTCTCGTTGAAGAATGGGACCTGATACCGCAACGTGACCTCCGTCGACTTATACGGAGCATGCCACTTACGTGTCAAGCTCTGATAAATGCTCCTGGAGGAAATACACTATACTGAAGCTCTCCATCTGTGATAAAAATCCACTGTTATCACTTTGCTTTCGCCACTATTTGGACATTTCCGTTTGTGTTCTGAAAAATGAATGCGAAACCATCGATGTTCGTTTGTATACTTCAACTGTAAAGAATACATGTTTGGTTGGTATTGTACCTGGGTGTGAGGTTTTGTTTTATGGAGCATGGCTTACGTTCAAAATAGATGTTCCCGTAATTTTTTGACCTGTGTATAATGGTTCTGAATATTAAAATGTCTGGCTCCTTGGCTGAATGGTCTGCGTAGTGCTCGTCGGTTCAGAGACCCCCGGGTTCAATTCCCGGCTGGGTGAAAAATTAACATTAAATATTTAATTCCATTTGCCTGGCGACTGGGTGTTTGTACTGTCCACAACATTCCTACTAATAACAGAGCATATACATCACTATCCTCTACTACAATAACACCCAGAATCCTATAAAATGGCGGATAGCGCCCTCTTTCGTAGGAGGTTCTGCTTTACAAGGCCTGCACCAGGATAGAAACAGTCAAACGGGATTATTATTATTATTATTATTGTTATTATTATTATTATTATCATATTCAAATATGTCTACAGTAGTACTGTACATAAAAATTATAATGTTGTCTGTACACTTCGTATGAGGCATACAAAAATCCAAAGTATATTCAGTTCAATTTTTGCCTAACTTGTTTGTTTGTTTGCCACATCACGGGAACGGTTCCACTGCGATTTTCGAAATTCAGTTCTGGAATTCAAGGACAGCCGGGTTTTGCACTAGGCAATATATTATTTGAGTGGTGTATCAATATTAACGGAGGCGGGAGGGGGGGCAAACAGGACATCTCATTTTTCCGTTAATATTAGCTGTAAAAAGTATTATAAATAATAATAATAATAATAATAATAATAATAATAATAATAATAATAATAATAATAATAATAATGTATTCGGGAGATAGTAGGTTCGAACCCCACTGTCGGCAGCCCTGAAGATGGTTTTCCGTGGTTTCCGATTTTCACACCAGGCAAATGCCGGGGCTGTACCTTAATTAAGGCCACGGCCGTTTCCTTCCCACTCCTAGCCCTTCCTGTCCCATCGTCGCCATAAAACCTATCTGTGTCGATGCGACGTAAAGCAACTAGCAAAATAATAATAATAATAATAATAATAATAATAATAATAATAATAATAATAATAATAATAATAATAATAATAATAATAATAGAACGGAGATATTCACGATTTATAAATTTCTCACATACTTCCAAATAACTTCGGAAATATTGGAACTACATAACATGGTGTCCATAACACAAAAATGTAGGAAATCCTATATACAATATTTGATAGTCTATCTGATATATTTATTTTACTATAGAAGCTATAATAGTGCAGAAATTCACAAATTTAGATTTTTGTGTTTATTCTGTCAACGGGGATCATTGTTGGTGTGGTCATGGTGGTTGTTGTCACGATCGTTTATAAAAGCTGCAAGCTCCCTCGTGGTTAAGTGGTATAGTGTAACCCAAGATCGCGGGTTCAAAACACAGCAGAGAAAGTCGGATTTTTGAAGTGCGGAGAAAAGTCCATTCGTCACTCCATGTCGTAAGATGCCGGCGTTCAGACCTCCGTTGACGCATTTGGTAATTACCCCCCCCCCCAAAAATAATTGAAACTTAGCCATAGGTTGCCCGAAAGAGATTTAGATTACTCTGCCATCTGGTAGAGCAAAACAGAACATCGAAATTGACACGCAGGCAACCTGAATGGCATCGAATAAAAAATTCCTGCATATAGTGGCTGAGGCTTAACGACTGTCATTAACACACAGGCCTGTCATTAACACCTTATCTATCAGAATGATGGTGAGAATGACTATCGAAATGAGAAGAAATATCTGAAGACCCCTCGAATAATGAGGGTAAAAAAGAATAATTTGATGTGCACGGTTCCAAAATCCGCCTTATCCATTTTTTTTATGAAAATTGAGTTCTTATATCTATAAATCATATGATTTAGCATCTTTTTCAACAAGAAAACTGTTCCTAAACCCGCTTTGCCCCCATGAAAATCTAACACAAATTCAGGTGACGTTCCCAAAACCCGCCTTATCCTAAGACGATGTTTCCAAACTTCGCCTTATCCAAACATGGGTCCGGGTAACTGGAACGTATCTCATATAATACTCTATGAAGTAAGCATTAGTACGATCTTTATGAAGTTCCAGGTTCACGGCGTGTCCGTTGAGAGTGTTGGCAATACTATTCCCGATAATTTCGCGCCATTCTATCACACTATGATTGATACTGAGTTTAATCACTGTCATTCATATCCTTGTGTATTTTTCTATAACGCGATTAAAGTACTTTTATGATTTCATAGAGCATAACTAATAAAATAATGGCGATTATAATATCAATTAATAATGAAAATGATCATTATGAAGTTTTAGCTACGTTTGAAAACCCCACCCTTATCACGCTGACAGTTCCAAAACCCTCCTTATCCAATGTTGAGTTCCAAAACATGCCTTATCCAATCTTAATTTGTAACTATGTTCCTTATATGTCACGAATTGTATATAGCTCTTCAATTATATCAATACATGTAAGTACGTTGATATAATAAACATGAATAAATAGTTTGATTCTGCTAAAGATGAGCAAGAAACGTTTTATTTGTCTCCTGAACATATTGCTACAATGGATAAGGCGTGTTTTGGAACTATGCGCCTCAATTGTAAAAGCAGGGAGTGTAAGCATAGGTCTATAGCGTCCTAACCTCGCCGAGCCGGAAAATACATAGGGAATGGCCTACACTATCCTAGCCCATAAAACTTGCCACAGTTGACATTGCACTGATTGATCATTGTTCATAGTTGACGTGTTTTCTTTACCTTCGGCTGACACACATCTCCGCTAGATGGCATAACTGTGCAAATATAAGAACTAACCCGTCAAAAACGGGTAGAAAACAGGTGGTAATATTGTACATAATACGAGCAATAACACCCGATTCAAATATCATTTGAAATACTTTTTTAAAGTAACTTTCATAAAAACAATATTTAAAAGTGTAATTAATTTGATACAAGCAGAACAATTAAATATAACATCTGTACATAAAATATATGTGATTTCTAAAGGTTGTAATGTATGCCTATTAATGCACACATTTTTTGTTATTTGTATTATGTAATGTATTTTTTA
Organism: Anabrus simplex; assembly: GCF_040414725.1. Lineage (NCBI taxonomy): Eukaryota > Metazoa > Arthropoda > Insecta > Orthoptera > Tettigoniidae > Anabrus > Anabrus simplex. The sequence goes on along the minus strand of NC_090265.1, from coordinate 1,003,496,858 downwards.
TTACTCATTGATTACATTGTTCGTAATTTACTTATGTGAATGTACATTTTAACAATTTCAAAATGTAAACTTCCAGGCAAAAGACTTAACGAATCAGCGTCAAAACTTGTAGGCCCTACACCTCGTACCGCGGTATATTAGCCTATATAATAATACACATTTCTTCTCTTACTCTTTCCCAATATAAACTTTGCCCATATTCTTCAGTAGTGTAACTTATAGAGAATGATAAAATTAAACTCTTTCATAAATTGTAGAAGTAAGAAGTGTGGCTTTCCACTGGCTAAGTGTATATTCTGTATAGAAGTACAGGTAAATGTATGCACTTACCTCGATAATACTGTGTCTATTTTGTTCATGGCTCCAATGACCAATGTATATTATAAGTTATATAAAATAAGAGTTTTGTCCGTGCATTGCTCAGAATTTAAAATGGTATTTCTGTATCAATCGTGTCTACAGTACGAGGGAAATGCCATTCGCTCCCTCCCATCTTTATACACGGTTGTTCCTAGGCATTCGTTTGCTGTTTCTACCGCAGCACTACAGCGAACAAGGTTATGTTTGGTTTGCCTGAATGGACGTGCGTTTATTCCCCCCCAGAAAATCAAGAAGTTTTGAAAAGAAACATCCTACTTCTGGAGGGACACTCGACGCTGGAGTGAATAGGCCGAGTAGCTTAATTCTTCGTCTGAAGGCGGTCAGCCATTATACAGGATGAAGCGAAATTCGCGCACTCGGGCGTCGCAGCGCGATTCCTCACATGTCAGCAATAAAAAAATGTCTGTCACAAAAGTTCGTCCTGCGAGTATATCCGGGAGAAAAAGGACGTTGAAGACTGGCAATCTGGCAACACTGTAACCACATCTAGAGTAACTACCTCTGTCAGCACTTACTGGTCGTGCTGTACAGTTGGTGCAGTGGATAGAGTTTTGGGTTAGCATACAGGAGGTCGAGGGGGTCGATCCTGGTTTGAGGCGTATGTGTTTTATTTCGTAAATGTAGTCCAGGTGGTATGGTATCTGGCATCTTAATAGTCAACAGCGATTGCAGCGGGTCCTCTAGAAACCATTTGCACTTACATATTACGATCCTAGAAATGGACGAACATTCGTTTTCATTGGTCAGCTTTGAAAGACGACCTTACCACGTCGTAGGCGTGAATTTATTCGCACCACTTCATCTACCAGATGCGTTACAACGTGTTCAGCGTTACTAAATTTTGTAAATGTAGGATACATGTGACCTAAGAAATGGTGTCTTACTGTATTACAGTATGTAATGTCCGATGGAAATTAGCAAATAAAAAAGTGCGCCTCAACCCAGTCTCGAACCCTCGACCTCCTGCATGCTAACCCAAAACTCTATCCACTGCTCCAACTGCACAGAACAACTAGCATGTGCTGACAGAGGTAGTTACCGTACAAGTGGTTACAGTGTTGCCAAATTTCCACTCTTCAACGTTCTTTTTCTGCGGGATATGCTCGCACGACGAACTTTTGTGAGAGACATGTTTTTATTGCTGGCATGTGAGGTGACGCCCTGTGACGCCCGAGTGCGCGAATTTCGCTTCACCCTGTATATGACGTAGCCCATCCAGAAGTGACGGATATTATTTTATATTTAAAATTATCATCTTCTTTTCCTTTCCGATGTTTCCCCATTTTTTAAAGATCGACACTACATTTGGATTTGGCTCAATGCTACGGCCGGATGTCCTTCCACACGCCAACACTAAGTGGAGGATTGAATTAGCTATTGCGTGTATGGCTGCTGGTTGGTAATGTGGTATGTTGTGTGTATATGAACAGGTGTGTATTAGAACATATACAAACACTTTCCTCCCCGAACCAGAAGAACTAACTAGACGTGGCTGAAATCTCCCAGTTAACCGGTAAACGAAGCCATGGCCCGGATGCCAGGAGCAGGATATTTTCTCTTTTAAACAATGATGATAAATTACACCGGTACTGTGCGTTGTGGGATTGCTTACGTATCATAGTAAACCGTTATAGACCGAGACAAACTGTCAACAATATCGGTGTTCTCCTAGGCGATGGTAGTTAGTTTTACAGTTCAAATCGTGGACTATTAATCTCTCTGTGACCCGCATATCAAAGCAAATGATCCCATTATTACCTTCCTTTTGATGTTCCCAACAAATCAGTCAGGTCTATAACAAGCGTACCTCAGGCTATGTGACCAGCCAGGACGAGCTCGCTGTTTAATATTATCATTTCATCAATAATACTCCACCAGGCAATGGCTGAATGCCATGGATTTTTAATTTAGTAGGGCGGCAATTTTGGAAGGTGCAACGCTTATATAATTAAAGCCATAATTTGATTTCATTAGAGATTAAATTCAAATGTGAGTGATGTATTGATTCACAGCGTTGGCGCAAGTGCAAGTGTATTCCATTACCATAGTAAAAATGAGTTGGTTTTCTAACTTCGAAGACATCACTGGTAATACAAATCCCTTATGAAATCCATTAATCTGTCATTAAAGAAAGATAACACTATAGTTCTTCGATCATCGGTATTGATAGGCAACATGCTGTTAATTTGTAAGACAATAAATTAATCCGGAATCGATATCATTTTATTTTACCTGTATCTAACACATCTGCAGTCAGATAGTTGTACTTGGAATTAAAATAATCTACTGCCAAAATATGCTATCCTCTTCTTCTTGTGACCTCTTTATACGAAAAGTTGGCGATCATTACAGAGCCCAGTAATTATTACTATTTACCGCAGCAGAATGGACTGGTCAGCGTCTTCCGTTGACATAAACTAAATAGAATATGAGTGAACCTTTCTTACAATATTAATTGCCAACCGTCAATATCCGCCAGTAACGGTTAAGATACTAAAATATGTTGTCATCGAAGAGTTTGCCTCAAGAAATTGTCAATGATTTTGTACTGAGCATGCCCCGTCGCATTAAAGAGTGTCTCAGGTTTCCCGGAGGACCACCACGTTATTGACTCATGTGACTGCATTTAGTTTGTGATGTTCCAACTGGGGAGGTTCCTTGTGTAGTTTCATCACATAATCAGTATTTACTTTTCTTACTGGGTCCAAAGTTACCAAAAAATGTACGATTTCATTGTATTTACTACTTTAAGTTTCACATTAAATAATATGACACCGGTTCCACCTCAATACAACAGAATCTGGCATAGACTTAATTGTTTTTATGAATATTTTCTTCACTAACTATTTTTCCTGTATTGTTCCTTACTACAAACATATTTTATCACTGAAAGTCTTTTTCTGTGATAACGTCACCTTTAAACGTGGTATGTTCTGTGAATTAAACATTGGATAGTTTGAAGATACGTAGATATTCGTTACGTGATAGTTTTGCAATATTTTGTAGCACTTTAATGTTTATGGGGATCCGTGTACGTATTTACATAAATTCGTTCTCATCCAGGGTGTGGTGGGACACCTAGTGGATAACGCCCAGTCTCCGGCCAAGATATGAGCTGGATGAGAGGGAGGATAATATAAATTAAACAATGGCTGTAATTATTCGGCCAGGAATAATTTCTTTACGACCGAAGCAGCGCATTCAAATTGTGATCGTCGCTGTGATCACAAGATACCGGCAAATTGATGTCTGTCAAAATATGTTGCAATCGAAGGAACCTCAAAGTAGTCACGTAAGTATCACTCTTGTTGTTCCAAACTCCATGTTTTTATTAAAATACACCTAATGCCCCGCTTCATGGATAAATGGTCCGCGGAGCGCCCTCCGGTTTGAGAGGGTCCCAGATTTGATTCCAAGTTGGGTCGGTGGTTTGGCACTGTGTGGATTTTTCTTATAATTTGCTTTACGTTTCAGTGACGCAGATAGGACTTACAGCGACGATGAGATAGGAAGGGGGTAGAATCGGGAAGGAAGCATTCGTGGCCGTCATTAAAGTACAGCGCCAGAATTTGCCTGGTCTGAACATGAGAAACCTCGAGAAAGCATACTAAGGGCTGCCGACAGTGGCTTCGAACCCAGTATCTCCCGAATGCAAGCTGAGAGCTACGTGACCGAAACCACGCAGCTACTCGCTTGGTGTTAATGTATATGGTTCGGAGACTAGGTGCTTTTATTTGTTCTAATATACCTATCTATTCAATATAAACGCAGCATATCGGACGCAATATTGAATACATTGAACATCCCCACATACTGTTGGAGTGTGGAAGGACATGAGGCCGTAAGATTGGACCAAATTCAAATGCAATGAAAATCCTTACAAAAAGAGAAAATTGAGAAAGAGGCCAGAACGGAGAAGAAGAAGAATGTTGTTTGAACGGAAGAATATAATGGACGAGTGATCTAATATACAATCTATTGCATGTTTACTTTGTAATTTTTTTTCGTTCCTTTCATGTTACGTACAGACATTTTATATGACATTAAAGAGATAGTATTATGTTCGAAACGCTGTGAAAATGGCCGTCTATAATGCCAAGTATATAGAAAATGGTAACGAAACCATTAATGAATTCGTTGCTTAAAAAAGTAATTTAGGGACCATGACTACATTAAGGAATTTATAACATTGCAATATAAACTAAGTTCTTTACCATTAACTCGTGTACCAAGCAGAAGAGAGTGGTATTCAACGATCCTCTTCCAGCGTTTCCCATCGAGAAACACTCCAATCTCTACTATTGGCCTCTGGATCACGTCTCTTCCCTTAATTTTGTCCAGCCATCACTTTTTCAAGTCAGTGGTTTCAACAAGTTTCTTCCCTTCCGCTCATGCACATGGTGCTTTCGCAATATAATATTCTCTTTATTTATCAAAACTATTCGAGTATTAACATTTCCCGGGTGAAAACCCATATATGGGCTACCTGTCTGTATCCCCGCCGGCGGAAACCCATATATGGGCTTGCACATTATTTCAATATTTTACCGGCTAAGTTCAACCAGTAACACGAGTAGTCATCAGATAACACGAGCTGCACTTACAAACATTTTAAAGCCCAATTTTGGCGTTACGATTATATTACGCACATTCCTTTGTGAGTTATCATATGAGTTCGTTGACCATGAGTGATTGCAGAGTACTGTGGTTCATATTTTCCGGGTTTTCCCAGCGGTTTTGGCAAAATAGTGAACAAATTCACTCCCATATGCGAGCAAGGTCGGATTAGGCTTCACGAGTATAAAATACCGTACCAGACCTTAGTCGGATCTGAATTCGTGTCGTATTTTTCCTTTCAAATCTACGTTAGATGACACAATATATCAGTAGAAATATATTTTACACTCTTTTACTTGATATTTTTGTAATTCCTTCTTTCTTTTTCCTTGTATTTTCTGATTTAAGGACGACACACACACCCAGTCCCCGCGCCAGTAGAAATTACCAATTACGGTTAAAATATCCCACCTGGCCAGGAATCGAATTCGCTGCTCCTTGTACCAAGGCCAGCACACTAACCATTTAGCCATGGAGCCGGACTCAGTTTGCCGGTAGATAGTGGGTACATGGAAGTTTGACTACAGCTTGGTGTAATTTTTAACATTGTGGTATGTGTGATCAAAATAAACACGTGCCAATCCCGAGGTCTCCGAAGTGCGGAGCTAGAATTCAAGTGGCGTTGAGTGATGATATGAACGGCCATGCAAGCCAATAATCATACTAAATCATCTTTCGAAGGTGTATACAATATTTTCAGATTTTTGGGGTTTATAGTATAGAAGTGTCCACCTCTGTGGTGTAGTGGTTAGTGTGATTAGCTGGCACCCCCGGAGACTCGGGTTCGACTCCCGGCTCTGCCACGAAATTTGGAAAGTGGTACGAGGGCAGGAACGGGATCCACTCAGGCTCGGGAAGACAGCTGAGTAGAGGGGGGTTCGATTCCCTCGTCAACCATCCTCGAAGTGATTTTCCGTGGTTTGCTACTTTTCCAGGCAAATGCCGGGATGGTACCTAACTTAAAGCCACGGCCGCCACTTCCTTGCCTCTTCCTTCCAATCTTCCTATTCCCATACAAGGCCTCTATTCAGCATAGCAGGTGAGGCATCCTGGGCGAGATACTGGTACTATTTCCCAATTGTATCCCACCGAACCAAAGTACCGCGCTCCAGGACATTGCCCTTGAGGCGGCAGAGGTGGGATCCCTCGCTGAGTTCGAGGGAAAAGCCAACCCTGGAAAGTAAACGGATTAAGAAAGAATAGTATAGGAGTTAAATCTGTGTAGAAAGTCAAGGTGGCAACTTGAATTTGCTGGGCTACTTTATTAAATACCCGTGGAGGGAGCTGGGAGCGAATGTGTTAAAAAGAATCTAATTTCAATTGATGAGATAGTTAATGAAAGTCACAGCTAAGTGTCAGAATTGTCATTTAGCAACAGTCAAGGTCGATCTCCCGACAAATCTTGCGGCAGCGGTAGTGAATGCAACAGCGGCACAAGTAATCGTACATACGATAGTGCACATGCACACGGCGCTGCCTGGACTGTCATGAGTAATTTTGATCAGGCCCATCTACTAGGATTCCAATATATAATAATCAGCGGGGGACTATATTACAATCATATTTCGATCATGATACTGATCCACTAGAGTATTTTTATCTTTTCTTTGATGATCTTAGATTTTCATTACTAACACGAACGAAGGACTTAACTGAAAGAATTTTATTCACAGTCCCAAAGTTTACCCAAGTCTATCTGCCGTAATCGCTCCGTCTACAGTATATGTAACGAAGAAATGGTGATTAGGGGTTTCAGAGCTATCTTAGTCTCAGGTCACCATCTCATCTGATATTAGCTGTCATAAGAGACTGTATAAGATACACTTGCCTTTTCTTGTACTGCCCCACATTTCTAGGACACTATACTATTTAAGTATATATTTGCACACTTTAAGTGTGTTTAATATTTTTACAGTATCCGGCTCCATGGCTAAATGGTTAGCGTGCTGGCCTTTGGTCACAGGGATTCCGAGTTCGATTCCTGGCAGGGTCGGGAATTTTAACCATCATTGGTTAATTTCACTGGCAGGGGGACTGGGTGTACGTATCGTCTTCATCGTCATTTCACCCTCATCACGACGCGGTGGTCACCCAAGGGCGTCAAATCGAAAAGACCTGCACCTGGCGAGACGAACATGTCCTTGGACACTCCCGGCACAAAATGCCATACGCCATTTGATTTTACAGTAACCGGTTTTTTTCATTGCCATGGAAAGTGCAAGGACCGTGGTTACAAGTAAAACCCATTGAAAACCTCAAACTGATGTAAGGATTGTAAAAAAAGAAAGGAAAAGGGAAATCTGATGCATGAGAAAGTAAAATCTGTGGGCCACATCTTCAGATACTCCTTTCTAATATCGCTTGTTGGAAAAGAAAGGATGACCAGGAAATCCCTATTTTAAAAATGTCTGTAGGCCTACCACAGAAATTCGCATATCATATACTGAGCTAAAGAGTGCTGTTGAAGACAGAACTCTGTAATGAACGAATTAATGCTTGAACAAGTTTCTTATGTACTTAGTTAAACATCAACTTGCACTTCGTGTTTTGGCTTCAGAGGAGAAATCCATCTGAAATATATAGGCTGCATTAGGTACTAGCTTGGGTGGCTGCACAGGAGCTGGAAATCGTGTCAGATGTTTGAAAATTATTGATTATTATCTGGCTCATTTTAACAGAATAGTACCTGCGGGAGTTACAGAAACACCGCTGGGGATTTTCACTTTCTCCTTGAGAACACACTGTGCAATGACGCATCATTAATTCCCTAAGAGTGCGTGTAAGGATTCAATGGTTTCAAGAACTGTTTGCTGAGCTCCTTAGAATAAATTGGTGTGTTCTACATCAGTAGAAATGGGGTGCCTTACCGTACAGGGAATGTAGGAGGTGTCATCATTGCACCTCGTTTAGGTGATTGTACAAAGTGCACTTCCCTAGACTCAGTATAATAATTATTGACTCGCCTTTAACATGTTACTAATCTGACAGTGTGAATAGATTATTCTCTACCTTTGAAGGTGAATAAACAGGATGAAATTCTCTCCTGAGGATTCACTCTCAAACACCTTTTCACTCTCCACCACAGTACCCGCTATTCAAATTTTATAATTTACAATTGATATTCAAATACTGAGTTCAAAATTCATGAGAAATATGTGCTAGATAAAGCTGAAAAATCCTGGAACACCCTTCTATCCAATGAAGGCTCCATAACTTTTCTATCGTTCAGGCTTTTGATTTGACGCCATTTAGACTGCTTTGGGTGGTAATTTTCATGTTTTGTTTTTATCTACTAGATGGAAGAGCAACGGATGATCTATATATGTTCTTGAGAGAATTGTTGGGTAAACCCATAATGTGTCGTCAGAGATATTCGTTCCTTCAAGAATCCAACGACCTCCGTAGATTTTGAACCCACAGTCATGTAATTGGGAGTCGACACTGAACCTCTGTCAACTGACAGAGCTATAATAATAATAATAATAATAATAATAATAATAATAATAATAATAATAGTTTCTGAACTAAGGACTTTAGGGGAGGCAGATGTTTTGGAATGTTGCCCACAAAGGAGATATTTGATGTGCTGCAATCCAAAGATATTGGGTTTTTCAATCTAAACATTCATATGTCATTCACCTCAATAGGGATCAAACTCACTATCTTGGGAATTGAATAAATACCCGACTGTGCGACTGAGATTGGCACTTAACTGCAGTGAACGATGCTATTCACAAGTTAGTACGTCTGATGCATGATTTGACTCGGCAGTTCATGAAACGAATCGAAGATAAATTAATAAATAATGATGTTATTTGTTTTACGTCCCACTTACTCTTTTACGGTTTTCGGAGACACCGAGGTGCCGGAATTTAGTCCCGCAGGAGTTCTTTTACGTGCCAGTAAATCTACCGACACGAGGCTGACGTATTTGAGCACCTTCAAATACCACCGGACTGAGCCAGGATCGAACCTGCCAAGTTGGGGTCAGAAGGCCAGCGCCTTAACCGTCTGAGCCACTCAGCCCGGCCAAAGATATTATTATTATTATTATTATTATTATTATTATTATTATTATTATTATTATTATTATTATTATTATTATTATTATTATTATTATTATCAGTAGTAATAGTAAAATTTTAAATCTAATTTATAATAGTGTAACCGTACAACAGGGTTACAGACTCCATTCAGTATTTATTATTATTATTATTATTATTATTATCATTATTACTATTATTATTATTATTATTATTATTATTATTATTATTATTATTATTATTATTATTATTATTATTATTATTATTATTATTATTATCATTATTAACCCGATTCATTAGATTTATATATTCTGTTTCTCATCATTTAGACTGTAATAATTAGGTATCGCGTATATTATTGGATTTAATCATAGGTTAAGTGAATATGTTTGTAATTATTCTGTATTGTAGTAAGTGAGATTTGTTGGTTTCATATTGTCATGCTGTGGCTTGTAACTTTGGCTAGATGAGCTGGCATAGTATTTTGCAATCGAGGCTATGTTTAACTGGGAATGTTGTGTACAAGGAGATTTCCCGGTGACGCATTCGGTATAGTCATTCTCGGACCGCTTGGGTACGCTTAGACGACACATGACTGATGACATCAGTGCGTGGACACGTGATTGCGACCAAGTGTCAGTATTCGCCAGCTACTGTATGTGGAAGTGGAAGGGATGAACAGTGAGTGGGGAGATGAGTCGTCATCGCGAGGTTATATAAAGTCAAGGCAACGGTAGTGAGAGGTATTCTGTTCTTACTCAGTTCATGAGCAGTTCATATCGTGCAGATCATATGTAACAGTCAGATGTATCAAATGGAAGAAGTGGTCTTAGTGTGATGGTCAGAGCTAAGAGTTGTGTTTGAAGAGGTAATCATCGAGGAAGTCTACAAGTGGTGCTTGTATCCGAGCAGAGACGGGTACTATGCTGATAAAGAAACATCATCTTCTTGTGAGGATGGACTTCACAAGATGTTTCAATAATATTTTCCAATTATTTAAAATATATTGAGTGGACGTAATTACATTGGAGCTCCCTACACGCGTACATGGTATGTAGGCCAACTCCTTGTTATATAAGAAGATTACAACAGACGGCTCCCGACTTCAGCTCACAGGTTTTCCCAAGAATTTCAAGTTCAACAGCGGTGTATGCAGGCAACAGGTAATTAAAGCATCAGACATGTTATGCATTCATAACATGAAGAAGAGTGTAATCAGCGGCGATATCACATCTCACTTCAAGTTCATGCCAATAGCTTTTTTTTTTAGATTATATTTTCATTTTATTTAGTACCGCAAATCTCACGATATATTTCTTTTGTTAAATTAAAAGACGTCAATGATTGTTCATTGTGACGTAAATTTAGTCATAAACTCAGTTTTATTTTTAATGATAATAAGTGATTCCAGTTCCATGTACAATCCTCAATTGTGGAAATGCAACAGTAATTTAATATTGTCCTGATCCATATCCCTGTATATTGCCAGATATGTGAGTTTATCACCTCACGCCTTGAGATAATTAATATAAGAGGTATGCTCTACCGAATTTTGTTGTTTTTCTTAAAAAAGCAACTGGCGCTCAAACCAATGTTATTTATATTGTGTGGAAGATATGAAATTATAAGAGTAGTGGTTGGAGTAGCCACAACGTGTCGTCAGCAACGTGGGACTCGAAAGGTTCAGAAAAAGTGTTTCTGAATGGTAATATACATGGATCAGTTCTTTTAATGAGTACGCACATGTTAAATTCACCGAGTAATGTTAGGAAGGTCATTTTGTTGAAGTTTGTATTTAAGGGGTAATGTCAAAGGAAGTGCAAGGGGAAATAGCTTTGAGATCGCGAAAAATTAGTAGGAAACCGAAGATGGACAAGGATAGCAATATGCAGTCAGGTGATGAGGCTGAGGTTATTGTGTCCAAGGAAATCCAAGGTGGTAACATAAATAGGAAGTTGGTGACTAAGGTGGGACCTACTGAAAGTCAGAAAATAGTAGAAACTGAGGAAAACGCTGTCACGCAAGATCAAAGTAAATGGGTGATTGACCTGGGTTTATTTAATTTGCTGATGTCCAAAATAACTGAGCAGAATAATATCATTAGTGAGAAAATTGAATCTCAGAATATTATTATGAGTGAGAAAATCGAAACGGTTATTAGTGAAAAAATTGAATCTCAGAATAATATTATGAGTGAGAAAATTGAAGCGGTTATTAGTGAGAAAATTGAATCTCAGAATAATATTATGAGTGGGAAAATTGAAGCTCAGAGTAAGGTCATAAATAGTATTAATAAGAAGATTGATGATGTTAGTAATAAGATAGATCATAAGGTGTTAGAAATAAGTAAGCAAATTAATAATTTAGAAAGTAAGGTAAATAGGGAGTGTAGTGACATCAGAGCTGAGATGGAATTGGGTCGGAGCAATCTCCATACTGAAATCGAGCAAATTAGTGAGACATGCATCAAACAGATTGATGAATTAGGCGCCAAGATCGAGTCCAATAAAGGAGAAATCAATGAGTTAGTAGAAGAAAGGTTTGAAAAGATAACCAATACAGTGGGGCAAGGAAACTAGGAAATGTATTAGTAGAGTAGAACTTGTGGAAAGAAAACTTGGAGAAGTAGGTGATCTAGGGAGTGAGCAGAAATCATTATCACAGAAGGTGAGAGAATCGGAAAAAAAGTTGGAGGAATTAAGAAAAATTCAAGAAAAGACTGAGGAAACAGTAGAAGAAAAATTTCTGAGTTGCCAGAGAGTACTCCAGCAAGAAGTGCGTGATAGTAAGAATGTACGTGAGATAATTGTAAATAATGGTTTAATCACTAGAGATCATGATTTACCTAAGTTTTCTGGGAAAGAATTTAACCCGATGGAATTTATGAGAGTAGTAGAGAAGAAATTTGCTGTTCAATTAAGAGACAATATTATTAGCTGGGAAACGGTATTGGAGATCTTATCTAATGCTTTCGTAGGAGAGACTAAGTCTTGGTTTCAAGTATATAAAAGCTCGATGTCTAGTCTAACTGAATTTAAGGAGAAATTCATGGCTAAATTTTGGAGTGAAGGTGTTCAGAGTAGAGAGAGAGAGAGAGTAATGTTTGGCAGGTATAATTCTAACGAGGGTGTTAGAATGACTGAATACTTTTTGGCTCATGTTTTGGTGTGGAGAAATTTAGAATGTATTGGACCTGAGGCTGATATAGTTAGACTTATGGCTAAGCACTATCCCGATAGAATAAGAGAAGCTGTTTGTATGCAAAGAGTGGAGACTATTAAGGAAATGGAGATTTTGTTGGAAAGTTTTGATGCTTTAGGTAGTAGCTTGAATAATAATAGGACACTAAATAGGAATGTAGAAGGAAGGGGTAACCAATCTAATAATCAGGACAGGCCTATGAATAATCGTAACTACCGAAGAGAATATCAGGAGAGACCTAATAATAATTTCCACAGGGAGAGAAATTATCAAAATAGTTCGGAAAATTTCAGGACTGGGAGGCGTGATTATGGTAATCAACCAGAAGCTGGGAGGCGGGAGAATACAGGCCATAATAATAATAATAATGACGCTAGAGGAAATAGGCAACAGGGGAGGCCGACTGAGGTGTGTAACCAACAAGTCGTAACCGAACCAAGTACTTTAAACGAGCAACGGACTGTATAAACAGGTCACTGAGACAGTCCGTAAATGGTGAGTTCACGTATAAGGTAGATAAGTATGTTAATGTCGACCAGCCTATAGTTGTAAGTGAACATGATTGTGACCTAAGTAGCAATAATTCAAATATTTTAAGTGACGACTTAATCGTAGACAATAAATTTTATAAGTGTAATTTAAATTTAGATATAAGGCAAGATTTGTTAAGTGATCTTATATTAAGTAATGAGGATAATTTAAGTAGTGTTACTGTTACACCGACGATTGAACTGCTGATATGGGGCAGAAAAGTTAAGATTTTGTTGGACTCTGGTAGTGAGAAGTCATGTGTAAATTCCAAGCTGTATGAGGAAGTTTTAAGAGAGAAGTATGAGGTAGCGGAAATTCCAGTGAGGAATACGTTCATCGTAACAGCTGTTGGAAACAAGTCTCAAAGAGTGAATAAACAAATAGCTGTCCCCATTAGCATAAGTGGAGAATGTATTTTCCAACCATGCTTAGTTGTGCCTAATTTAGTTTATGCCGTTATTTTAGGTACCGACTGGTTAACGTGTCACAAGGCTAAATTAAATTTTGATCTGTGTAATGTCAATCTTATTTGGGGAAAGAGTAGCAGGGAAGTCAGTTTACCATATGATGTTTTGTCAGAAATTAGTGCGAATAAAGTGTGTTCTAGTACGGAAGGATCTTGTGAAATTCCTAATATTAGGAAAAATATTGATGTCTGCCATGTGTCCATACAGAGAGATTCTAGAGATGAATTGTATGAGACAGTGGAGAAATGCAATTTAGCGGAAAGTCAGAAGGACGAATTGTGTGAATTATTGATATCACATAGTGATGTTTTTAGCGATCGGCCTGGTAGAACACATCTTTACGAACACAAATTTAATGTTATTGATAACTCAACTTTTGTAGGACCGAAATATCCCATTCCGTTAAAATACGCTAGCGCTGTTGAAGAGCAGATTGACATTATGCTAGATTATAATATAATTGAACCATCATGTAGTCCTAATTTAAATCCACTTGTTATTATACCTAAGAAGGATAACACGGTAAGACTGTGCATTGATGGCAGATTAATGAATATGAGAATAGAAGCCGATCAGCAAAGGGCGGAGACGGTAGAGGAACTTATTCAACGTTTTGAAGGTAGAAAATGGTTTTCAACTTTTGATTTGTCGTCATCTTTCTGGCAGATTCCTCTTAGAGAAAGTGACCGTCCACTTACGGCCTTTGCATACAAGAATTGCTTGTATCAGTTCGCCAGGGTGCCCTTCGGGACCCGTACTTCTTCTGCAGCATTAGTTAGAGCCATGAATAAAGTATTAGGGAGAGATACGGATAGTTTTGTGACCATGTACATCGACGACATTGTTATAGCATCCCACACGTTTGACGAACACATGAAACACTTACAGATTGTTCTACAGAAAATCAGGGAAGGGGGATTTACATTAAAACTGAGTAAATCGACATTGTGTTCACAACAGATCACATTTTTGGGACACACTGTATCTGAACAGGGGGTAAAACCGGAACAGACGAGATATGGACTGACCATCAGGCTTTGGTATTCTTAAATACTTATAAATTAACTAGTAATCGTATGACTCGTTGGATTTTAGCCATAAGTGAATATGATTTTAAGATACGTCATATTAAAGGGAAAGATAATGTTATGGCTGACTTTCTCAGCAGGTATCTCCCTAAGGAGGAAAATACTGTCTCTTTAGAGGTGAAAGAAGGTATTTTGATTTGTGTTGGCTCGATGACTGATAATACTGCAGAAAGAGATAGACTTCGTTATCTGTTGTCCGAGCAGGAAAGAGAAGAAGAGTTGGCGGGACTGTTGACCTCGCTTAGAGATAAGGAACCAGGTACTGTTCTAGTGAACGGTAAATTTACGTATAAGTTATGTAATGGTTTTCTCACTCGGAAATGTTATTCTGGGAAGTTCAATGTATGTGTACCTAAAGCCCTGCAAGAGGATATGATTTGGTTTTATCATAAGGAGCTGGGTCATTTTGGAGCAAATAAGGTCTTATATGCTATTCAGGGTAACTTTGTGTGGAGGAATATGGGAAGGCACGTGAGGAAAATACTCGCTACGTGTGATCTCTGCCAACGCTCTAAGCACCCGACTAGACTTCTAGAGGGGCCCAGGCAGGCTGTTATTGTTGACAGACCCGGGAAGCTTATTAGTGTTGATCTGTTTGGACCATTAGTTAAATCCAGATATGGTTACCAATTTGTTTTTGTCTTGATTGATGCCTTCAGCAAATATGTCAAGATGTACCCATTGAGGAAAGCTACAGGGAGGGGTTGTCTCAAACAGGTCGTGGACAGATATATTCCTGAGTTCGGATGTCCCCTCAGAATATTATCTGATCATGGCAGCCAGTTTATTTCGAAGATCTGGAATACCAAACTAAATGAACTGGGGATCAAAACTATATTTTCATCGGTACGTTGCCCGCAAAGCAATATGGTTGAAAGAACGATGCGTGAAATAGGACGTATATTTAGGGCATATGTGCATAACAAACACAACTCGTGGTTTTCACAGTTGGGTAATGTCGAACGTTGGTGTAACATCACGTTGCACGAGTCCACTGGATTTACGCCCTATGAAATTCATCACGGCAGGAAGCCTACTGATGAAATTGCGAGTATGTTAGGTTTGGACTTGGGAGAGGAGAAAACTAAGGATTTTTATATCCAGCTGGCTAGGGAGAATTTAAAGAAAGCAGGAGATAAACGTATTCGCCAGCAGAAAAAGACTATATTGGATGAATTTGAGCTTGGTGACAAGGTTTTACTCAGAGTGCCAATCCCGTAATCAGCAGAAGCTGGTCAATTTTCTAAGTTTTTCTTGTTATATCAGGGATACTTCACCGTAGTGAAACGGATTGGGAAATGTGCTTATTCATTAGAAGACAAGGAAGGAAATATCGTAGGCACATACAATATAAGAAATCTTAAGAAATATATCATGTGAGTTTGTTTATTAATTTTCATTATTATGTTAATTCACCATATTTTATGAAGCTGGCATTGCGAACAGGACTTCAGTGAAATTAGCGTGTGATGTGATAAGTGAAGCACGGCAGTGCAATAAACTCCAGTGCTTGGAGACAGTGTATATAATGAAATGTCTTCGAGAATTACTTTTGAACACTCAATGAACGTTTGAAACGACAGAAGTGAGAAAGAAATGTAATCTGTATGTAAATAATACTGTATAATCAAAGTGAAAATGATAATTGATAAATGTTTTATATGTGTAACAACGAACATCCAGATGGATGATACTATGTACCAAATTTGTAAAGGGCATTTTTATACATGTATCTATGGTGTACTCGATTTCAGGTGATTGTGTAGATATTTCATGAATCAATCGATTCATTTAATCGATTATTTCATGAGGGAGGCGTTCTGTAACCGTACAACAGGGTTACAGACTCCATTCAGTATTTATTATTATTATTATTATTATCATTATTACTATTATTATTATTATTATTATTATTATTATTATTATTATTATCATTATTAACCCGATTCATTAGATTTATATATTCTGTTTCTCATCATTTAGACTGTAATAATTAGGTATCGCGTATATTATTGGATTTAATCATAGGTTAAGTGAATATGTTTGTAATTATTCTGTATTGTAGTAAGTGAGATTTGTTGGTTTCATATTGTCATGCTGTGGCTTGTAACTTTGGCTAGATGAGCTGGCATAGTATTTTGCAATCGAGGCTATGTTTAACTGGGAATGTTGTGTACAAGGAGATTTCCCGGTGACGCATTCGGTATAGTCATTCTCGGACCGCTTGGGTACGCTTAGACGACACATGACTGATGACATCAGTGCGTGGACACGTGATTGCGACCAAGTGTCAGTATTCGCCAGCTACTGTATGTGGAAGTGGAAGGGATGAACAGTGAGTGGGGAGATGAGTCGTCATCGCGAGGTTATATAAAGTCAAGGCAACGGTAGTGAGAGGTATTCTGTTCTTACTCAGTTCATGAGCAGTTCATATCGTGCAGATCATATGTAACAGTCAGATGTATCAAATGGAAGAAGTGGTCTTAGTGTGATGGTCAGAGCTAAGAGTTGTGTTTGAAGAGGTAATCATCGAGGAAGTCTACAAGTGGTGCTTGTATCCGAGCAGAGACGGGTACTATGCTGATAAAGAAACATCATCTTCTTGTGAGGATGGACTTCACAAGATGTTTCAATAATATTTTCCAATTATTTAAAATATATTGAGTGGACGTAATTACATTGGAGCTCCCTACACGCGTACATGGTATGTAGGCCAACTCCTTGTTATATAAGAAGATTACAACAGACGGCTCCCGACTTCAGCTCACAGGTTTTCCCAAGAATTTCAAGTTCAACAGCGGTGTATGCAGGCAACAGGTAATTAAAGCATCAGACATGTTATGCATTCATAACATGAAGAAGAGTGTAATCAGCGGCGATATCACATCTCACTTCAAGTTCATGCCAATAGCTTTTTTTTTTAGATTATATTTTCATTTTATTTAGTACCGCAAATCTCACGATATATTTCTTTTGTTAAATTAAAAGACGTCAATGATTGTTCATTGTGACGTAAATTTAGTCATAAACTCAGTTTTATTTTTAATGATAATAAGTGATTCCAGTTCCATGTACAATCCTCAATTGTGGAAATGCAACAGTAATTTAATATTGTCCTGATCCATATCCCTGTATATTGCCAGATATGTGAGTTTATCACCTCACGCCTTGAGATAATTAATATAAGAGGTATGCTCTACCGAATTTTGTTGTTTTTCTTAAAAAAGCAACTGGCGCTCAAACCAATGTTATTTATATTGTGTGGAAGATATGAAATTATAAGAGTAGTGGTTGGAGTAGCCACAATAGAGAAATTATTTACCTTCAGAAAAAAGTTTTGTTACGCAAGTGGAATAATGTACCTTTACCGCGAACCCTAGGAAATCGATGTAAGATCTACCTACCCTGAGAAGTCGAGATATCTGTAGTCCAGTTAGGGTGAGATACAATAGCAAAATACTTTGGGAAGGGCAGTTCCCGTATCCTATCTATGAGTATCATTCAATTGGAGCTGAATGGATAAACAACAGATGGAGCTAAAATATTAATAATAATAATTATAATAATAATAATATTAATAATACAACAATGACGTATGGCTTTTAGTACTGGGAGTGTTCGAAGTCATACTCGGCTCGCCAGGTGCAGCTCTTTTGATTTGACTCCCGCAGGCGACCTGCGCGTCGTGATGAGAGTGAAATGATGATGAAGACATATACACCCAGCCCCCCGTGCCAGCGAAATTATACAATGATGGTTAAAATTATCGATCCTGCCAGGAATCGAACCCGGGATCCCTCTGACCAAAGGCCAGGCACGCTAACCATTTAGCCATGGAACCGGACATAATAATAGACTAATAATAATAATAATAATAATAATAATAATAATAATAATAATAATAATAATAATAACTTCCCAACATTGCAGAAAACATCCGCAAAAGACGTCTGAAATTTTATGGGCACGTCCGCAGACTGCTGGCAAGTAGACTGACACACAAGACTCCCACCTACATAGAACATCAAAAAAATATTCCATGGGTACTGGAAGTGAAGAAGGATCTGGAAAAAGCCTAGATGAACTCAACTGATGCCGTGGACAGAAACCTCTACAGGAAAAACATTCATGGATGGAAAGTGCAACCAGAGAACGAAGTGAAAAAGAAGACTGGAGCAAAGTAGACAGAAGAACGAAAAAGGATCCACGGAGAAAGGATGAGAGCTCTCTGGCAACTCAGAAAACAGAATCGTTAGAGCTTTGCGTGATCCACTGGGTCCATACGCACATTATTATTATTATTATTATTATTATTATTATTATTATTATTATTATATGCGTTGACAGAATACACATTTATCAACGTGATTTTATACACACAGGCACTAATTTCACTAACCAAAAACGGACACGCTACCTGGAAAAAATTATACCATTATGGGTACTAGGATGATGGAATGTGTTAACTTGGTAAGGCTGGTGATCGACAAAGAGAGCTAATGATGGAAAATACATTAATCCCCTATCCCGTCGCCCCGAAGAAGCTGAAGCCAGTGAAGAACAAAACAGAGAGGTAGAAATGAAAGGAAATATGATATACTAATCGAAATTTGAGAGCTTCTTAAGTGGGAAGACCAATCATCACCATTGAAATAAAAAAACACGTGGTTGGCACTTACAGCTCAATGTTTCACAGTATATGCAATTGTCGCCATGATGGAGAGGGATTTCATTTGTTACGATGAGTGTAGGAATTCGAACGAATTGTTCTTATACCATTTGTACGGTCTATTCATTGGAATCAATCGCCCACACATACACAGTATCTCCTGCCCGTAGAATGTAGGTTTAAAATATCGACATTGGTCATTTTGAAAGCAACAGTTGTATACAGAACTTCTACGGTAATATGGTGGCACAGATTCCATACGAAAGTCACCGATCAAATAACATATCATAGATGTAAACTAAGTATACTGCACTCAAAGGATACTGCTCTTCCCATTCACAGTTGTTGGCAGCGATACATTCAACGCAAGATAACATTTCACCTTACCTCTTTGTCCAGACGCCCTTCTCACTTGCTCTCTCCCTTAAACAATGACAGTGAGCTTCGTAAAACAAGGAACTGAAATAAAATGGAATGGCAGGAGACAAGCAGTAGACAAGAAGAAATGACAATACTCTACACCAGGAACGAAGTAAAATGCTGCGGAGTGAATACAGCCACACAAGCCGAGAAGTCCCGAAAGAGCAAATGGACAGCTATCCATTCCCCAGACCGACTGGCCAGTCTTCGTAGATATCATAAATATAGTTCAACTATGATCATTAGAGTCTTGTTAAAGTAAACAGAGTGTACGAGCAGCTTTCTCCTTTCAGAGTGATAAGGGTCCACCAAGTATGATAAAATAGCCTGAACAGTAGTGAATTGGTATGTCAATAATGGTGAATGTCTATTTAAACATCCAGTATAACAAATTTCACTAGATCATTTTAACCGGTTATTTTGAACACATGTCAATAAATATGCATTGTCAAACAGGAGATAGCGAGACTTGGAAAGACCAGCCGGATTAGGGGTACTAGTATTTAGGACAGGATGTCACCCCTTAATTGCTCAGATATTTTTCTATAGAGTCGGCGAAAGTTAATTTAATTACTTTGAGAACGTATATTGTTTTCTTCAGTAATGTCTGAGTATTCTCGCTTGTTACTGGGAAGAGACCTTTGCAATGTGAATGTAAGAACGAAGGTAATGAAGCCTGCATAGCGGTGGCTACCTCAGATTCGGATCCAATTTCAGCAATCCCCATTATCATTTTCGCTTTATACGTCACATTGATATATACGTAAATTTCATCCATAATGTTTGTAATAAATTCATCCTCATAATTCAAAATCATGTTAAAACTTTTCCATTAAAACGAACCTATTCACCAAAGATATGCATGATGAGTTAAAAGAGTCATGATGATAGTTTTTTGTATTGACTGATAGTGGTGATAGGCTCCTTGATATAAGTAAAATAAGCTAGCAGCCCGTATTAGAAGCTCCGACAAATATTGTACAAAAGTTGAAACTGATAATTCCAACATTTTTTTTAAAAAGAACTATATTTTCCCAAGTTTAACAACGTCCACTATCAAGAATCACAACAAATTAAAATATTCACAAAAATATCAATCCTATCGGAAGGGGATAGATGTTCTTCATTGTAATTCGAAAGATGACTCGCCAAATGTTACAGCTTGTTACAAATTAATATACTCGTTTCCTTCGTCCGGCTCCATGGCTAAATGGTTAGCGTGCTGGCCTTTGATCACAGGGATCCCAGGTTCAATTCCCGGCAGGTTCGGGAATTTTAACCATAATTGGTTATTTTTTCTGGCACGGGGGCTGGGTGTATGTGACGTCTTCATCATCATTTCATCCTCATCACGACGCGCAGGTCTCCTACGGGAGTCAAATAAAAAGAGACCTGCAATTGGCGAGCCGACCCTGTCCTCGGACACTCCCGGCACTAAAAGCCATACGCAATTTCATTTTCTCGTTTCCTTCACACTGCAGTATCATCTTAAATGTCTTAATAGGCACAAACATTTATTTTTTTATAAAACACATTTGCATCCAAGGAACTTGACTATTCATAACACACATTCACTGGGTCAGGAATGGAATGAATGAAGCCCCTATCTAGCGGCGAAGATAGGAATTGTGCTGGCTGCCGAAGCCTGTCGCTCTCCCTTGGGCAATGATTGATGAAATTATATTGGAGAGTGTTGAGGGAATGAAATATGGCAGGGAAAATCGGAGTACCCGAGGAAAAACCTGTCCTGCATCCGCTTTGTCCAGCACAAATCTCAAATGGAGTAACTGGGATTTGAACCACGGAACCCAGCGGCGAGAGGTCGGCGCACTGCCACCTGAGCCATGGAGGCTCTTACAAAGTAGATATACCGAGCAGAATTAAGCTTGTCTCCCTAGAATATTAAACACTTTGGTTGGAAAGGGCTCTTCCCTAACGACACGTATTGTTCAAAATATTAAACGGTTTGGGCTTAAACGTAGACATTTTCCCGGTGTACAGTCTATTGCTTATATATTTCTCCCTTAAATCTTAATACTAAGTGAATATAAAAGTTGAATTATGTACAACATTATAATTTATAACATTATAACCCTATACTAGCACTCACCACGAACGATCCACTTCGGGAAATATTACAACCGCAACAGAACAACAATACAGAATGTAACAATAAAGTATGGCCAAACTCTCAGGACACACGTAGAAGAAGAAAATATATGGATATGGGACCAGAAACGCTTTACATACATGTTAGAGCTAATTTTCTACCACCCGGTATAGTATATTGGCTGTGGACAATACACAGGAACAGAACGTGCTGGCATAGCACATGAGCCGCTTTCTTACTTTAAATCACGGGCGTCAAACCTTGCCCGCCGTAAACACAGTGCTCTTGCTAGAAATACTTGTGCACGCGAGCGCAAGTCTCTTCCCCTCAGTCGCCTTGTACTTCCCAACGTTGCTGACTCAGGTCTGTGCACGACTTACCGGTAACAGGCTCCAGTTACCTGTTTTGGTCTACAAGTATTAGTTGAAAACATAGAGCCACACAGGATGTGGTATAAGAATTGGTGCAGTAATTTGTTAGCGTGTGTGTGTATTTGTGTACTTTTGTATTAGTACGGTTGCTTGATGTTATGCTACTTTTAATGAAGTCTATTTCCCTCTGTTTAAGTTTATAAAAACATGAGGTTTTGCCACAGAAGCGGCGTAGTATTCGGAATTATTCTGTTTCATACGACGGTAATCCCAAAAATAAAGTCTCCTAAATTTTTATAAATACATAGACCTGTTTATTTCTACAATGGTTTACATCGTTTGACAGCTTGAACATTTAACTATTTTTCTACACAATCACTATTTCGGTCGATGCATTTTTGTAGACACTGTGAAAGTTTATGTATTCCCATATCATACCAGCTCGCCGCCATGCTGTTCAGGAATTGTGGTCTTCAGTCAGCATGCGTGGCACCCATCTTGCGCACACCTTCCGGTATTTCAACTTGCGTGATTTTGTGCAATAGTATTTCTGAATGCTACGACATGTGCTACTCATAAAATTAGTCATACTTGAATAACACGTTGTGTCTCTGTGCGGAAAGCAGTGGCAAACCCCTTCACTCCCTCGTCTTACTTAGAATGCCAAATTATAGCGACGCCATCGTTTTTCGTGGATTCTTTGTAACTGCACGAGCTTCGTCCATACTCCATAACCCTGAGATCAGGTGGCATCTTAGCAGAAGTACTAGACAGATGGATAAGTGTTTTTCATTACTTCTAGTGAGAAGTCTACTTTAAATTATGATGTAAGAGTCCTAATCAATCCACACTTATAGTAAATATATTCTACGTAAAATGTCAGTTTTTCTCCAACTTATCGCAGATTCAAATCACTTGCTCACAGAAGTTAACAAAACTACTGACCTAAAAATGTGTCTAATATTCCTGAAAGGCCTAGTTGAACCCACTTTCTCCATTACTGAAAGCAAACTTGATATTTAAGTAAATTGGGAAAATGTTTCCAACGCTCCCGTCACGCCGCTGGTAGACATTAAGCCAGCTAATAACATCACGTTTAGCACATCGATTTAAACCAGCAATAATCGTTCCACAAGCTCTAGAATTGCTATCGAAAGTTGCTTTTATGTCACAAGTTAACGGCATGAAGCAGAATTTTACAGAGGTTATTCACAAAATACTACGATAACGAGGGCAAATGTAATTACGATTAAGACGAATGAGTCTATATTACTCGCAGTCAAAGTGTTTACAATGAGATCCGATTTTTATGTTTAAGACTTCTGTGTTTCAGTCATAGTTTACTGGAAAAGTTTATTATTAAATGTAATTTTTCAAATTGCGCCCCAGTAGTAAATATTCGTTATTGTTTCCATTGGGAACTTGAGACATTATCCGACTCGAGAATGCGCACCTCATTAAAGACAAAGTGATCGACTGAAAATAGTAAGTCCCATAGTATAAGCATAACCAAAAGAAACAACATATTATCAGAGAGATTGCTAGGCTAGTTAAGAAATTATTTAGGATAATCCTACAACCAGGAGTCCGGCTCCATGGCTAAATGGTTAGCGTGCTGGCCTTCAGTCACAGGGGTCCCGGGTTCGATTCCCGGCAGGGTTGGGAATTTCAAACACCATTGGTTAATTTCCCTGGCACGGGGCCTGAGTGTATGTGTTGTCTTCATCATCATTTCATCCTCATCATGATGCGCAGGTCGCCTACGGGTGTCAAATCAAAAGACCTGCACCTGGCGAGCCGAACCCGTCCTGGGATCTCCCGGGCCTAAAAGCCATACGCCATTTCATTTCATACAAACAGGATTTAAAATATTTTTTTTTGCTAGGGGCTTTACGTCGCACCGACACAGGTAGGTCTTATGGCGACGATGGGATAGGAAAGGCCTAGGAGTTGGAAGGAAGCGGCCGTGGCCTTAATTAAGGTACAGCCCCAGCATTTGCCTGGTGTGAAAATGGGAAACCACGGAAAACCATCTTCAGGGCTGCCGATAGTGGGATTCGAACCTACTATCTCCTGGATGCAAGCTCACAGCCGCGCGCCTCTACGCGCACGGCCAACTCGCCCGGTGGATTTAAAATAAAGGCTACAGATATCTTCATATGATATTGAGGTATTCAGGGGTTGTAGATGTAAAATAGAGGGCATATAAGTCGCTGATAAGATCACAATTAAAAGCTGGTTTAGGAGCGCGCAGCTGTGAGCTCGCATACGGGAGATTTGGGTTCGAACCACACTGTCGGCAGCCCTGAAGATGGTTTTCCGTGGTTTCCCATTTTCACACTAGGCAAATGCCGGGGCTGTACCTTAATTAAAGCCACGGCTGCTTCCTTCCCATTCATAGGTATTTTCTGTCCCATCGTTGCCATAGGACTTATCTGTGTCAGTGCGACGTAAAACAACTAGAAAAAAGAGTTGGTTCCAGTGTACAAGACACTCACCAGGATTGCTTGATTCGAGAACCGGAAAAATCCAAAGGAAAACAACAAGCATTGTTCCGGGCGATTTCTAACGAACGAATAGTTTTACGAAATTGTTTGGAAACTTCGGGCTGGTAAGATTTGGGAGGAAGCAGGCAAGCTGCTCGACTAAGCAGTGTGTTTCAAGCTGTCAGAGGAGTAGTGGAGTGACATTACTAGGAGAAGAAGAAGACTGACGGGTGCTTTCAAAGATGGGAAAGATCACAATATGAAGATAGATTTGAAATTCAGTAGGGCAAATTTGAGCAAATATTTGATTATAGCAAGAGGAATTAGAAACTGGAATAATTAACCAAAAGAGTTCTTTGACACATTTTTTAACTTCTTTCAAATTAATTAAGAAAATATTTGGTAAGCAACTCATAGGGAATCTGTCACTTGGCGACTTCCCTAAATACAGATATGTCGTGATAGATAGATAGATAGATAGATAGATAGATAGATAGATAGATAGATAGATAGATAGATAGATAGATAGATAGATAGATAGATAGATAGATAGATAGATAGATAGATAGATAGATAGATAGATAGATAGATAGATAGATAGATAGATAGATAGATAGATAGATAGATAGATAGATAGATAGATAGATAGATAGATAGATAGATAGATAGATAGATAGATAGATAGATAGATAGATAGATAGATAGATAGATAGATAGATAGATAGATAGATAGATTGATTGATTGATTGATTGATTGATTGATTGATTGATTGATTGATTGATTGATTGATTGATTGATTGATTGATTGATTGATTGATTGATTGATTGATTGATACAAGGATGTATTATCCACTCTTTACCAATAAGATGGCGTGCTTCTGTATCTTGACGATGAGTTTAAATGACCACGTTCGATACAATTTCCCCTGAACGCTACATGTCTGACGTAACGAAATTGAGAGAAATAAGGAAGGTTGTGATAGGCTGTACTAGGTACAGCCGGTAGAATTATTTACCATACACATCTGTCATGTAAGCAAAGCAAAGGCACCTCCGTAAAGGCCATAAAGGCCCTTGGAGCAGTGGAAGGTAAAGGCTTCCATCATTGTTAACCGCGGCACGTGATGGGATAGAGTGCTTAGCACTACGTCCGGCCGCCTTTGCCCCCAGGAATTAACCTGGTACTCATTTTTGGTGTATGCTGAGTGAACCTCAGGGCCATATGCACCTCCGGAAGTGGAAATCTCGTTTCTTAAATTTTACGACTTTCTGACGGGGATTCGAATCCATGTCCTTCCGAGCACGCCTTTACCGCCTCGGCCAGGCAGCCCCTACATCAGTCATGTATTGTAATGGAAATAATGAATGATCGTTTGATTTATTCATTTAGATTTTAATTTGCATAATTTTTAACACCTGCAACAATTTATCGAAGAATGGTGAATGATATGAAAAGTATTTTTACAAGAAGTGAGCGCTGTAAGCTGAAGTTTGTCACATCCGCGTAGCCTCCTCTTTCGCTCTGAAGTTGTACATTCAACCTTATTTGATTCCTTGTTGAGTCTAGTATCCTCTGCATACGCTTTCAATAGCCTTCTAAAAGCTTACTAGTCATAGGAGTATATTTGGATATATTTTGTACAATATTTTAAAGATTTACCGTCATATTTAAGCGTTTTTGGTCATTTCTGACAGCTCTCGTCGAGTAAAATCAAATTGCATCTCATTGTCTCTTCTTGATATTTATATGGGAAGCTGCACTCTATGGTGACTTACTTTCGACCTCCAAAAATAAACCTTAAAGGTGCGGTCATCTAATGGTGACGTCGTGTGCATTATATCAATTACCGCGGTCAGGGATTATACATTCAGCATTATTATATACAAACCACTCTCGTGTATGTAATACTATTTGAGGTATAACAAATTTTTTGCGATATATGGAAAAGCCTAATCGATTCTTCGCTGGAGAAACCCGATCCCAATTTCAATGACGATTCAAATCAAAAAGGCAAGCCATCTCCGTAGAGTTCATGAAGATACTTCAGGGAATGGAATGTAAAGGATTCCACCATTTGCTCGGCGCTAAGTAGTATGGAGTGGTTAGTTCTATTCCCAGCCACCTTTGCGTCCATTAATTAACATGGTGCTCACTTCTGGTGTACATTGAGTGTCATGGGCGTTTTCAAATTGGAAATCTCGTTTCTACATTTTTCGACTAACTAAAAGGGGATAGAACCCACGTGTTAGTAAACCGAATAAACTTTTACAGCCTCTGCGGAACTGTATTGGCGAAATGCACATTAGATAAACGTGTATCAAGGAGCAGGGCAATACAAAATTTGATGAAATGAAATGGCGTGTGGTTTTTGGTGCCGGGAGGTATCGGAGGACTTCGGCTTGCCAGGTGCAGGTCTTTTGATTTGACTCCCGTAGGCAACCTGCGCGTCGTGATGAGGATGAATGATGGTGAAGACGTCACATACACCCAGTCCCCGTGCCAGGGGAATTAACCAATTATGCTTAAAATCCCGACCCTGCCAGGAATCGAACCCGCGACCCCTGAGACCAAAGGCCAGAACGCTAACCATTTAGCCATGGAGCCGGACACAAAGTTTGATAATGAAGGGCCATAGCACGATACGAGTTATTCACAGTTTGGCACTGTTTCTTCCGTACAAGTGTCTACTCAGTCCGGGTCATGGAGCGAACAGAGCGTGATACATCTTCCTTTTCCTAGCCTATATCCACACGTCTGTGGGGTCCATTTTACTCGATCCAAGGGTGATGCCACGCACGTCTCCAGTGAGCCCATCAAGCCGCTGCTATTCAGGCCGAGCGCTTGCAATCGGAGAACCGGAGAATACCGATAGTGGTGCTTCAGTTATAATGACGGTTCACTCATAGGAGCAATCTCCGGTTCACTCATAGGAGCAAAATCTCTCCGTGTCACAGCTTTAACTGTTATCCTGCTCCTTCTGATAACATGGCCATACCAACGTACTCTCCTCTCTCGCACCTTGTCAGGAATAAGTGATATCCCCGTACACTTTCGCATGTCTTAATTCCTGACAGAATCCAATCGCACGAGTCCCAGGGACCAGCGCATCATCCTCATTCCATAACATGTCTGAACGTATTCCGGTGCCCAGGGCTACGAACAACGGACTTAGAGAATATAAAATAATAGAATATAATAGAATAGAATGAGATATCCGAAGTTAAGCAACATTGGGCGTTGTCAAGATTTGGGTGGGTTGCCACGCGCTGTTGGTGGGGAGCAAGGGAGTGGAGGAGCGGAAAGGAACTGGCCACCCTACCGTACGTAAACTCCGGCTCATGCACATCTCGTCGGAGGTTCGGACCTGCCTTCGGGCAGAATACACCCTCACCTTTATCCCCCAATTACGGATCATCTGTAACTCGGATGGGATGGGAGTAATCATTGATTGTAATCCAAAATGTGTTTTGATTCATGCGTTCTTTTCCTTATTAGTCCGACTCGTACTTGCCTTCGGTTCAGAGGGTCCCGGGTTCGATTCCCGGCTGGGTCAGGGATTTTAATCGCTTCTGATTAACTCTTCTGGCTCGGGGACTGGGTATATTTGTCCGTCCCGCGCTCTCTTCATCATATTCAGATAACATACCACACTACCTACCACCACAGAAACACGTAGGCCTAATAGTGATTAGATCCCTCCATATAGGGTTGGCGTCAGGAAGGGCATCCGAGCAAAAAAAAAGGGCCAAATCAACATGTGTGACGCAGTTCGCACCCGCGACCCCACAGATGTGGGGAAAAAGCAGTAACAAAAGAGGAAGAAGAAGAAGAAGAAGAAGATTCTTCTTCTCCTTATTACTATTACTATTATTAACTGTTCATATCCAATTTATAAACGCAGTTTTTCTTTGAAGTTTATTTATTTATTTATTTATTTCCTAGACGCCTAGATGCTTACAGACTCGTTTAGTCTAGTACAAGCATATAACTTATCCTCACAATGGACTTACTCTTCTCACCTGTAAGTGGCATGGTACTAGCGGTCACAACGCACGTCTGTGAGAGTCTTTATTTAAATCAAGCCGTACTGACATGCGCCCGGGCATCTGCGAGGCAGTCACCATCACTCTGGATGAGTAAGCCAAGGTCTTAACTAAGTAACCTTATTAGGCCTGAGTTGTTTCTGTCTACTGATACATGCTTTCCTTTGTACAATTTGTTTAATATCGTACTAACTCACATAGGATTAGGCAAAAATTATGTACGTTAAAGCTAAGGTTGGGTGGGTAGTGGTCGAAACCGTAATTGAGGTAGTGTCCCGCCGTTTGTCTGGTGTAGAGTCCGGATCCATGGCTAAATGGTTAGCGTGCTGGCCTTTGGTCAGAGGGATCCCGGGTTCGATTCCCGGCAGGGTCTGGAATTTTAACCATGATTGGATAATTTCGCTGGCGCGGGAACTGGGTGTATGTGTCGTCTTCATCATCATGTCATCCTCATCACGACACGGAGGTCGCCTACGGGCGTCAAATCGAAAGACCTGCACCTGGCGAACCGAACTTGTCTTCGGACACTCCCAGCACTAAAAGCCATACGCCATTTCATTTTTCAGGTATAGAAGTAACAAAAGAACGGAAAACGACCTCCAGGGCTACCAATGCATGGATTCGAAACAGCATCTACCTAACGGCATTGGACAACTACACAATGCATGACACGTATACCCAACTGTACAACGTATTCCGGTGGGTTTTCAATTCTCCTTCCTGTTTGAATTGCCGTTTCTTCATATTTTAATTTATATTTATTGATTTATTCATTGGTTTAATTAGATACTCAATCGTTTATCTCACGATTCTCTTATTGCTATTTTCAAATTGATATACTTGGAATAACTAAATTTAGGTTTTCCATGTTAATCTCTGTTATTATTCAATTTAAGATAATAATAATAATAAAAATAATAATTTAATTTCGTGTGGCTATTGGTAGCCGAGTGCAGCCCAAGTAAGGCAGACCCTCCCATGAGGGTGGGCGAATAATAATAATAATAATAATAATAATAATAATAATAATAATAATAATAATAATAATAATAATAATAATAATAGTTTTATCTCCAACTAATTACCGTTTACGGTTTCCTGAGACATCAAGATGTCAGAACTTTGCTCTGCAGACTCCTTTTATGTACCAATAAATTCCTCCGACACCAGACTGGCTTGTATATGCACCACCCCAATCAGTCAGCCTGTCTTATTTAAGGTAAACTTATTCAAGGTAATTGGGAGTCAAATTTTTTTCAATTCCACCTCATCCTGTATTGATAACTTTAGCATCAGACTGGCTTCGTGCTCGCTTCCTGGTAGCTAGGCATCAAATCCCGTTACAGTCCGATGGCATTTAATAGTAGCCTACTTAAATTTGAAAGGTGCGTGCCAGTAGAATATATTATTTATTTATGACACTCCAATATCTTAAAAGACGTTGAAGACATTTGGACCATACTAGTAATTTTAGTAATAGTTGCAGTTTTAGTAGCAGTAGTAGTAGTACTAATACTACTACTAGTAGTAGTAGTTTCATTTACTGAAACGCTTGCGATTGAATTAGCGACTATATCATACTTTAAACCTATTATAATTTCTTGTTGATTCTCGTTGGTTTTTTAAATTTATTAAAATGCTCTTTGTTCGGGGCGTCAAGCTATAGAGATCTTTTGCCCCTACTTGCACCATGTTATATGAACCTGCGTGTAGTTGGAATGGAGGAAGTGTAGAGAATGTGAGGGAAGGAACGTTAAGGACGACACAAACACCCATTCCTCAGGCCAGGGATACCAATCATTTACAATTCTAAACCCCTGACCCAGCGGGAATCGAACCCGGGGCCGCCAGGTGACAGGCGAACGCTTTCCTCCCTACACCGCGGGGCCGGACTTCTCGTTGGTTACAGTGCCCTATATGATTTTTCAGTATATTGTGTGTATTATTATTATTAATGGTGTCCATTGATTATTATTTTTTTTTTTTTGCTAGGGGCTTTACGTCGCACCGACACAGATAGGTTTCATGGCGACGATGGGATAGGAAAGGACTAGGAGTGGGAAGGAAGCGGCCGTGGCCTTAATTAAGGTACAGCCCCAGCATTTGCCTGGTGTGAAAATGGGAAACCACGGAAAACCATCTTCAGGGCTCCCGACGGTGGGATTCGAACCCCCTATCTCCCGGATGCAAGCTCACAGCCGCGCGCCTCTACGCATACGGCCAACTCGCCCGGTATTATTATTATTATTTATTATTTTTTTGCTATGGGCTTTACGTCGCACCAACACAGATAGGTCTTATGGCGACGATGGGATAGGAAAGGTCTAGGGGTTGGAAGGAAGCGGCCGTGGCCTTAATTAAGGTACAGCCCCAGCATTTGCCTGGTGTGAAAATGGGGAAACCACGGAGAACCATTTTCAGGGCTGCCGATAGTGGGATTCGAACCTACTATCTCCCGGATGCAAGCTCACAGCCGCGCGCCTCTACGCGCACGGCCAACTCGCCCGGTATTATTATTATTATTATTATTATTATTATTATTATTATTATTATTATTATTATTATTATTATTATTATTATTATTATTATTGTACATAGTTGTTCACAACATACTGGTGGGCCTAAGTATGAGTTTGATATTTGTATTCCAACATATTGCCTATTTCTCTCAAATCTGTTGGGTGTAATAATGAAAGCCTGAGAACTCAACCTTCGCTGACATGCAGAAGACATCTTCTTAGAACATATAAGAGCAAACATGATGACGTCATAGTTACAATAGACTCATTACAACGACATAATGGTGCTCCATGACACGCGAACGGAGCATTATTCCTCGGAACTCATTCTGACAGTCAGAGCTGTCTAATTTCTAGGAGTAACGTTTAACTTCGCCTCGCTAACTTACTGCTATTTACCACCAAGGCCTCGTTCGCTGGCAATTATTCCGTGCTTTCCTGCGATGTTCTGTGTTACTACTTCTTAATTACGAAGAAGTCTCCTCACTTCGAGATCAGGAAAGCAAAATGTTCTTCATGCCGTTGAAAGCGATACACAGCGTTCAGTTGACACACACAAGATTATAACGCAGAAAACTGCACCCATCATTTGACTTTCCAAGGGTACAAAACATTGCCCCTTTTATCGCTCTAATTTATTTCAGGATGACCGAATAAGTGTACATACACTCACACACATGCGCACGAGCGCGCACAGTTCTATTCTACCATAATAATAATGATAATAATAATAATAATAATAATAATAATAATAATAATAATAATAATAATAATAATAATAATAATAATAACACTAACGAAAGTGGAGAAACTACTAAAGATTGAAAGGAAAATTTTAAGGAGTACTTACGGCCCAAGGGTGGTAGAGGGAAACTATAGATTACGATCAAATAAGGAGATATACAAAAGAACAGAAGACCTGGAAACAACAATAAGGAAAAGACGGCTGCGATTCTATAGACACATGGTCAGAATGGATCCAGCAAGATAAAATAAACAAATTTTTAATAAAATATACTACTTGAAGAGCCAGGGGAATATGCCAAGCAGATGAAGGAAGAACTCAAGAGGTTAGGAATTGCAGATGAAGAATGTCGTGATAGAGACCAATTCAGGAAAAGACTTCACAACATAAAAGTTCTTGTTGAAGAAAAGAAAGAGCGCAGAGGGGTAAGATGGACTGAAGAGAGAAGAGTGCAACATTATGAAAGAATGAAGACAGTGTGGAGAAAGAGGAAGGAAGAAGGGATGATAAGAAGGAAGTAAAGTGGTATTGGCGTGGTCCTAAGTTTGGCCGGTTCGCAAGAATAATAATAATAATAATAATAATAATAATAATAATAATAATAATAATAATAATAATGTTATTTGCTTTACGTCCCACAAACTACTTTTACGGTTTTCGAAGATGCCAAAGTGCCGGAATTTAGTCCCGCAGGAGCTCTTTTACGTGCCAGTAAATCTACCGACACGAGGCTGACGTATTTAAGCACCTTCAAATACCACCCGACTGAGCCAGGATCGCACCTGCCAAGTTGGGGTCAGAAGGCTGGCGCCTCAGACGTCTGAGCCACTCAGCCCAGCTAACAACCATTAATGGCCACACCACCTATTTACAAGTCTCTGTCTTCACTCAGCAGGAAGTCGGTCTCGTTGCTATAACCTGAGACAGCTTTACTTTCTATTTTTTACAATTTGGTTTGCGACGCACCGACACAGATAGGTCTCATGGCGATGATGGGATAGGAAAGGCCTAGGAGTGGGTAGCGGTATGTTCCAAGCTGTCAGCGAAGAGATGGCGTGGAATGAGATTAGCAGACGAATCATTTGAGCGGTGTTTTTAAAAGTAGGAAAGATTAAAATATGAAGATAAAGTTGGAATTCAAGACGACGAATTGGGGCGGGGTATTCGTTCATAGGAAGAGGAGTAAGGGACTGGAATAATTTACCAAGGGAAATGTTCAATGAATTTTCAAATTCTATGAAATTCTTTAAAAATGTAGGTAAATAACTGATAGGGAATCTTGCACCTGGACAATTGGATTACATGCAGATCAGTGGCGACAGATTTAAAATTCATAGAATCCAATTATCCAAAAGTATGTCTTCTGAGTCCATACCATTTCAAAATCTCTGAATGAACTCGGGTTTTATAGGAAGACCGAACACTGATTTTACTTTCTCACAAAATATCGGTAACCAACCTAATGAAAATCTATGAAGTGTAACGGAAATATTTTTGTAAAATGTTTTCTCATGTGCGTTCTCTCGATAGAACTAATAAGAAATATGATATTAACGGAATGTTTTACAGCTTTTTGTCCTAGATGATGCAGCTCAGCAGCGGGTGTGCGTACTGCTGGCTTGTAATAGGCGGAAAATTACTTCTTTGGCTCGGTTCGGAGTTCTGGAGTTCGAATCTGGACGCCAACATCAGTCGTTCTGTGGTAATCACCCGTATTCCAGGAATATGATTAGATAATACCTCATTTCGATTACCAGAGTACCTATCCTACCTCTACACTCAAGTAATAACAGCAGCACACACTTCTACACATATTACAATAACACAGGTTTCCTGCCATTTTCCATTTGCAGTTTTCCATCAGTCCGAGCTTCTTGATGGCCGTCAACAAGTCACAGGGTCAAATTCTGAGATTTGCAGGACATAACGTCAGGTCGAGCTGCTTCTCCCCTAGCTAAACGTACGTCGCATACTCCCATGTCATTAGCATTAAATCAAACTTTTTTTTGTGTGCTCACTGTAACAGAATAGTGAATATGGTATAGATAGATTAAATGACAGCCTTCAAATATCTCTAATATAGATCTTTCCCCACATATAAGCGCCTACAATTCAGTATGTCACCATCGAATAAGTAACGTAGTATCTTATGGTACACTGTTTCGGGCAGTGAAAAGACCATGTTGCCTTTAGCCCCTACAGAACATAAAACAAAATAACATCAAGTTTCCAAATATTCCATTTAGTGTTACTGTACCTTCATTCTAATTAATCCTTTAATACGAATGGGTACAGCTAGTAAAAATATAAAATCATATTTCATAATGAAAGTATCTTGAATTCAGGTAAAAAGTGAAATGGCGTATGGCATTTAGTGCCGGGAGTGTCCGAGGACGAGTGTCTGAGGACAAGTTCGGCTCGCCAGATGCAGGTCTTTTGATTTGATGCCCGACCTGCGCGTCGTGATGAGGATGAAATGATGATGAAGACAACATATACAACCAGCCCCCGTGCCAGCGAAATTAACCAATTAAGGTTACAATTCCCGACCCTGCCGAGAATCGAAACCGTGACCCCTGTGGCCAAAGGCCAGCACGTTAACCATTCAGCCATGGAGCCGGACTTGAATACTGCGAAATGGTTTTTCTTGTTTTCCAGTATATTCTATTACCCTTACTCGTTCGTTCCATTCTACACTCATGAAGAGTGCAAAAAGGGATTTAAAAAATATGTTCTCACTATTCTGGCACAAGTATTGAGTCCTGAATTTTTAATGGCAATATCTGTTCCAGACTTGACTTAATTTAACAGCATGAAGGTCAACAGATTTACAACTATCCTCTAAACACATTTTTTCTCATACCTTCCACGAAGACTAAGGCGCCTGGTTTAATATTGTGCGGAACATTGAATGAGTGATACGAAGCACAATTATTTGCAAACTCGGAAAACACACAGCTGAACTGAGGGGGAGTTTTTCCAACTTGTACTTATATCGAGTCAGTCTTGTGCCGTAGAACTGACCAAAGAGAGTGCCTGGCCACTGACAGGAATATTGGAGATCCCATTTCCCATGCCCAGTGAGCGATGCTGATCCCATCTGTAATAACACGTTGCTCGTCACACCTGCACGCCCTGTGTCGCGCCACCTGCCTGCACGAGATCCGACCGGAATGCCGCAGTAACACGGCGGAAATCATCAGCACTATCCTCTAGCGCCCACTCCAGGCACTATCGGAGAATTTAATGTTACAAGCAGGGTAGAAACAGATTTCTGGAGTTGCAGTCTATAACACTATTAGCTTAGTAGGAGTAGCTCAACTGTTAAATCAGTATTAAATGGCATTCTCTACCCCTCGGGGTAAGGAGGACATACCTGTCTTTTACCCAGAAGTCATATATTCGTTTCTCGGATAGTTCAGGTGGTTTGATTATGGACAGAATTCAGAATGGGGTTAACTCAGCCTCGAGAGGCAAAGTGAGGAGCTGCATGATTTGGGAGGCAGCGGATTCGACCAAGAAAACCAAGCAATAAGTTTGTGAATGGCATCTTGGTGTCAAAATGGCACTCCACTACCTGCACACCATCTGGCTGCGGAGCGGTCGTCTGGACAGGACAAAGTGTTAATGGCTGCTGCGCTATGACTCATTGTTTGTATGTAATGGTGTTATAACAACAATAATTTAAAATATATACGTTTTTAAGCTCAATCCATAAGCCAGTGCCGTTTTTTCGGAACTTGGTCTTTACATTTCTCAGCCACCTGCAGATCCCGGGACACTACGTTCTCATTCAGGATTATAGATATCAATAATAATAATAATAATAATAATAATAATAATAATAATAATAATAATAATAATAATAATAATAATAATAATAATAATAATACATTTACAACTTTTAAGGCTTTAGAAGACGCCGAGCAGCCGGAATATTGTAACGCCGGAGATCGTTTTCGTGCTGCCAAATCTACCTACACAAACGCTGGGGTTATTGAACTCTTGCAAATAGCACTTTCAAATATCATCAAACTGAGCAGGTATCAAAACTAACTAACCTGGGCTAAGAAACCAGTGATGTACCCTATGAACAACTCAGGCCGATTTCAATGGTTTCTTCTGCTATACTTCAAATCCAAAACTCCTACAAGACACTTTACATGAAATGCACTACATAGTTGCAATTGTATAGGCCTGGGTAATGTTCAGTAAATTTTCTCTTTATTCATTTATTCTATGCTTCACGCTCTTTGTTTCTTAATTAATTTTCCGTAGTGCGAGACGTGCAGCCGTTAGCTTGCATTCGGGAGGTGCTAAGTTCGGGCTCTGCTGTCGGCAGCCCCGAAGATGGACTCTTTCCAACTTTCACCTCAGACAAATTCTGGGGATCTATCTTAATAAAGACCACGGTTTCTTCCTTCCCAGTACTACCCATCTCCCATCCCACCGTCACCTTAAGATCTATGTGAGTTGACGCGACGTAAAAACAAACAGTAAAAAATAATTTTAAATATTAACAAACGAGATTCTCTCATGTTATCATAGAGAATGTTAACTCTCTATAAGTATATGATTCACTGCGATGTGTTTCTTTTTTCTTTTCTGCTGTTCGAAAGGTTGAAAAAATGCGCATTACCACTTTTTTCTGTTTTTACGTCGTACCGACACGACACATTGGTCTTATGGCGACTACAGGTTAGGAAAGGGCTAGGAGTGGAGACGACGCGACCGTAGACTTAATAATTAAGGTAGAGTTCCGGCGTTTGCCTGGTGTGAAAATGAAAAACCACTTCTTAAAAATATATTTTACGTCGCACCCACACAGATGGGATAGGAAAGCGCGAGGAGTGGTCAGGAAGCGGCCGTGACCTTAATTAAGGTAAAGCCCCAGCATTTGCCTTGTGTGAAAATGGGAAACCACGGAAAGCCATCTTCAGGGATACTAACAGTGGGGTTCGAACCCACTATCTCCCGAATACAAGTTCACAGCTACGTGCCCCTAACCGCACGGACAAGTCGCTCGGTGCCACTCCTTTTAAAAGCGGAAATGTTTTTACGTAGCCAATATTGAAAAATACGCTTCGTGATATGTCGTGAAACCTGAACTATTCAGCAGGTAGTAATAATAATAATAATAATAATAATAATAAAAAATAATAATAATTTTAACGGACTAAACATTCAGTTGTACGAATCTTAGTGGTATGTCTATGGCTGGAACCTCTGGACTTGCTAATTTGAATAATATTATTGATATATCGTACATAAACTGAAAATTATTATGGTGATACTTTACATTCTAATATAATTAAAACACAGTCATGAACATGGATAGAAGGTAAGTTTTAGAATGCTGCATGTCCGATCAACAGTACTAAAATATGGTGTCCGTACCCCATACACGCAATATTCAGAAGAATTTTAACCGGTATTCTCGTTTAAAGTTAACACCGTCCAAGGACTTGAGATGAAATTGAATCGTGTTATGTCATATCTATTCAAATGACGTACGACGTAGATGCTTTACGGTGGGATTGAAATTTCAGTACGAAGTGTATTAATGGCCAGTTGTTTTAGGCCATGCTTTATTGCTGATAATACAGCCCCTTATGATAAAGCAAACACCATTGAGTGCTATGAAATACAGCAAATTCTACTTGCATTTCTCACTAGAATATTTCAATAACGTGGTAACATGACGAATTAACTGTACATAACGGAGTCGATAATAACAAACTCGACCTTAATGTAAGGCACTTCATTTTCTTGCTTCAAGAAACTCTTAAACGTCGCCATAAGACCTATATCTGTATTAGTGCGGTGTAAAGCACATTATAAAATAAATTTTAAAAAAAGGAAAGACTCTCAACAAATTGAACAAGTTGGCTATATGGTACAAGTGTAGCTGCAAGCTTGAATTCGGTAGGCAGCAGTCCTGAATATGGTCTTTATGTAGTTTCCCATTTTCACACTACGCAAATCCCGGGGATATGCCGAAGATTGTAAATAGACAGTGCCACGCCATCTACTAGAGAGTTTAAGAACTATTCATGCACAGACATATCTGTATCGATTGTGTGTATCGATTGTTGAGTGAATAACTAAATAAATGTATTGAAGGTGAGCTTGGTGTGTCGTGTTTTATTCCCCAGTATTTTGGTGGCGAAACCCGGGATTGGAACTGCTGGAGTGACTGGAGTGAGATTCAAGATGGCGCCGAGACACTGACACCGAGTTATTTTGTAAATGTCGAACAACTGACGACGTTGCCCAGTGGTCCAGAGCCCACTATCCTCAAAGACCTCAGAAGGGAAGTGAAACCCAGACAAAGGTTACGTGAGGACTTCCTGAATAGATGGAAGGAGGAGTATCTTCTCGAACTCAGGAAGTACCATGAAGTCCAGAGCCCGAAAGGAAGACTGACAGAGTGCATGCAGATTAAAGGACCTTGTCCTTGTTCAAGACGACATGAAATAAGGCATGTGTGGTGGAGGGCTTGCATCACCGAAGGAAAACCTGGGCGGGATGGAAAGGTGCGGATTGTCATCCTACGGAGAGCTGACAGGACCACAATCAACAGGGCCATACGACTGGTCATCCCCTTCGACATCGACCACGGTGGGAGGGATGTTGAGGATTGTAAAGAGACAGTG
This sequence comes from Anabrus simplex, assembly GCF_040414725.1. NCBI lineage: Eukaryota > Metazoa > Arthropoda > Insecta > Orthoptera > Tettigoniidae > Anabrus > Anabrus simplex. Next base: position 1,003,458,509 of record NC_090265.1, on the reverse strand, counting down.
CCCCGCTGTCTACCAGGGAGCTTTTTGTTCTTTTGCTAGTGGCTTTACATCGCACCGACACAGATATGTCTTATGACAACGATGGGATGGGAAGGCCTAGAAGTTGGAAGTGGCCGTAGCCTTAATTAAGGTACAGCCCCAGCATTTGCGTGGTGTGAAAATGGGAAACCACGGACAACCATCTTCAGGGCCGCCGACGGTGGGATTCGAACCCACTATCTCCAGTATGCAAGCTCACAGCCGCGCGCCCCTAACCGCACGGCCAACTCGCCCGGTACCAGGGAGTTTAAGAACTATTCATGTAGGCCCTATATTACACACATATCTGTATCGATTGTGTGTATCGAATGTTGAGTGAATAACGAAATAAATGTACTGAAGGTGTGGTTGGTGTGTCGTGTTTTATCACCCAATATTCCCTTATACGACCACAGCCATTACCTTCCAAGTCCTAGACATTTCCTTTCCTATTGTTCTGCAGAAACCTACATGCGTTAGTGCGACGTAAAGGAAGAACTGACTCTTCAGTACCTTAGAATACTGCTTGTCTACAAGATTTCCAATCTTGAGATCTTTAAAAGAGGAAATTATCAGGAAAGATATAAGTAAATTTCAAACCGGGCGAGATGGCCGTGCGCGTAGAGGCGTGCGGCTGTGAGCTTGCATCCGGGATATAGTAGGTTCGAATCCCACTATCGGCAGCCCTGAAAATGGTTTTCCGTGGTTTTCCCATTTTCACACCAGGCAAATGCTGGGGCTGTACCTTAATTAAGGCCACGGCCGCTTCCTTCCAACTCCTAGAACTTTCCTATCCCATCGTCGCCGTAAGACCTATCTGTGTCGGTGCGACGTAAAGCCCCTAGCAAAAAAAAAAAAAAAAAGTAAATTTCAACAGGCTACCTGCCTCAACTTCGTGTAGACACCAGTGATTCCTCAGGAGACGTGATTGAACATTAGGCTATTAAATCCTAAATTATTTTGCTGTGTATTTAAAATCTAAATAAACAAAACACTATGCAATTAAAAATAAAAATATCAAATGTTGGGCTGAATTTGAAAGAAATGAGCCGTCCTGAAAGAGGGCACATTACCGCGAGAGGAGCAAGGTGTATTCCTATATAGAAATCTATAGCACGATATTGTAAAGATGCCAGTCTGTTTATAATTGGAATAATAATCATGTCTGTTGTGTATTCAGGCCGAAGGTTGGTTGGATTCTCTGCAGCTCCGCCAAGAGCTGTCATAGATCGCCTAGGTGTCACTGAAGAGGAGTGAGGTAGTGTCCCGTTGCTTTCCTTACTGAGTCCGAGGTTGCTATTAAATACCAGTCTGCCAAGCCCACTGAAATTCACCAACCGACATTATGAGCGATTTTTTCACACCATTCATAACAGAGACTGGCTGCATTAAGAATGGTATTACTAGCATCGCTCATACCTCGGTCACTTTCATTTTGTCAAAGCCAAGGATGAGACTGAGACAGGTCAATGAAAGTAACAAAAATTTTCTAGCCAATACCAGGAGACATAGTGCACTGTAAATCCTACATCTCGCCAGCGAAGACGTCTATTATTATTATGATTACCATAATATTATTGATTTTATGTTCCAAAACATGCACTAGAAGGCCAATGCTTTACAGACTGTGCCACTCCGCCCGCCAATTTTCTAATAATAACTGCAACACGCAGATGGAATTAGCAAGTATATAGCACCCACTGGACGGAACGAAGTTAATTATTTTATGACTGATAAACTTACTCAGCTTGCACTACTGTCGTGGCTGAAAAAGTTCTATTTTTATCCCATAATGGTCAACACAGTATATTCTTCGCGGCGCGATAGTAACGCTAACTTGTGTTTTATTGATTTAGGACTTGACATGGTGGCAGTAGAGCAGTGTGTTTTAATTTATGAAGTTTGGTGAGCCAGGATATATCTCAATTAGTCGTGACGCTAATTCCAGCATATTGGAAGCCGGAGTGAATTACTTGCCCTCTCCGGCCGAGCCCAGGATTACACTTGAGCGAGGTGAGCTGAGGTGAGTTGAGAACAATGCCTACTTCAGGAACCACCACCACTGAATTATATTGGTGATATGTAACAAGCCATGTCCGTTTCAGGAAGATCATTGCACCTATTCGAGAATGTGTGTAAGCTAGCCCCTTGTGTGTTAGAAATTCCTTGGAACGTCACAATAGAGAATGAATATGTAACGTACAGTACCACATACTAGTTCATATCCACTTCTCAATAGTTACTTGCAGCGTTGACATCTACAGGGTATAATTTCTTTTGACGTGTCATCGTTCCATTATCTTTGATGTAACTGACAAGGGACTTGTTGGGTTAGATCCGACCGATTGCAATGAACCATGGTAGCGAATTGGCCGTTGGGTTAGGGACGCGCAGCTGTGAGCTTGCATTCGAGAGATAGTGAATATAAGCTCCACTGCCGGCCGCCCTAAGATGGTTTTGCGTGGTTTCCCTATTTCACACCAAGCAATTGCTGGGGATGTACCTTACTTAAGGCCACGGCCGCTTCCTTCCCAGTCTTATCTCGCCATCATCGCCGTAAGATTTGCCTGTTTCGGTGTGACGTAAAGCAAGTTGAAAACAATAAAACTTGGTAGGACGATCTAGCAAGATACTGAGATTAATTTTTAATGGCGTAGGCCCCACTGATATTAATTTTTAATGACGTAGGTCCCACTGATATTAATTTTTAATGACGTAGGTCCCACTGATATTAATTTTTAATGACGTATGGCCTCCATGACCTGATGCAAGTCTTTCGAGTAATCGCCTTGTAGGCGACCTGCTCATCTCTGTGGATTGGTCCCTATCTTTGATGGATTCCGATGTTATAGTCGGCACAAACAATACCATCTCCCGAGTCACTGGAATTAATCATTGAAGGTGAAATGAAATGGAGTATGACTTTTAGTGCCTGGAGTGTCCGAGGACAAGTTCGACTCGCCAAATGCAGGTCTTTCGATTTGAATCCCGTAGGTGCCCTGCGCGTCATGATGAGGGTGAAATGATGATAAAGACGACACACACACACACACCCAGCGCCCGTGCCAGCGGAATTAACCAATTATGGTTAAATTTCTCGACCCTGCCGTGAATCGAACCCGTGACCCCTGTGGCCAAAGGCCAGCACGATAGCCATTTAACCATGGAGCCGGACACCAATGAAGGTTGAAATCCACGATTCGGACGGGAATCTAACCCGGGAGCCCTTGGACTAAAATCAACACGCTAACCATTTTGCTATAGAGCCAGACATCAACTTTAAAATCCTCAACCGGTTTCAATTCATTCGATCCGGCCAGGAATGGAATGAATGAAGCCCCGTCTAGCGGCGAGGATAGGAATTGTGCCGACTGCTGAAGCCTGTCGCACTCCTCTGGCAAAATGATTAATGAGTGACAAACGAAATAAAATGATATTGGAGAATGTTGCTGGAATTAAAGGTGACAGGGAAAACCGGAGTACCCGGAGAGAAACCTACCCCGCCTCCGCTTTGTCCAGCACAAATCTCACATGGAGCGACATGGATTTGAACCAAGAAACCATGCGTTGGCGCGCTGCAGCCTGAGCAACGGAGGCTCTAACGGTGACTTATTCTGCATAAAATACTGTAAGGTTTAACCAAACCAAAAAAAGAAAACCATGGCACGTAATGCTCTTGGAAGGGTCTTGGCCTGCCGAGCGACCGCTGGTCAGCCCGAAGGCCTGCAGATTACGAGGGGTCGTGTGGTCAGCACGACGCTTCCTCTCGGCCGTTATTCTGGGCTTTCGAGACCGGGGCCGCCATCTCACCGTCACATACCCCCTGAATTATAATCACGTAGGCTGAGTAGACCTCGAATCAGCCCACAGATCGAAAGAAAAATCCCTGACCTGGCCGAGAATCGAACCCGGGCCCTCCCGGCGAGAGGCAGGCACGCTACCACTACACCACGGGGCCGGCGTAAAATAAGGTTTACGTTCTAAAAATAGTTATTCATTGTTGCAAATGTAAGTGGTACGTCCTAGGGCTGTATCTTCATTGAGGCCACATTCACTACGTTGCCAGTCTTAGCCCTTCCTGATCAATCCGTCGCCGCAAACGTTGGATATGTTCTTGGTACGTTGAACGACTAGCAAAAAACGAGAACTAAAAAGCAAAACTTGGAACGAGGTATATCTAAGGTATCGATTGCAATGAACCTTGGTAGTATGATAAAGGTAGTCCGGCTCCATGGCCCCGGGTTCGATTCCCGGGCGGATCGGTGGTTTTAACCGTAATTGGTTATTTCCACTGGTCCGGGAACTGTGTGTATGTGTCGTCCGTAAACAGAAAATACAAGAAAAACAAAGAGAGAATTAGAAAAATAAGAAAAATACTTAAAAAAGGTAAGACAATAGAATATCTCTGCACGACGGTCGTTGTTACACAGGCCGTACGTGGAATGACAATAATGTGGGATTCTGAACCACCGTTACTTTCCTCGTTTGTGCTAATATATTATATTATTAGGTTTAACATATGTACAGATGCAAGTGACAACTCTCATGATTGATCCGTATTGAAACTGACTATAAGCAAAATTAGCACAACAATAATTTATGTATTATCACCACCAATTCAACAGATGCCATGTGGCAAAACATGACATGTGGCATGTATTGAATAGGTGATGATAATAAATAAATTGTTTTTGTGATAATTTTCCTTATGTACAGATGACCAAATTCTCATAACGCATAATTATCTTTCATCATAAACGATATATAAGTACTTAGACCGTAATATTATGGTATATTGTTAAATAATGATAGTGTTATTAGCTTTACGTCCTGCCAACTACTTTTGTGGTTTTCGGAGACGCCGAGGTGTAGGAATTTAGTCCCACAGGAGTTATTTTACTTGCCAGTAAATCTACTGACGTCTTCGATCACCTGAGCCAGGATCGAACCTGACAGGTTGGGGTTAGAAGGCCAGAGTCGCAACCGTTTGAGCCACTCAGCCAGACTTGGTATATTCGTACACTGTACTTGTTAATAAATTATATTTATAGAGCGTGAAATTCGGTTCGTGTTAACAGATTCCCATTTTCAATATGAATTGTTTTTTCAGTAACTTAAAAACATAACTACTGGTAAATGACTACAGTGTATATGCAAGTTCATTGTACATCATCAGAAAACTTCTCCGATCCACATAGCTATTCCTCAGCAATTACTTACAACACAATCGTAATTCTACGGTAAAATAATTATCATAATTAAATTTAGGAAATTTGGCGTATGTTTACTGATTGTTCACACAAGTTCCATTGAAGTATGTCTGGTCCAAATCAACACTTACCTTGTAACAACCGTATCCCATTTCTAAATGATTCACTATTTATTAGTTAACTTCTCTTTTCTAGACGTAACTTTTAAATGATTGCCTGTTCTGATATACTGTCGACAAATAACGCCATTGCATTCTTGAAGGACGCTGCGGTACTAACTGAAAGAATACAATATGATATCACCCATTCATTCATAAACAACTGAATGAGAGAAGATATTTGATATCTATAGGAGGAGGCTGCGCAGGCAAGGCAGTAAGACTCATTTGATTGATACAACCGGACTCAGTCAGGATCTAATCTACCAACTTGGGCTCAGAAAGCCGCGCTCCCACTGATTGAGCGAAACAATAATTCTGTTTTACTCTATCACACTTTCATAAGAAGTTTGCATAGGTTAAGTTATTTCTGTCAATCGTAAGATATAAGAAAATATTGATTTTGAACATCATATTAAGCACCAGATAAAAAATAGAACACTCCCTTCCTCAAGTTCGGGGTCACTAAAAATTGAAGAGAGAGTATTAATGTACTGGTACACAATTTCATGATAGACAGAGTCTTTAAAATCCGAATTACGGTTATTCGTGTTTATTAATACAATAACTGGTTGACCAAGCTTCGCTCGGAATCTTTGCGGAGTTTTATTGATAAAGTATCATGAAAACAGAATATGTACAGTAATTCATAAATATCACTTCTTTATTATAAATTTCGTCAACATAGGAAGCATTTGAAATGGTGGATGTAACTTTAAAGTCGATGCAAACTTTTTTTAGGTTTGTTGTGGTAAATCGTATCAAGAAGTGGAATACATCAACAGCATCGAATTTTGAGAGGTCTACAAATTCTGTCCTACGACGTTTTGCCGTATCTCCATCGGTAAAGCTAATTTTTTTCGGTGAATTTTGTACATTTTACACGTATTACTCCATTGTTTGACATATTAACAGACCTTCTAGTCTCATCAAATTTGGCAGTCATATTGGCACATTATACTGCGATAAACGTGCCAAATGTATTAGTCTAGCTGCCCTGTAGGCATGGAAATAACAAAATAATAATATGTCAAATAAGTAGGAAAAAAAAAACAATAATTCATCTCCGCACAGGCCATGAAGGCCCTTGGAGGAGTGGAAAGTAAAGGCTTCCACCATTGTGATGGGATAGAGTGGTTAGCTCTACGCCCGGCCGCATTTGCCCAAGGAATTAACCTGGTACTCATTTTTGATGTAGGCTGAGTGGACCTCAGGGCCATATGCACCTCCGGAAGTGGAAATCTCGTTTCTTAAATTTTACGACTCTGACGGGGATTCGAACCCACGTCCTTCCGGGCGAACCGAGCACGCCTTTACCGCCTCGGCCAGACTCTAATGTAAACTAAGTAATACACATACGCATCACATTTTAGTGCTTTAATCATACATCCCCCGTGGGTGGGGATGACAGAATAACGTCAACGGTATGCCCTGTCTGTCGTAAGAGGCGACTGTAAGTGGGACCAAGGCTTCTCAACTTTGGAGTGTGGGTGGGCGACCACGGTTCCCCAAGCTGAGTCTGTGTTGCTTCCACTTACTTGTGTCAGGTTCCTCGCTCTTACACATTTTGTCTAACCTCCGTTGGTCAATTCTTGTTCGTTTCAGGCGCCGACGGTAGTAGATTTGCGAGGCCTAGGGAGTCTTCCATTTTCAGGCTCTTCGTGGGATTTCCCTTTCTTTTGCCGGTACCTTCATTTTTCGAAGTATCGGATATCTTCTATTTTCCTTCTGATGAGTGTCAGACACTAGTTACGAAGTTATTCTTCCTCTTAAAACTATAATCACCACCAGCAATAAATTTATGTAGCAAGGATGGGACCTGGCATCCCTCTTGGCTATTTGGCTTGTGGAGCATTCAATAGAGATTTGTATAATATGAAAGTACCGTTTTATTATTTATTTTTTATTATTATTCATTATTATTAATATGGTACATTGGAATTATATACTTTTCCTTTTCACCGATAAATTTTAATACATAAATAACAGCAGAAAACATCCACGACAACTTATAAAAGGCATCAAGCTATCATATAGGCTACGGAAGCTAAAATAGAAAAAAATAACTGGTCCTACCGTATCCCTACCTAAACGTATTTGTTTCTGCGTGGCACTTCGATATATCCACCCAGACAAAAAAAGGCATTTTGCCTAACTCCCGGGTTGTAGTAATGAGAAAGCAGAAAATCTCAAATGCAGCTTTATCCCTAGAAGGGAACAATATGAAAAGGATGTCAAATTTCAAGTACCCACTACGCTGGCTAATGGATGGCTAGGATCAAAGTCAGAATGGGCTTTGTAAGATGTCTGTTTCTGAAGTTAAACATTTTGTGTGTAATCGTGACGTCCGGATCGAATTTCGTTAGCGTGCTGTGAAGTGTTTGTAACCGGTGTTAGAACTTAATCCAAGCTTTTGCCACGAAATCTAGTTATCATGAAGTGTATACCATCCTGCCGGCCAACATTCCGATGGTGAATATTTTCCCCTCCAATGGGATTCGAACCGGTTAACCACGGTTTCAGACCGTATAGATATGACGCCATAACAACCATAGCGTCCAGGTTGGCTTATTTATTATATACTGTCTCTAATTACAGTAGTTCTCCCTCCTTACGTACTCCCAATAGATGTGTTACTGTTTCTCTGCATAACTAATAACGATTACATCATCTTTCTCGCTTTAACCTTTATTTTTTATATACCCATTAGCGACCACAACATACCCGATACTTCTTTATTGTTTTAAGTCTTTCTTTCTTACTTGTCACCAGTTCGCTAATTTCACAGAAGTCTAGTAACGTTTCACATGTATATTCTGACAAGATCATCTGCTTCTCAGCATCTCTCTCTCTCTCTCTCTCACTCCTGGAGCACCATTCTTGCCCAGAATCTTTTCTTCATTTCCTCTGCAGTCTCCCGTTCTTATTCAGTCTGGCATCCTTTCCACGCAGTTTACCCTGCAGTACTCCTGTAGATGTTTCATTACTTTCCTGCCGTGTTCTTTATTGTAAATCGTTACTTCATTACGTTTTGAGCTACAGTATGTTTGTTTGTATACAAACATCTTCATATACGTGTTGTAACTCTACTCACTTTTAACATGAATGTATTGTCTGTGCAGTACGGGTCTTGCATTTGTACACCTTTATTCGGGAGACTGTGGGTACGAACCCCATTATTTGCCCATACCCAGTCACTTTCATATTGGCAAAGGTTAAGCTGAAACTGTCCGGTTAAGTTAATGAACTTGTTTTATCACATACAAGGAGATTAGTGTTCAGTGAATACTAAAGTAGGCACGTAGTCTACGTGACTGTTGATAGCATGGTTTAGCCACCAGACCTCCAGTTTTCATCTCAAATATACCACGTACATTGGCCATATTCGGGCCACGGCCACTTTGGTAAGAAGCCAGTGATAATGCCACTCTAGTATCACGTCGCACTGTATATACGAGAGATAAATCCGTGCTTATATTGGGTATCCTACAGTAATGAAGATCAGAAAAAATTACCGAAGGAACATGAACACAAATAATCAGAGAATGATCATCACCATCATCAGTATTTAGGACCACGGATGGATGATAAGTTAATCAGTAATTAACTTTATATCAGAAGGCGAGCGTCAGAGAAAAAAGAACCACCCGTGATATGACCTGGATTTGATCTCCACTCTGCTTTACATTACGATATCCACTCGTCTCCCACCTTTCTATGGAATAATTTGCAAGTTAAATTACATTTTCAACCAAGTTATTTTCTATCCCTAAGGTAATCTATTCATATAAAATTCCTCGCCCTAAAATAGATCGTAGCGAATCCTAATCAATGTGCTGAGACCGATTAAATCACTGGAGCGTACACAAAGGAGAATAAACCATCTTTTCTTCAGGGATCGAGTGGGTGGTCGAGTAATTCCAAGATTATTAATGAAGCACAAATTTAGTGTAGGTAGACTTCTGGGTGCGTTCAGAGAAAAAGGGAGATTAATCTTAGATTAAATAAAACTGATTTACAAGGGGTAGTTGTTATCTGACATGATGTTTACTGTTTCTAGTGCAGTTTTCCATGCTGATATCAAATCCGAAAACTATTTTGTTCTATCACGTCGGGTTTTGAGATGTTGACAAAGTTTTATTTTTCATCAACATCGTCTAACGAGAATTGTTTCCATTGCTTTTCATTATTTTTTGCACAAAGCCGAGCAATCTCATTTGCTTCCTTTTTATTGTCAGTGAAAGTGGACATTATGGCTTTCAGAGGTTGCATCAATTAAACAAATCTGTTTTGCTACGTGTGTGGCTATGTAACAAACAAATTCAATATGTGCCATGTGATTTATTTGCAGTAATCTTAGCTAAAGCTGTGTTCATTAGTACTCCATGTAACAATCACTGCACTAGTAAAACTTCTGTCTGTGAGTTGTTTTCCTTGCTACCATGTTAAAAATATGTCAATGGTTGATGTCGTATATCTCAATAATGGTGGGTGATAGTGACAAATGGTTTTTATATTTTAATCAACATGTTTCAGTTGTCTTAGAACTTATTTTAAATACCAAAATATCCTCAGAAGTTCATTTTTGTTGATCAGTGTAATTATTGACGTAATTAAAACTCCATTACAGCTCACAAGATGACCGTCAAATTAACGTCCTGGTGCCCCTCTTGCTTCCCCTCGAGTCGTAAATTTCAATTAATTAAGCCCTAAACGGGTCTTGGAATACTCTGCATCATCCATGTCAATATTTGTATCTGTGGATCTCTGAAATACACGTATTTACAACTTTGTAATTATAGAGCTGCTGCTGGCATCCGTTTTACATTTACTAAAATACAATACCTCACTAAGTGGATTAGTGGCCTGTCAAAGCCTGGATCCAAAATATGCGGGTTCTAACTCGTCAAAAGTTACCGGATGTTTCAAGAGAGGACAAGAGTCCACTCAAAACTCTACGCCGTACGATGTGGACATTTAAAGTAGTTTGATGACACATTTGGTATACAGCCACAGATCGCGTAAAAGAAATAAAATTCACTCTGTCATTTCGTGGAATGAAATTCAACGTCAAAATTGACGCACAGACTACCCATTACATGGAATAAAAATGTCGGCATATAATATCTGTAGCCATACAATTATTATTATTATTATTATTATTATTATTCTTATTCTTATTATTATTATTATTATTATTATTATTATTAACGAAGTACAACTAAGTGTCATTTATGATTTGGGTAAGATTAGCGTTTATTTTCTGTAAACAGAGTTTAATACAAGAAATAAATTAGTTTTTCCGACACTTTTAGTTACAAGTTAGGCCAAATTGTTTTATAAAATCCTTTTTCCTTTTATTCTTTACCTTACTGGTATTGTCCTCAACAACCTAGGGTTGGCACTGATTTACAGATGCCCATTTATTTAAGGAGCCTAAAAATCCTTAAATTGATCAATGTTTCCATTTGAATAGTTTGAGAGACATAGGGAAATATCACATTGACTATTTAGGTCGTTGCTTCAGAAACCAATATGGTAGAGGAATATCAGGAACGTTAATCAATCAACAGTTTTATTTCATGACGAATTCGATTTATTTTTAAACACTCTTGCATTAACGAAACTAAGTGCACTTTTTTATACGAATTCATCAGGTCAGTACAAATCTTTATAGCTTCTTTACTGCAATATCGTACAGTGTCTCCGGTATTACATTTACGTAAATGTGTTGTTCACATGAACTCGTTATTCGTACGGTATATTCATTTTACGCCCTAGGTTTTTAACGGTTTTCGGAGACAACGAGATGCAGGAATTTTCTCCCACAGCAGTCTTTTTACGCGCCAGTAAATGAGGCTGAAATATTTGAGCACCTTCAAATACCACCGCACTGAACCAGGATCGAACTAAAACTATATTTCCACGATGGAAGTTTACTTGTGCTAGGCTCCTCATTTTCATCTATCCTATCTGACCTCCCTTGGTCACCTCATGTACTTTTCCGACCACGACGGTTTTACGTATGGAGGCCTAGCGAGTCTTTCACGTTCACGCCCTTCACGGCCCTTGTCTTCCTTTGGCCGATACCTTCATTTTTCGAAGTGTCGGACCCCTTCCAATATTTTTCTCTCTGATTAGTGTTATATAGAGGATGGTTGCATAGTTCTAGTTCCTCTTTAAACAATAATCACCACCACCACCACGATCACATTATCTATTGTATACACATCCATTATTGTTGTGAAGGTACTCTTTGTCTTTGGGCAACCTGCAGCTATTGCAGGAAGATTGGAGAATAAATAATAAATTCTACCCTTTTCATTCTTTCACATGTTTTCACTTTTATTATTGATACATTTAATTTTGTACTTTTACCAGCTAAAAGTTAAAATGATGCTTGTCAGAATAGGAATGGGAGACTTTTGGGACAAAGAAGATTCATAACCAAGTTGAGAAGTTGAAAAGATTAGAGACGATTATGGGAGAATGGAAGACCAATATAAATTCTGCTAAATTGTCAAAAAATGTCACCAAGAATGGAAGGCTTCCAAAGAGAGAAGTACAGTGTGGTGGCTAATGGGAATATATATGATTAAGGGTCAGAGAGAGAGAATCATGACGAAAATGCTAGGCTTTTCTTGTGAAGAAATAATGGAAAAGGCGGGTTTATTGATCGTATGTACAGAGACTGATGCACTTAGAGGTAAATATCTGGGTACTGAATATAAAACAAAAACAGAAGAGAGAAATAATTCTATACCCTTTGTAAATCATTAAACAAAAAGAGGATTACGACGGGAAGAACAGCAAATTGATGGCCTTGTTATAATACCACGTATCTGACAATGATTTTTCTATCCATTATTTTCCGTAAGACTGATCACGTCTCCCAGCCATATATTGATATGCAATGCATAAGAACAATTTTCGTTGTGTTCATTTTCCTATGTTTTACTTGGAAACGAAAATGAACATTAAATACATTATACTGTAGGAGTGCGTAAATACGTCATGCAAACATACATTTCTACTACGCTAAGATAAGCTTTACGTGTAAAGGAAAATTAACTTTAAATTAATTAAATTAAATTAAATTAATTAAATTAATTAAATTAACTTAAGAGTGCGTAAATAGGACATGCAAACTTACATTCCTACAGTACGATTAAAGTTCATTTTCCTTCTACACATCTGCATAGGAAAATAAACACAACGAAAATTGTTTTGATATACTGTATATACATATGTTGGGAGGCGTGACCAGTCTTGGGGAAAATAATGGACTGGAAGAACATTGCCAGATACGTGGTATTAGAACTGGGTCACATAATTATTTTCCGTATTTAAAATAAATATGTGCCAAAGGAAATAAGAAAAATAAGCACCAACGAAAATATCGAACGGTAAAATACATGTTTGTCCTAGAATAAGTAGCATTGTATTAAATCTAGGAGAAAATAAAAAAGAGGTGACAATGTGCGGAATGGGTATAATTACTATTATGTTTAATTTTTCTTTTTTGCTAGTTGCTTTACGTCGCACCCGACACAGATAGGTCTTAGGGCTAGGAGTGGGAAGGTACAGCCCCAGCATTTGCGTGATGTGAAAATGAGAAACCGCGGAAAACCATTTTCAGGGCATGTTTAATATTTAATGTGGTGATAGGCAAATAACTGTAACAAAGGCAATGTAATGCCTGTTGCAAGTAAAATGGCTTTCAATCACTGAATGTTCTCTCCCAATTTTCAGGCGATCAGGAAATAGGGGATAGGAGTATTCTATTCTATGATAATTGTGTATTTATTCATTAAATAAACTAAACAAATACAACTTCAACTCCAGATTCTGGAGTTTTTATATCACCACAAAATTTCAAACGCTGTAAATGCGAATCAAAATAATCTAATATGAGAACTCATGCAAGCAATACATTAATTACAAATCAAATACTGAACTCTAGATATACCGAGCGCGATAGCTGCAGTCGCTTAAGTGCGGCCAGTATTCAGTATTCGGGAGATAGTACGTTGGAATCCCATTTTCGGCAGCCCTGAAGATGGTTTTCCGTGATTTACTATTTTCACACCAGGCACATTCTGGGGCTGTACTTTAATTAAATCCACGGCCTATTTCATGCACATAAAGCCCTTTCCTCTCCCATCGTCGCCATAAGACCTATCTGTGTCGGTGCGACATAAAGCAACTAGTGTGAACTCTAGATAGCCATACTGTGGCAAAGTTTGCTCCGCGAGTCAGCCTTTTACGTCAAATAGTTTTGGAAATACGTAGGTTTCAATTAAAGCTTGTAAAGTGTAATTTGAAATTAACATAAAGCAGAATTCATGATTCAAGGAAAGATTAACACATGAATTTAATTAGGAAGTTCTTGGGTTATTTTAAGATGAAAATCCGATAACCTCAGTAAGTTCTCATTTTATTGTTCTACCTCCTTGTAAGAGCAGTAAACTACAGATTGTAATTCAGGTCAATAAAATTTCAAATGAAGACAATGTAAAATGTTTACAAAAGCCGTCTTCACTTTTCAACTACAGTTAGCGTATCTCTAAATAAATCAATAAATAAGTACGTATTATTGAACGAAATATCAGTCACTATTAAATCCTAATATTATACTATTAACCTTGTGCCCGTTCGCATCTCGTAGACCATTTACAAAATGGCGGCGTAGGAAGGTATGGCCCATGCGATCTATTAAGGCAATGAACTTCTCATTAATACGGTATATAGGAGACCGTGCACGTCACGGAACGGACTGATTTGGAAGACACTGCAGGACAGTAGAGGCTCAGTTGGGTTGTTTTATAAAAAAAATATAGCAGCGGACTAATTGTTAAAAAAATATACTCTAAAAATTTCAACGGCAGAAGAAAGACGCAAGTACAAGCTAAGCTTTACATCTGAAGATTATCCTAAACTTCTGAAGAAGATATTGACTATTTTACGATCGACGATCAAATCTGACAAAATAATTCACCGGCGTACGTTATAAAAGAGACGAGATATTATAAAAATAAGTAAATCGCGGTGAGATACATCTAACTTGGATCCGGTGAGCAACCACTCTGCGATTGGCGAAGAAGGACTCACTATATCGGAGGACCGATAATTTCGTATGGGAAGAAAGTTACCCCTGTTGTTATAAATTAATATATATATACGGAGAACTTATCCCAACTGAAGAAAATTTCGTCATTAAGAATAAGCAGTAGAACAATGGAATATATCATGACTGATTGCTCCGCAAAAGGAATTTTCTACGCTGTCTGCAGATTTGGAATGATGACTGCTTGCTAAATCTACATGATGGACTGATCTGGGGATAGGCACCGGCCAGCCAGATGACCAGCCGATGAGGAATGGACCGGTCAGCCAGATGACCAGTCGATGACCGGGAAGACGTTGTCCAACCGGAGATCCAGATCCTAACAGGGTCTAACCACAACCAAAGAATGGAGCGACAACCAGACCAAACATAACATCTGACGAGCTAAGTCTTTACATTTTTTTTAGTAGCGTAGTTTCTTGCAATCTACACCCTCACTCTAACTTCGGCATGTGCTGATTAATTGGTGATATTTATGAATTAATTAAGAACGTGTGTGAATCATAAAGTGAAGTGTGAGATATTTAAGGCTATAAGATAAGATGGCAGTGTAGAATTAGAATTCTATTATATCATATACATGCTACCGCACTTGCATACATACAGTAGAAACTAGCATGTGTAAATGAAAGGAGTGTTACTTGTGAAGATCTAATAGCAATGAGTCTATACAACTAGTGAAACTTCGATTAATCTCGTATTACTTGTACAATGATTACGTCACGAATTTACCTGCGCGACACAGTTGAATATAGTTAAGTTACGTATTCCTTTCTTTATAGAAAGAGGGCATTGAACTCCAACTGCTGTTAAAAGATAAGAGGTTATTAAAATGCGTTTATAATAAGGCAATTATAAAATGTTTGGCATATAGCTTTAAGAGTAATCGGCGATGTGCGTACGGCAATAAGTATGCCAGTGGAATGATAATGTATATTGGAATGGTGTTAAAATATGGTTATTTCTCGGAGTATATTAAGGAATATTTGAAATGAAGATGTTTGTTTATGTTCTGCGGTATGAGAAAGAATTGCAATTCGCCTAGGAAACGTTGCGTTAGATTAACATGAGGTGAGTTTCTGTGTCATATGGAAAGAGTATGTCAAAAGAGTGAACATCGCGCAGATGACCCATTTTAAGGTAAGATTGACATGTGTTATGGTAGAATTGTGAATCGTGACAGTTTTTGTCTGACATTGGTAAATGGTATGTAGCGAATTCAAGAGAATTCTTTAACATACGGTTTAACTAGGCTCATGACTAAGTACACATGTGATATTCTTTGGTGCGGTGACATTTCAATATAATACGTATTAATTTCATTCTGTACTGACCATACGAGTTGAGTAGTTCGTACACATGAGAGATATTGAGTAATAGGAGATAGCTAAAGCACATTGAGCCGTTGGTGGAGGAGTGTGTGGATCGGAAACTACCTAAACAGTTAGATAGATGTTCATTTCTTTTCACGCAAATATGATTTGAGTTGAAGTGTTTAAAATATAAAGAATAAGAAAATGGTTAGTTAGGAGCCATGTGTCGTAGGCTCTAGGGAGGTATTGTCTTAGCCCGTACGTTGTTATTTATCAGTATTCAAGAGGACGGACCAAAATCAGAGTTCAGATTTATGAATGTAAAATTTGGAGAGCAGTTTTACGATTTCATACTCACGCAAGAGTTTGTTTAGGAGATACATACGCAAAGATATGATCAGATTTACATTCGCAATCGAACTTTATCCCATTTAATTTTTATTACGTTTCAATTTAGCAAACCATCCATTTTTATCACAGTGAATTGACTTAAATGTGGTAAGAATAATTAATATAATTATCGTGTATTTGTATGGAGACCGTGATTGCTCAGTGATCTCTTAAATATAATTAAAGTAAATCAAATACACTTCGGAACATGGCTACGAATATAGAAGTAAATAACCAATATGATCTTGAACATTGAATGAGAATGAGTGTAAATAATTTAAAATCTTAATTATTTTACTTTTATTTGAGCCAGCGCTGACTCTAATCCTTTATACATAAATGTTATTAAGATAATACTACCCAGAATCCACATTAACTTTACATTGAACATGATTCTATTCCAATAAATTTTCTTATACTATTCTTTTAGAAAGTGTCTGTGTTATGAATTCCTTTTGGGTAACAGCTAGTTTGTAAGTTAGCTAATAAGTCTAGTAGATATAAGTAACTGATGAATTTGACAAAAGAGAGAGATTCTTTTTGAGGTTTTCGGCCGCAGGTCCTTACTTGAGTGAATGGGTTCCCCCATGATGCGTGTCTCAGCAGACCGAGTCTCTTCCGAAACCACGTTAAAAACAAACACATATAAAATCTCAGATTTTATGAGCGATAGATAGAATACCCTGAGAAGAAACCGAGTTACCGGGAGAAAATTGCACTGACCGCTCGACTGACGGGTGCAACCTTATGGTTCATATTTATCCTGATATTATACCATTATGCCTACGGTTCATACTTCTTCCGGTAAATTGTGGAGGAGAAAATTTTCAACGCCATCTAATTTGCCGCTCAAATTCACTTCTATCCCTTAATTAACTGGCAAATGGGGACCTGCAACAGAACGTGTTATTACTGGAGCTTCATCGTCTTCAGTGAGGGAAGGTTGAAATAAAATCAAGGGAGAGTATTCATTATTTACGAAGAACATGTCATCATGTCACGTTTAACTTTACTGCCCCGCTTGTTACCTTAGAATCTGCGATGTTTGAATGTCTCTCTAATAAAATACATAAAAGCCTGCCTGGTGGCCATGATCGTTAATGAGTCTTACACCATGGTTTGTCGGATCGATTTCCGTTAGTGGAAAATTTTCTCCGTCATAATGTTGGCTGGCAAGGTAGGAGAGATAGTTGGTATACTGTACAATTTCGAATCACCAGACTGTATGCAAAAATCCGTCCTACTCGTTGGCTGAATGGTCAGCGTACTGGCCTTCGGTTCAGAGGGTCCCGGGTTCGATTCCTGGCCGGGTCGGGGATTTTAACCTTCATTGGTTAATTCCAGTGGCCCGGGGGCTGGGTGTTTGTGCTGTCCCCAACATCCCTGCAACTCACACACCACACATAACACTATCCTCCACTACAATAACACGCAGTTACCTACACATGGCAGATGTCGCCCACCCTCATCGGAGGGTCTGCCTTACAAGGGCTGCACTTGGCTAGAAATAGCCACACGAAATTATTATTATTATTATTATTATTATTATTATTATTATTATTATTATTATTATTATTATTATTTTTATTATTATTATTATTATTATTATTATTATTATTATTATTATTATTATTATTATTATATGCAAAAATCCTGGAGTCAATTCCAAACTTATCCTCAGTTTTCATACGGAGTGAAGGCATATGACTCTGTTGATGAAGATTCGTCCGTCGGATGGTGGCGTTAATCACCTTGAGATTATTCGACAAGAATAAGCTACGTTCCAACACCGTGTTTCATCCTGTCCCTACTTCATTATTATCATCATCATCGTCAGCAACATCATCATCACTTCAGACACGTAAGGTGCCCATGAGTGTCGAGTAGAAGGACCTGCACCGGGCGTACCAAACATGTCCCCATACACTCCGGGCACTAACAGCCATACGCTAAATATACACAGATAGAAACAAAGTAACACTCGTAATTTTATCAATATGAAAATATTTCGGTTGAGGGAGAGCTTTTTCTTGTTTACAAATCATGTAGATGTTATATTTGCTTGACATTTGAAGCGCTCGTTACTGCAACATACAAATATTGTTCATGATTTTCAATTTATTGCGCACATTGTTCGTTGCGAGGTAGATATATATACAGTGGTGGTTGATGTCTATATCATGCTGTCCAATATAGCCGTAGTGTACGTCATGTAAACACACTATTGACAACGCGAAGGTATTAAAACAAGGACCAGTCTAAACAATACCGTATATTGGATCATTTTCATAGGACTTAAACAAATCTACAATTGTTTGCCTAAGAGTATATTGCGACTATTTGGGCAATTGAATACTTTACGGTGGTTTCCTGAAGTGGAAATACCCAGGTATCCGTTAAATGGGTTAACCGTTGTATACAGTATCACTGCTTTCATATATAACCATCGATGAATAATTACGATTTCTTTTTCCCCAGCGAGATTGCCCTTCTGCTCCATCATCTTTCTCTCACACAGTATAGCTACCTGTACCGAGAGAACAATAAATTATTTTATTTTTGACATGGTATCCTGAGCCTCCGTAAAAGCAAAATCCGGGATTTGCATTCTTATTACATTGTTATTTAAAGAACTGTTTTCAAAATAATTTGAATTGTTTAGTTTGTTTAGAAATATTTAACTAAAATGTTTGAAGGATTCGTCCTCTGTTTCGGATGAGTATTTTTTTGTTAATTGTTTTTGTAAACCCTTTTTTGCTCAAGGTTAAAAATATTCAATACTTTACATCACTTCCTAGAAAGTTCACACCAGTAGAGCTCAAAAGGAACAAGTAAATTTTTTTAAGATTTTTACCTCAACAAATTTTTGAAAACTTTTTGGGTGGCACTTGTAAGTAACATCAGGCAATAAGGCAAGTGAAGTTATTGGTGACCTTATAACGAAAAAATGCAATATTCAATCCTTACAAACACAACGAAAATTATTCATGTTAATTACATTCATATTGAACCTGTGAGCTTTATAATAATAATAATAATAATAATAATAATAATAATAATAATAATAATAGTAATAATAATAATAATCGTATGGCCTCAGCTACCGTGTGCAGACATTTCAATTTGACGCCATCTGGCTGTCTGCTCGTCAATTTCGACGTTCCGTTTTACTCTAGGCCCCCACTAGATGGCAGACCGAGTAAACCGAAACTCTCTTGGGCGTCTATGGCGGAGATTTAATGAATTTTGTCGGGTAAACACCAAATGTGTTACCAGAGATCTTTTACATGCCGACATCGTACGACATGGAGTGTCGAATGGACTTTTTTCCGCCCTTCAAAAATCTGACTACCTCTGCCGGGTTTTTAACCCGCTATCTTGGGATCCGGAGGCCGACACTCTACCGCTGATCCACAGAAATAGAAATAGAAATAGAAGATATGTATCCCTAAATACAACGTATGGTAACACTCAAAAACAAATAAAACTTGTAGCGTCAAAACAGCTTCAATTTCTGCACAACATTACTTCTAAATAATTTTGAGTTCACATAGCGGCAGATAAAAATGCACCATATTACAAATCTACAGAGTCATGTTTAGAGAAACAGTTCTTATACTCAATGAGGCGGAGGAAAACAGCACACAATGTACAGTGAAAATATGGTCTTACGATTTACAAGACGAATATCCTTGACCTACTAAAATATGCTTTACGGCGTTTGTTGTGAACAGGCTGTCGTTCTGGACTTGCCCTTATAATAAAAGCGTAAGAATCAAAACAACCGCACCAAATTGAACCAAACTCTACGGCGCTAAAGCCCCGCTGGACTTTGGCCTACCAAGTGACCACTGCTCTGCCCGAAGACCTGCATATAACGAGGTGACGAGTGGTCAGTGCGACGAATACTCTCGGTAATCATTTATGGCTTTCTAGACCAAAGACGCATTACCACCATCAGATAGTTCCTCAATTGTTCTCGGATAGGGTCAGTGAACCTTGAACCAGCCCTCCGATAACGGTAAAAATCCCCGATCTGCCCGGAAATTGAACTCGGAGTCTACGGATAAGAATCAGGCTCACTAAGACTAGACTGTGGGGCCGGTATCATAAGATAATTGATTGCAGAATTGTAAACTATGATTATCCACATAATACTGAAATCAGTTCTTCAGTGAATGGTTGCCCGAGTAATACGGTTTCCAGTTTCATATTACCCGAACGCAACAGGAAATGTCCAGGTATTTGGGTACCCACTAGGTATCCACTAGCTCTAGAGAGGAATACTTCCACAGTCATGACGCGATAGGTTTTTTGTGCTTCAGTAATTACATTTGGGGTGGAACTGGGAACATTACGTCCTTGGCAGTGATAAAGTTACTTCTACAGTATTTATCTGAAGTTAATGTAATAAATGACGGGTGATTTACTTGCTAAATTACTGAAATATTTAGAGAAAACTATGAATGGTACGTTGTAAGTCATTTACGACTACAATCTATCAAAGTACATCCCCGATCCAGAGATTAGTTCTAAAATATATTTCTCTGCGTTAGCATGAAATTAGCTAAATATGTACTGTTAAGCTTAGATGCTGCAGAAGTACCTTGAAGTCAACGCCACTCCAAAACAAATCCAGGCACGTTTAGCGAGTGATAGTAATGAGTCACGTTTATATGCACTGACTACACGACATTCAAATGAAGATTTATTTCTAGTTCATTGAGCAATTCACCAGTGCGCTAGTATTTTCTCATTTCTTGTTACAAGCGATTTTGAAATAGATGCCATAACCAGTGACACTTCTCACTAATGTTTACGTTCGTTACTGGAAGTTTTTAGATGCAATGAACATTCAGAAATATACATTCTGGTCTGATAACAAATTTCTTGATTATAATTCTTCGATTCGTTTTTTTGTAAGAAGTGCAGAATTTTTTCCGGAATATGTTCCGTACTATTTTGGTACAATAGGATGAGTACACGGGATCACTTTAATAATGATTTAGTTATGTTTCTGGTCAATTATTTGATGATATAAATAACCGTGAGGCGCATATCTAGAGATGTGGCTTAATCAAAAGATGAGTCGCGAAATTCCCCTGCCCACTGATACTTGGAGATGCAGTGAGAATTTTTCCTATCCTATCGGCAACAATGAAAGCAGCCTGCAATCGAAGTGAAATTATAAACCTGCCCGCTTGGCAATGCAACTTTTGTCGCTAAATACCTGAGAATTCTACTTATTTCTTATCTACGCTTGCTCAAAACAGAATGAACAATTTCGCTTTAATTCAGTGTGTAACAATAATAGAAGTTCAAAGCAACTTCCCAGAAAGTATTTCATGATTTGTTCTGAGAAACATTGATATATTTTGTAACACCACTCTAAAATATCGGGTCTCCAACGTACATCTAGAGCTCCACATCCTATTTCTGTTCTTTCGGTAAGGAAATACCGAGAAAGCCATTATACCCAGTACAGCTTATTTTATAAATCTATGTTACAGATCTTTGTAGTGTCACCGGTCACAATCCTTTGACTAATATATATTCTACTTACGAGAAGCGCTATTGTCGGAACCAGGTCTGCTATCGTATACACATAATATCTTGCATTGAATACACCTAGCGAGGCGACTTATAAAACTGTGATAACGGCTTACAAGTAGGAAAAGTGCAGTGTTTTATTGATAAAAAACCTGGAGCCATTTCTCAGCGAGGGACAAGAGAAGATGGTGCCAATTATGTTACACCGAGTTTGAGCTGAATGATTTTACTAATACGAAAGTGAGGCACCGCTTCGAAATGTTGAGTTTCAAGGAACGACTCGGTTTTATTAATTTTTATTATTATCCCGTGGTGTAGGGGTAGCGTGGCTGCCTCTTACCGGGAAGCCCCGGATTCGATTCCCGGCTGGGACAGGGATTTTCACCTGGACCTGAGGGCTGGTTCGAGGTCCACTCAGCCTACGTGATTAGAATTGAGGAGCTATGTGACGGTGAGATAGCGGCCCCGGTCTTGAAAGCCAAGAATAACGGCCGAGAGGAATCGCAATCTGCAGGCCTTCGGGCTGAGCAGCGGTCGCTTGGTAGGCCAAGGCCCTTCAAGGGCTGTGGTGCCATGGGGTTTGGTTTATTTGGGGGTTTATTATTATGCTACATGATGCCAATATTGTTCCTTCGTAACCTGGGGGATAAGCTGTTAATGGTGTTGGGGTACAGAACTGCAAAATGAAAGAGGCAAACACTATACGGAATCATTTGACAAAATCTGTCCTGAAATGAAGGCCTAAGGATGTGTGAGGAAAAATAAACATGGGAGTAAAGGTACAAAAGTACAAAACTAGTTGTATGCAAGTTTAATGAAGTTTACCTCTCAGGAGGTTTGGCAAGTGATAGTAATGAGTCACGTTTATGTAACGTGCGGAAGAATAAACACGGGAGTAAAGGTTCAAAGGTAAGAAACTAACTGCACTGGTTGGGCCACGGATCTTCAGGCGTTCTAGGACACTTAATGTGCTTGATCTTCGATCTTACCTGCAACAGCGTCGATTCGTAATACTAGATCTTTCTAAGTGCATACTGTCCGACTTGTTGGCTGAATGTTCAGCGTACTGGCCTTCGGTTCAGAGGGTCCCGGGTTCGATTCCCGGCCGGGTCGGGGATTTTAACCTTCATTGGTTAATTCCAGTGGCCCGGGGGCTGGGTGTTAGTGCTGTCCCCAACATCCCTGCAACTCACACACCACACATAACACTATCCTCCACCACAAGAACACGCAGTTACCTACACATGGCAGATGCCGCCCACCCTCATCGGAGGGTCTGCCTTACAAGGGCTGCACTCGGCTAGAAATAGCCACACGAAATTAATTAATTAAAGTGCATACTGGGTCCTCAGACACCAATGTCTTTATGTGTGCTTATGGATTAAAGTTCACTGGTGTTAGATCAGGTAACCGTACAGGCCAATGACCCGCTCCACCGCACTCCGGCTATGTAACCGTGAAGATAACATCTCATACAAAGATATATGCAATTTATATCTGTACTGAGCACGTACCCCATGATGTTGGAATTCCATCCATCGCCTGGCATCAAGCGGGATATCTCCATGAAGTCCTGATAAAAGGAAAGGCTCAACGGGGACACCGTGTTTCTTACAATTAACATATTAGATCTGAAGTATCATCCGTGAAAGAAATACGTATCTAGATGTCACGAGTATTGGAACGAAATATTATGAACGTTCGTAACTAAAATGACAGACATCTAACATATATGCGGAGCGAGTTTCCTACACGCTACAGAGCATAGCGTATTCGAACCCCATCATGAGCAGCACTGAAAAAAGCTTTCCAGGATTTACCACTTTGACATTAAACAAATCGCAAGGCTATATTAGACAAGGCATAGTTGATAACTTCTAAGTCCTACCTATTTCCGATCCTAACATCTCCGAAAATTTACAGTGTCAACAGAGCGAAATAGCAACCATAATATCATATTAAATCAAATCCTATGGCCTAACAGCCCCGAAGGGCCATGGCCTACTAATAAACCACCGCTAAGCACTAGACCTGTAGATTACGAGGTGTCTTTTAGTCGGCAGGACCAATCCTCTCGCTCGTTATTCTTGGACTTCTTGACTAGGCCCTCTATCTCACCGTCAGATAACTTCTCGATTGTAATCACGTTGGGTGAGTGGACCTCGATACATAAATACGATCAAGATAAAAATTGAACCCGGCCAGTATCCAGTATTCGGGAGATAGTAGGTTCGAACCCCACTGTCGGCAGCCCTGAATATGGTTTTCCGTGGTTTCCCATTTTCACAGCAGGCAAATGCTGGGGCTGTACCTTAATTAAGGCCACGGCCGCTTCCTTCCCACTCCTAGCCCTTCTTTGTCCCATCGTCGCCATAAGACCTATCTGTGTCGGTGCGACGTAAAGCAACTAGCAAAAAAAAAAAAAATTGAACCCGGGGCCTCCGTGTAATAGACAGGTATGCTATCCGTACACCATGGTGGCGGCATAATAGTAATAACTGTACTGAAATGAAATTCACACAACTAAATATCTAGGTTTCCAGCTGGATGGAATAGTGGAAAAAATAAACTGCTTTCATGTTTATTTAAATTAATCCAATCATCACTACCTTTTATATATTAAGCATTACTTAATAGAAACATGAAATGATCGTCCTTTGGCAGCTATTTTCCAATTTTACCGCAGCTCATTTAATTCGTTCTGCTTAGAGGTAGCATCAGGTGAAACAGTAAAGGATGAAAAATCATGGCATGTTTCGCAAAAGTCAAATTTAACACACGATTAATAAAAAAATCTGGCGTAACATGAAATGCAAATGTTGAATGCTTGCAGGAACAACCACTGTGTACGGAATACAAAATCGATCATATCAATGATATTTGACTTTTCACTTCCAGTTTACTCAGCGGTTTTTGAGATGAAATGCCAGTTGAAAAGCATTATCATAACAGCATACATATTTTACAAGTTTATATGTAACAGAGACTGAATAGAAAGGCTGATGTGTGCATCTTGAAGGGTATTGTTATTAGATAAGGTAAAAGACATGGTTTCGTTCCTCCGTCAGAAATTAGAGATATTTAGATTGGGGATTTCTACGTCAAAATATGCATATAAAACAAAAGTGAGTACCACGTTAATCCCCCAAAGGTAATTTTCGTCCCGAGATGTGAGGCTGTGGAAATGTCCGATGTACCTGCTTCTGGTCCGCGTCTGTCTACAGCCATGAGCTTTGTGCTATCTTCAGTTATAAGTCGGTCATCTATTCTGACACTAGTGTACATAATGAACGTCGCATATCCTACAGTACAGTACACCTTTGGCATAGGTATTAAATGTTCACTGTTGTTTGAAAATAATTAAGCATGCAACATAGATCTGATTATACAACACACCTTGTTCAGAACCGAACCAAAACACACGGCGCAATAGCCCCCAAAGGCCATGGCGTATCAAGCGACAACTGTTCAGCCCGAAGGCTTGCAGATTACGAGGTGTCGTGTGGTCGGCATGACGAATTCTCTTGGCCGTTATTCTTGGCTTTCTAGACCAGAGTCTCCATCTCACGGTCAGATAACTTCTCAACTGTAATCACGTAGGCTGAGCGGACCTAGAACCAGCCCTCAGAACTGGGTAACAATCCCTAACCTGGTCGGCAATTGAACGCGGGCCCTCCCGGTAAGAGGCAGGCACGCTACTCCTTCACCGCGGGCCCGGCTACAGCGTATTCATATCATTATTGACTATAAAGCCTGGAAGGGGAGAAGAATTCTCCTAAATAAATTTACAGTTTACCGCCTATAAACTCAGCCACCCTACCGCAACAATGACTTTTTTCAACTTCAGAGATAATAAATAAGATTATACCTCATCGTAATCCCTTACTTACTGGTAAAGTATGAAGGCCTTGATATGTTCCCTCCCGCGTAATATCACGTCATCATTGAATTATAGTTAGAGTGATTAAAGTTAAACCTAAAAATAAAAGGGAATTGTCGTACTGGTGGAATCAATTATTCCTATAGTAGTTGTTATTGCTCCAATAGCACCGGTTAGGGGTCAAGGTCTTGGGTTAACTAAATGATAAGGGTGGTTTGAATGTGTTACCATAGTTTACTTCTCCAGAATAAAGGGTGGCCAATGTAGCAAAGACGTATGATTGAATGATGGCTAATTCTAATGATTTCATCGATAAGAGATCCATATTTTACCAATATACTTACTAAAAATATGGACCTTACATCAATTGATCTAATATATTACACCAACAAGTAAACCTTCATTAACTTCAAATTCCATAAATTGAAAATGATAAATAACCTCTTCTCAATTTTTGACCCTACACCAGTACGACAATTCCCTTTTATTTTTAGGTTTAACTTTAATCACTCTAACTATAATTCAATGATGACGTGATATTACGCGGGAGGGAACATATCAAGGCCTTCATACTTTACCAGTAAGTAAGGGATTACGATGAGGTATAATCTCTGAAGTATTTTTCTTTATCTCCTTCTTCTGAGCTTTTTTTTCACAGAAGTCTCTCTCCTAGTATTGAATTAGGGAGACTTTGACCCCCTTTAGGAATTCAACCCTTTAATCCCCTCCAAATTCCCCTTCTTAATACCACTATTCTCTAAAAAATGTATACCACAAAGCGCAAGATTAGAAATATTAAAACAAACAGCCGTCAGTGGTATTTGACTACAAATATTTCCTATAAACCGAATATCTTGAGAATCCTTCATATTATGAATTAATGAACCAGCACATATAAATAAAAGAGCCTTAAATAATGCGTGTGTTAAAAGATGAAAAAATGCTAATTTAGGAAAACCCATAGCTGAAATTCTTATGGTTATCTTTCATACTATATGGATGAATCAACCACACTACCCACATATTTGCCCACATAATCCCTCAGGGTACCCCTCCCATCCTTATACCTTTCATGGTTTGTATTGAAACTATTAGAAATATCATTCGCCCAGGCACATTAGCTATTCGCTTAGCTGCCAACATAATTGCAGGTCATCTCCTTTTAACTCTTTTAGGAAATACTGGGCCTTCCTTAATTCTTTCCACACTATCTATTCTACTTATCGTCCAAATACTTTTAATAATGTTGGAATCAGCCGTAGCCATTTTTGGAAATGGCCTGAAGGGAGTGGGGGGAGACACCAAGTGAGTTACGCCCACCTTCTGGGCAGGGTAGTAGGGTAGGGTGTTTTGCAGATGAAGCATTGTAGATTTTATTTCGAAGAAGGGTGAAGAGAATTTTTTTTTGCTATTTTGCTTTACGTCGCACTGACACAGATAGGTCTTATAGCGACGATGGGATGGGAAAGGCCTAGGAATGGGAAGGAAGCGGCCGTAGCCTTAATTAAGGTACAACCCCAGCATTTGCCTGCTGTGAAAATGGGAAACCACGGAAAACCATATTCAGTGCTGCTCACTGTGGGGTTCGATCCCACTATCCCCCGGATGCGAGCTCACAGCTGCGCGCTCCTAACCGCACGGCCAACTCGCTCGGTGAAGGGAATTGTTACTGTATTACTTCTTTGGATAAGTTTTTAATTGTTTTTGGTTTTTATTTTATTGATTCATACCGTCAGGCCTATAAACTTGGAATTATAACATACTGTGCGTATTATGGTGCAGTGTGTCCGGCTCCGGGTTCGATTCCCGGCCGGGTCAGGGGTTTTTAATTTTAAATGATTAATATCCCTAGCCTGGGTGTTTGTGTCGTCCTTAAAGTTCATTTCCTCACATTCAACACTTTACACTTCCGCCATTTACAAAATACACACAGGTTCCTCACATATGGTGCAAGTAGAGGCAAAAGATCTTTCTAGGTCGACGCCCGAAACAAACAGTATTTTTTTAAATGGGACAGTATGATAGTCTACTTGTACATTCACACACAAGCAATTTAGAACTGAAATTCAAGAATAAAATAACAATATTATAAAATTACAATATTATATGCAAATTTTACAGGTTTTAATTTATTTACATAGAATGCAGCACAAAGTCGATTTTTATAATCATGTTTTATAACATGCTACACAAATAGAACTTAACATTATTTCACAGATACATTTAAATGATACAAGATGGCATCTAATATTTATTTTCATTAAACACTTTAATCAGTAGAGTCTGAGACACAAAATTACGGGCAATATAAGGCTTTTATCATTCATTTCTTAAGGCTCCCTCGTAGTCTGCAATAAAATAAATTTGTTTCTCCTTATTTTTTGTGAATATCACGACAAGTGTTGAAATCCGTTATTTGTTTAAACATTGTATTGATTCGAATCAAACCGAAATAAATTAATGAAGTGGGGAAAACCGATGTGCTATGAAAGGGTACCGTGTATTTCAGGCGATTAACCACACTAGTGTTACAGTAACCGAATGCTCACCAAGACTGTAAAAACACTGGCAGATCATTCAAGAATAAATTTAATTTTGATGCGTCCTGTTGAGTTTGCTTCAACCATTCAGTACTGATAAACTACGAAATTACTAATAAGATCCACTTTCTGAGTGCAGCTTAGCAATTGTGTTAATTAAACAGGAAATATCACGATTCGCCCCCCGTCACGCAACGCTTTTAACACACGTACTTAATTACTTGAGATAGTGCATTAATTAATGTGTAGCGAGCAAGTGTTTGTGATGTCACAAGCACTCAGGTGAAGTTTCACTGCACCGAACTCTGAGTGGCGCCGAGGCACATTCTTAGCAGGACTAAACTTTATCATCGTAAATCGATGTAAGGCGTTCTAAAATTTAATTCCCTAGGATAACATTGTAATCTTATTAGCTAAACCGTACATGCCTTCAGTTATCACGCCGTCGGAGGTTTTGCGTCCAGGATAATCTTCTCTACCCACCTCCACGTTTCCGTTCTATTTTGCCTTCTATGTTCACTTGTATCAGATCATCTTTGTCATTTTGGAATATGTGACTGAAATAAGTTGTTCTGAGTTTTGTGGAAATTCAAACTTCACGTGATTTCCCAGCACGACGGAATAGCTTCTCGTATGTAACGGGGTCTACCTTGAGATCTTGAACATTCTGCGATACATCAACATTTCAAGAATCTGTATTCGGTTCACTGACAAAGTCTTTAGCGTCCATCATTCGATCCTTCGACAGTGTAAATTAGCACCGGTAACGTATAACAACACTTAAACACACGCCAATGAGATTCGTTGTTGCTATTTTGCTTAACGTCGCACCGACACAGATAGGTCTTATGTCGACGATGGGACAGAAAAGGCCTGGGAATGGGAAGGAAGCGGCCGTGGCCTTAAGTAAGTGTCAGCCCCAGCATTTGCCTGGTGTGAAAATGGGAAACCACGGAAAACCATCTTCAGGGCTGCCGACAGTGGGATTCGAACCCACTATCTCCCGGATGCGAGCTCACAGCTGCACGCTCCTAACCGCACGGCCAACTCGCCCGGTCAATGAGATTCGAATCAGAGTACAAGTTTGCTCACAAGATGCTTCGATGTCAGCATAGCAGTACTTGCAATGCAGCACCCTTCTAATGGTTTCTGTGGCTAGGATGATCACAGTGTTGTTGACTGATCGTCAACTAATTAACTTGTTTGAAGTAAATCATTGAAAGTAACTTCGTAATATTCTTTAATTTAATTTTCCATATCTGTTGGTTGTTATTTATATACATTGATCTTATCCTACCTCAATGTTCCTATGTTAACTATTGGGGCACACGAACGATCCACTCCCGTGAGAGCTTCGTATCTCCCGCTGAGCTCTAAAGGAGGCAATACCGGCCTTCCATTCAGACGGCCCCCGGTTGCATTCCCGGCCAGTTTAGTGACTCTAATTTATCTGGTTAATTCCTATAGCTTGGGGTATGGATGTTCGTGTTCATCTTAAAACACACCGACAATTATGTACAACACATCAAACTACAGACCACTACGGAATCAGGCAATAATTAGTACATCCCTCCACGAACGGTTAGCGTTAGAAAAGGAATCCGGTCGTAAAATTGAACAGAATCCATAATCAATGACGAACCCCAAAACTTCTAAAATGCCATGTAAAGAAGACAAACATTGTTTAATGATTTGGTATTCCATTATAAACGATTCAGAAGTATTAAGCACCTAATATTTAAAAATATTCATATATTCCAGTCTATGCGTTAGTAAAATAAGTTTGTTTGGCATGAAATTCTGTTCTTGATGTCTAAATCTCATTATCTTTATAAAATATTGTATGTAAAAGAACTCTCTGCATATCTCTACAGTGCACACACAAGGTTAATCTACTTTACCATCAGCTAACGACAAAATGAAAATTAACATTAAATCTAGGTTATATTAATTGATCATTTTTTCGTGTTTTATTGGAATTTGTCAAGTGCAATCCAAATAGTTCCCTGACTAATGCCAGTAAAATAATTACTTATTTAAACAGATCCTGTGCTGAATAGTGCGAAGTTGTGGCTTGTAAGCCGGATGGTGAGGGCATTTCATTGACCATGGTTGACTGATTTATCCAATAAAAATATGGAGATGGTGAAGAAAGCAACGGGTGATTACATTAATGTTAATTTCTTTCGTACGCCGTTTCATTGTCGTTATGCCTTGATATAACTTCTGGCGGTTGATATGTTAGCCATCCAATTAGCGTTTAGGGTGCCGATGAAAGAAAGTTCATTAGAGTTGGCAATACCGTTAGCTACCACTCTCAAGGCAAGGATGTGTGTAGTCTGCCCGGTATGTGTTGCTGATATGTACTAATACCGAACTCAGTTGCACAGTCGGTTAGCCATTGTCCTTCAGTTTAAAAATCATAGGCCTTGAAACTCCATGTAGTAAGTTTCCGTCGCGGTATAGAACTGATGTGGGACCGAATCCAGGTAGCCCCGTATTGCTTAAAATTACATAGCAAACGAAGGGACAAATAACTATAATATTGGGTCAAAGCTTTGTATTCGCCTGTAATTGTTTGTAAAAAATCTTAGAACAAGTGCCTTCAGACTTTAAACGGACAATTATCCAGTTCTGAGATTCCAATATCATTACCTAGAATGGGGTAGTTTCCAAGTACTATTGTGGAATGTGAATGACCATTCAGTAACAAAAAAAGGAGTTCATTATGACATCATTATGCATTACTATTCAATTAATTAATAAATTAATGTTATTTGCTTTACGTCCCACTAACTACTATTTTAAGGTCTTCGGAGACGCCGAAGTGCCGGAATTTAGTCCTGCGGTAGTTCTTTTACGTGCCAGTAAATCTACCGACACGAGGCTGACGTATTTGAGCACCTTCAAATACCACCTGCAACGGCCGTAGCCGTGTTGAAACACCGCATCCCGTGAGATCTCCGAAGTTAAGTAACATTGGGCGTGGTCAAGATTTGGATGGGTTGCCACGCGCGAATGGAGGAGCGGAAAGGAACTGGCCACCCTACTGCACGTAAACTCCGGCTTAGGACACCTCTGCGGAGGTTCGGACCTGCCTTCGGGCAGAATACACCATCCCCCCCCCACCAAATACCACTGGACTGAGCCAGGATCGAACCTGCTAAGTTGGGGTCAGAAGACCAGCGCTCCAACCGTCTGAACCACTCAGCCCTGCGCATTACTATTCGTATTATAAATACACTCGGTTAATTGACGACGCCATTCTTAATTACAAGAAAAAGCTTCCCTTCACTTATTGTCATATATAGTGGACACAATTAGAGAAACAATTAGATAATGCACGCCATCTCCTCTAAGAACAGTCGTTAAGTGGGCGGGCACAGCCATTAAAATTTGAAAAATAAGAGATTAGTGAACCGAATGTTTTAGTTGTTGTTGCTGCTGCTGCTGCTGCTGCTGCTGTTGCATTACTCAGGAGGTGAAAGGGAAAATCGAGGAAAATCACATCTAAGAAGGTCAAAACTATTTTAATGTATTTATCTTCTCAGTTATGTTATCTAATGTTTATATATCAGAGACTTGAGTAAGGGATATTGAATAGTAAATTCCAGGCAGAGTTGGAAATCAAATCCAGATTAACCAAGCGAGAAACTAAAATTAATATAGGTATATTCCAATTCCGAACTGTCACAGAGTACAAAGTGAGGAAAGAGACAGTTTTGTTAAGTTTTCCGGCTGTGAGATTCTTATTTCCTATAATACCAAAATCATTGATATCTTGTTGCCAATAATAACAGTTATTGCGGGTTAATATACAATACCACGTATCTGCCAATGTCCTTCTTATCCATTATTTTACTTAAGAATGGTAACACTTCCCGGTCACATATACGTATGCAGTCCATCACAACAGTTTTCGTTGCGATCATTTCTATGAGTATGTGTTAAGTAAAATGAACCATAAAGAGATTAATCTAGGAGTGCATAAATACGTCATGCAAACATTCATTCTTACAGTACCGTAAGGTTCATTTTTCTTTACATGCATACATAGGAAAATGAACACAACGAAAATTGTTCTGATGATCTGATGTTGTTGGGATGCGTGACCAGTCATAAGGAAAACAATGAATAGGATGAGCATTGTCATATACGTGGTACTGTTTCCTAACCCGCGATAAATTTAATACCTTTCTTACCAAAAAAACATTTTCCAGCTAATTGGAAAGATGCCCTTATTACTCGTATTCCAAAGAAGTCTCATGCATACATACAAACCCTCTTTTCTGATTACCACCCTATCCATATAAAAAAAAATAATTCTATATTCAACTGGTACAAAATCTGGGAAAGTATCCATTGCTTGAACACCTTTAATCAGGTTTCTGGAAAGGACACAGCACTGCGGTAGACTTAGTAAGACTTACGAATGGCGTTACAAAAGCCATGGACCAATGGAAACCGACACATATAACTCTCATAAACTTCAGCAGCCCATTTGACACTGTTAATATTGACAACTTATTAATTAAGTTACAAAACCTTCCTCTCTGCTCAACTGCATTACAACATTTCTCCTCGTACCTGGATAATATACGTCAGCGAATAGTGTTGGATGATAAAACAGCACAATGGAAAAGTGAAATTACAGGCGTACAACAGGATTCTGTACTTGGACCTCTTCTATTTATTAATTACATCGCTAATCACTGAAAAGACTGTACCCAGACGACCTACAAATCTATAGACGTTTCAAAATATAATAAATTGATGACAACAATTGATGAATAACAGTATAAATCTAACCAACTACTGTATAATATACCACCAATAAATTTATTTTAATGAATCCTGTTAAGAAGCAAACTATAATTGTAGAAGAGGCAATGACTATAGCTATTGAAAAAGAAAGAGCTCCACACCCCCCCCCCCACTCATGATCAACCGTGTTGTAATGCCATTACACAAATTCTGTGAAAAGCTGTAGGATAATTATAAAATATGAATCTTTAGTTAAAATGAACAAATAACTAATATTTGCAGGAATGGTTCTTTTTCTTTACAAGTTGCCTTACGTCGCACCGATACAGATAGGTCTTGCAGCGACACAACGTTGGGATAGGAAAGTGCTAGGAGTGGGAAGGAAACGGCCGTGGCCTTGATAAAGGTACAGCCCCAGCTTGCAAGAATGTATATACTACCCTATCACACCTCAAAATACACCTGTCCTTCCACCACACAAGTAAGTAAGGTTAATTCAGGCGCCTGTGTTTAACATACTCAACTACTGTGATGTGCTATTACCTGTGCTACTGAAGAAAAACTAAAGAAACTGAGAAGGCAATGAACTCTTGCATCTGTTTAATTTTTCATTAAAATTGTTACGGGGTTACCCGCGGAATGCAGAGGTGAAAGAAGGTGCGGGCTGGAATGGGTCTAACTACAAAGCTGAGATATTGATTAAAATTGCATTAAAGGTTATATTTTCAAAAATAGCAAAACAATTTTCACATAAAATTTCAGATTTTAACAAGTAACAACAAGTCAAACCAGGTACAATACCAGGAAAGCCAAGATTTAGAGATATTTTAACAATCTGGGCCACAAGCCCTAATTTTTACAATTTCTGAGCACTCAGCTCACAACCACATATTACCAAAGGGCAGAAATCCCCTCATTATATGGAGCACTTGCTCTCACCTAGCACTGTCAAGCCTCCTAGAGGCACATATCCAAAAACAAGAAAGATCTGATCCGCTCTCAAGTTTTCAAGCCTATCAAAGGCCACAACGGAATTTACTATTAACTGCCTGCAAGGCACACTTACAAAGAAACAGGGGTATCTTGTATCCAACCTAATGGGCCTTAGTAGAAAAATAGTAGGTTAAGTTAATGGCCCACAACACCAAGTAGAACGGAGGCGAGTACTTGCACTCCTACATGAAATCTTTTAAAACCTAAGAGGCACTAGGCCGATGAACCAGGGGCTATTCCCAAACTATGGAGGTGACTCGTATAAGAAAATTTAATACATTAAGGAAGAAAAAGTTACCAAAACGTAGTCACCTCAAGGCAAAAATGAAGGGGAGCTCGAGAGGATAAAGCACTCTCTATCCCCGATTTACAGTTAAAGATATATAAAGTTTTACAAAAGTGACGGCAATTTACATGTTTGAGGATAGGTTACATAATAAAGGTTTCGGACCTTCCCCGCGGGTTAAACTGCTGAGCTAGCAAGAAATAAAGATGGTTAAGTGGCCATTACCTTGTTGAAGAGCTGTTGCCGGATGAAAGAGGCGCTTCCCGCCTCCTGCTACACTTCCATACATTAGGCTAGATGTTGTTCGAGTGGCGGAGATCCAGGAAAATCAGCAGTTTTTATACTGTCGGGGAAGATTCGAGACTTTCAAGAATAATTAAGACACACCCACAGTCGTTTATTGGGTAGCTTACGGTTACACATCCAAATCGAAGGAGAAAAACACAATTGGTCAAAAATTAATTACAGAAATTCTGGATTGGCTAAGTTCAAAACTGGAGGAAAGAAAAGATTTATACTGCCAACCCACAAATGAAAGAACGAAATTTAGTAAAGAACAAACTTATTTCTTCAAATAAAGTCCTTCCACTTCGCACCAGGGTGCATGGTCATAGTTTTTTGCAGAGACATCTATCAGAGAATGTCCACACTTCTTGATCAATAGAAAACAAAACAAGTTGAACTCCACACAGTACTGACAACTTCGTAATCACAAAATTTACGCTAGTGACATCTTCTGAGAAAACTTATGAGTCGATACAGTTGTTAAAGTTCAGAGTTTCTCCTGTAGAGGAGTACTTTAAGGCTGAGAATTCAAAAGTGTGGCGTAGAGGTGTACCAGCCGGTACAAAAATATACAGCTCATGCCAATCCATATTATGAAACTTTCGGCTGGTTAAAGGTTAAGCAAATGAGGTAGTTATATAACTTACTATTAGACTCATTTTCCAAGTTTTGAAAGTAGCAACACCGCGGTACCTTCTCTAAGACCTTAGCTACCTACCTACTCCCGATCCAACTCCTCGCTCACGATACCTATAAATCGTACATCGGTGCATAATCGTTCATGTCTCGTGTCTCGTGCTAGGCTATGGTATTCTCTTCCGCTCAGAGTTGGGAACTGGAGTACATTTTAGCCGATCTTACCGGGGTTTCCTCCTAAATTCATAACAAGCTTGTATGATTGCATGAGTGAAAGTGAGAATGAATTATTTATACGTAAGTATTTTTATTAATGAAATAATTGTAATATGACACATAATTATTTTATTACAGTCAATATCACCGTTATTTCCCTCAGTAATGTAGTTACGTACAGAACTCTGTTTTAGTGTATAAGTTACCATATTTCGCGTTTTTCTTTACAACAGGCTGAATGTTAAAAATTCTTCACCACTTTCAATATCACTGTCATAACCATCACTTTATATCTTTAATCCGACCCGTATTTTAGAATGTGGTTTATAAGAGGAGGCGGGGGGGAGCCCTTACTTCGCCAACTGTAAAGGCATAAATTAATAAAATAAATAAGTAAATAATTACATAAATAAATAAATAATATTCTAATCAATAGACATCACAATCCTGCCAACCTAATATTTAGAGACGGATATGAAGTGGACTTGATGTGTGGGAGGTCGGCCAGGCTGAACTAAGGCCTCTTGATTCCGTACCACAATATAAGATTGAGGAGAAGATTTCATAAATAAGCATTAAGTTGCGGTTAGTCCTCTAAGTGCAGCTTTCTTACACTGAACATTACATTACACAAGTAGGCCTACTATATAACAGGTACCATCAGACCGTCAGTTGACCCTCCACCCTCTGCAAGGCTGCATGTTGTGTACATCATGTGCCTGCTTGGTTTGCTTGGGCTTGCTTACTAGTAACTAAGAGGATACTTTAACCTGACCGATGTAGAATTAAATTCACGTTTACCATGCATTATATACTTGTGCACCATCAGTAATCTCCCCTTCATACCGTTGTTGTCAGCACTGCTTCACCCATCACTCGATGTAGGAATATGCAAATGCCATGCCCTTCAAGTACATTTGACTTTCTAACATTTCATAGGCAAGCCTGTAACTACAAATTCGACATTCCAATTCCTGTCTGCAGATGCCATGAATTACTAACAAGCACATTTCGTTTCTGTTAAACAGGATTCTACTTTTTATCTTATTCAAAACATAATGATTACCACAGGCTTCAAAGCTTCGCGTCGTTCAAATTACTGGTCTATAACAAACCCCTCCGTTGAAAGCTCTCCTCCCTCCGCTAGAAGAGATCAAAAGAAACCAGCTGATAATAAAACACGGAAATGATTTGCAGACCAACCTTTCACTACGTACCGTGCCAATCTGTTGTATCGAGATAGGTTATTTTTAATTGGTTCCAGAGACTAACTCAAGTTCAATCTATATGTGATCCATGTAAGTGATTATGCTGGATCATAATAATGAATTCAGTTCACTGTCAGTACTGAGGAATGAAATCACACGTGTATTTTCTGTACAGAACTTACATCAAGCTCATGGCCAACAAATCTACCTCATTCGAGAATGTAATTCCTACTGACAGGCGAGTTTAGAGATAAATTTGGAATAACCCCTAGGATATAGATAATTAGGTTCTCCCATATCAGAGTTTCTATTTCAAAATACTCCTCGATGTTCTTTTTCAGGAGTGTTAAACTCCCGCCTCTTGTTTGGAAACCGAACGATTTATGTTAAAGGAAACATGACTAAAAAGTGATATTTATGGTACTACAGTATACTGCAGGGCCTCTCAGGGTGCATGCGCCTAGTGGCTAGTGACAGTGCTAGTACGCCTTCCCAATACAGCAATATAAGCGATATGGCCCTAGTTCCCATTTCTACCA
Source organism: Anabrus simplex (assembly GCF_040414725.1). Taxonomy (NCBI): domain Eukaryota; kingdom Metazoa; phylum Arthropoda; class Insecta; order Orthoptera; family Tettigoniidae; genus Anabrus; species Anabrus simplex. The sequence continues at coordinate 1,003,421,396 of NC_090265.1, read as the reverse complement.
CCGAGCGCTGCTTCGCTGGCATTGAAACACGATTGTTCATTACAGCACACGTTAAGTGTTTTGGATATTTCTGTTCAAATATAAAGCCAATCACTCAATAAACATATTTGAATCACACCTTACACCTTAATAAAGAAATTCAGAGAGGAACGTACAAAATAATGTTAACGGTAGGTAGTAAATACTGTAGAAAATAAATAATTTCCCACACTTTTCTGCTTAAGTGTTTCGCGTTCTCGCGTTCAAATCTTTCAAAGATCTCTGTTATTTAGTGGCTATGTTATTTAAGAATACAGGAATAGCACACTCGCAAATAACTTCACTCAATAACTATGAATGTCCGATTACAGGAAGGGACGGGGTGAGATGTTAAATTAATCAAAAATAGTGTAGAATTCATTCTTTTCGGGGTCGCTGAGATGAATAGTGACAATTTGGATTTTTCAGTAATTCATGTTCAGGCTCCTTTCGCACAGGGTGTGAGAAAAGGTGAAAAACAAAATTTTCAAAATGACGAGAGTTCATGGACGTATGTGTGTATATTACAGCACAGCTCTCTACCAGAATCTTTTTTTTTTCTTGCTAGTTGCTCTACGTCGCACTGACACAAATAGGTCTTATGGCGACGATGGGACAAGAAGAGGCTAGGAGTGGGAAGGAAGAGGTCGTGGCCTTAATTAAGGTACAGACCCAGCATTTGCCTGGTGTGAAAATAGGAAACCACGGAAAACCATTTCCGGGGCTGCCGACAGTGGTGTTCGAACCTACTATCTCCCGAATACTGGATACTGGCCGCACTTAAGCGACTGCAGCTATCGAGCTCAGTCTACCAGAATCCATACAAGTATGACTTACTATCTGGGAAAACTACTTTGGGGGTAAAAGACACCTAGCGCCCCATCGTAGAGGTGAAATGTAAAAATAACCGGAAACGACCAATATTTGTGTCGAAACCCTAGTTTTCGGTGTCGCTGAGAAGTACTGTGACAATCTGAAAGCCGTTTAAGATAAATTTGTGTCCCAATCGGCAGGAGGGAGGGGGTGAGAACGGGTGAAGAAAAGATAATGTCCAAATTGACCGAGTTTAAGGACGTATGTGTGTAATTTTCTAGCATACCTCTCAACCAAACTTGGTACAGATGTGACTCACTGTTCGGAAGAAATGGCTATGGGGGTAAGATAACCCTATAATCCCTGGGGGTGGGGATGAATTATACAAAAACACAAAGAGGGGGGGGAAGTAAAAAATAGACAATGACAAATATTAATGTATAGTCCATAGTTTTCGGGGTCGCTGAGAAGAATAATGACACTGCGGATGCCGTTGAAGTCCATGTTCAGTCCCACCGCCCGCCATTTGAGATGAGTAGGGATAGAAAAGAAAATATCCAAAATAACCGAAACGATAAATGTACTGTGTGTGTGTTTCTTCAAACATAGCCCTCATACAAAATTAGTACACATATGACTTACTATCTGAAAAAGTACTGTTGGGCTAAAACATCCCTAGCAGTCCTACGAGAGCGTGTGAAATATAAAAAATAAATGGAAATGACTGAGGATAATGTCGAATACACTGCTTACGAGGTTGCTGAGTTGAACTGTGTCACTCTGGATGGTTAAGTCATACTTCAGCCTCGATCAGCATAGAGGTTGAGAAGGTGTGAAACTGAATGTAAAAATAACCGGATTATGGATGTATATGGGTATGATCCAGAGTATCTCTCAATGAAACTTAGTACACATATGACTTACCATCGGGAGGATATAGGCTCTGAAGAGGAAACATCCCAACCGCCGCTGGGTGTGGAGAATGGGAAGAAAGGGGATGACATACAAACATAAAGGAAAATAATCGATATTAATGTCAGATTCATTGTTTATGTGTCACTGAGACGAATTGTGACGATTTGGTTACCGTTCAAGTCCACGTTCAGCATTCATTGGGATAGGAGGCCTGAGAGGGGCTTAAAAGTAAATTGAACGAGATTAGTGTTGAATCCACTGCTCTTGGGATCGCTCACGGTCTCAGTGACAGTTTATATCGTATCTATAGCACGATGGGTGAATACATATTCTTATCACTTATTAAGAACAAAGTTTAACTCGAAAATTAAATAATCTAAAACTTGAAATCTAAGACATCTAAATAGCTCTAAAACTACACAATAAGTAGTAAAATATCAATGAACATTTCCATCATTCACTTCTCACATAACTAACTGGTAATAAAAATCTTAAGGATGAACGGTCCAAAACTATCCGGGCAACGCCAGGTACTACAGCTACAGGGGTAGTAGGGAATAAAACACCATACTCAACGTTTGCTACAGTCAATTATACGCAACACAGAGATTTATGATATTTATCGCAGAACTATCACACAAGAAACACATGCACTATAAAAGGTATGCTTCATATTTTTCGTTATGATATGATGATAACTGTGAGTTGCGAGTTTCGTTAGGACATACCGCAAGGGTTGATTTTCGTTTTTTCATCTTCTGTCTATTATTGCGCCCGTGGCTTATATATCTTGTGGTATGTCTTCCCGTTTCTGTAGTATGTTTCAATCTTTTATTTTCACTAACAGAACCGATCATAGTCACTATTATATAGAACGGTTGAATAGCAAACAGATACAACATTCCGAAATATATTTTGTTTGAGAATAGCTCGTGAGCAACATAACCTTTTACAGTTTTCGATTACGCAGTTATGCAGGTTTATTAACCCGCATGTGTTCCTTAAGCCACCCGTAAATGAACCGAAACGAGGCTGCAATATTTACACACTTTTAAATATCAGCAGACTGAGCTGGGGTCGAACTAGGGTTTGGAGAGCAAGCGCTCTATCGACTGAACCACTCATCCCGGCCGTACAAATTGACCTTGGTACCTAGAGGACTGTGATTCAGTTCCCAGATAGTTCAAGGACTGAGGGATTAAAGGGAATTCGCTCAGCTTCGTGAGGCCAACTGAGGAGCTACCTCATATAATTGACCGTGGACTCGGTTAATAAAGTCAACTAACACCGCTGGGGAGGCGATCATATTGACCATGTGACACTGTACTAACTGTAGGCCGCCTGAATGGACAGTAGTCATCCAGCAAGCCAATAAAAGGAATTGGTTTGGACATAATTCCCAAAAATTTCAGTGATGGTACTTTTTTAATAGTATTCCGAGATTCTGAAACGTGCTGATATTTTAGGAACGTTACACTCTTCTTTTATTATGAGAAAAAAATGATGTAAAGTCAATAATATGAGTATGACAGAAACATGTGATTAGTTTGGTTCAATTTCATTAGTACAGGCTGAGATTCGAAGGCAGTGTGCAGCACAGGATGGCCACTTTAAAATTATCTAAGCCAAGGAGGTGTTAGTTTGTAGATGAAATCATTAATAAATAACTCCACGTCTGGTTTTATGACATGGAGTGTCAGGGTTAATGAGTATACTCCGCCTGTAAACCCGTTAACTAGTTGCGTCATGCGTGGTGCGCTTCACCCACCAATTTCAACAGGGAGAGGAGAGAAAGTCGCGCGGTTTCTGTGGACAGGGAGTAATTTAAAATATGTAAGGGAGCTTTAGGGTTTGTGTGCGCGTAAAGAATGTGTTAAAGTGAGGTTGACACGAAACTTCAAACTGTTTACTTTTGTTGCCCTCTGAGAGGCAGCCAGGCCTTTCCTCTTGAAAGCCAAGTTTGTTCCTTGAAATTGTTCCGCAAACCATGTTTGCTTTGGGACGATCTGGCATCTACAACTCCCAGCACATCTATAAATGGATCAGTTCAGAACAGGATTCCATAGTGGCAATTCTGTAGATTGGTTCTCAAAGACGGCTACAGCCAAGTCGGCGAGTAACCCCTTTCCATTCATCGATTGCTACCAGCAACCGATATAACTATACGAGCAACTTTATCTTGCGAGAGACTTGTTGTCTGATCGCTAAATATTACCTTATGGACAGTAAAGATATCATTAATTTTATTACGTGATGTTATTAAGTAATTCAAGCGTAAAAAATGTATTGTCAAAAGATGGTGCATTAGTATAGCAAATATGACGAGGAAGACGCGAGAACTCAGAGAGTAACCATCGCTATATATCAGAAATAATTTCAAAATACATTATCCTAAATTTGAACCTCGGCGATGAGAATATCTTTGCTATAGTAAGCACGTCAAGCTGTTATTTATTTATGTATGTATTTATTTATTTATTTATTTATTTATGTATTTATTTATTTATTTTATTTTATTTTATTTTATTTTATTTTATTTTATTTTGTACCTATATGAATGGCGAACTTATGGCTCTCAGTCCTCTCTTACAAATTATTAACATTTGATAAAAGAGTTCAATAACATACAGTAATAATTTGCTCTGTTATTGGTACTAGTTTTTAGAATTTTACATAAACAAACGATATTTACCGGTATATATTAGCTGAATAATTCTAATACCTCAGTGGTTACTAACTTTTAAAATCAAGCTTTTTATATCCATGAGATTCTTGATATACTGATCATAGCCAAAAGACGTCCTGTTTTACGTTGAATTTGAACAGTAGGGACGAGACTTTTCAATTTAAAAATGCCCACATGTATTGCCAGGGATTTCAACCACGGCTGCCTTGGTGAGAAGCAAGTGACTATGCCACTCGACTGTCAATACTCCCCGGTTACAACCGTTGTACAAAATGAAACAATGAGCAAAGAAACAATCTATTCTTTGGCTGGTTTCAGTAAGTACTGTACTTCCGCTTAATGAAATAAAATAAAATAAAGAAGACAGAAAGGAAGACAGAATGCAGAGAAGGAAAATGAATAAAAGACAGCAGAGCGGGACCGTCACCTTATGCTAGCCAGTGTAAGGAACTTTCTGTATTACAGCTTCATAGTTCGCACCACGTACACCCTACACGACTGGTTCGTAGACTTTATTATTATTATTATTATTATTATTATTATTATTATTATTATTATTATTATTATTATTATTATTATTATTATTATTATTATTATTAACAATAATTTTTGAGTAGATAATGATAACAACAGCTGAAAATAAGTAAATAATTTATTATGTTTATATATATATGGAAAGATAACCCATGACTTGGCTAAATGGTCAGCGTTCTGGTTTTGGTTCAGAGGGCCCCGGGTTTCATTCCCGGCCAGGGCATGGCTTTTAACTGCCTATTGTGACGAGTTTAGTGTTTTCTCAATACACATTTCTTCACCTACGCAAACCATAACACACTACCAATCATCAGCGAAACGAAGAACAATGGTGATAAATAAAATACTCCAAATAGGATCGGCATCAGGAAGGGCATCCGGTCATACAACTGGGCCAAGTTAAGATACATTTGGAAAAGGGTCTAAAAGATGTACGGAAATAAGAAGGAACTACCTTAATATCGTTCTCCAAAATCATTCAGGAGACGTGACAAACAGTACCGTTTCCTCTTAAGTAAATCATAACTGACGGAATATTTTGTTCACTAGCCCTGGATACATTTTAATATTGTATTTGTGTTTTTACACAATATGCATATTATTCTTTCAGGACAGAGTTTTTTCTCTAGAGTTAGGCTTGGGGCAGCAATTTTCTGCATTATGACGTATTGCAGTCAAACACGTTCTTACTAATGGCAGTTAAAATAAACTGAAGTATTCCAATTAAAGTAATAAAACTAAAATGAATAGAAAATAAAATATTGTGTTTCTAGAACAACACATTAACGCTAACTGGAAAAAAACTGATGGTATAATTTATCAGTTTAAAATTTGTGTTCCCGTTTCACACGAAAGAGACCAAACCACCACACGCCCCTAAATTCACTGTATAAGCTTTCTGAAAATATAGCATATATTCTATAATAGATAGAGCTCTCCATAAACCTAGAAAACGAGTAGTTCAATTCTCGGGAATGGAATATATATTTAGCCATTTCATGCAAATTACAGGTAAAGCTATTTTGGTACTGGAATTGAAAACTCTTGGAGGTGTGAAATACAATGGATTTCAAAGTTAATAACCGGGCTGTATGTGATATAGATTAGCTCTATGCCCAGTCACCTTCGACCCTAGTAATCAACTGTATACTCATATTTGGACTAAGGTGGATGAACCTGAGGGCCATGCACCTGTTCAGAAACGGATATTTCAATATGTTATATCGATTTCCTTACGGGTAATCAAATATGCTTCCTCCCAGGTGAATCATACACGCCTTACCATCTCAGGTAGTCAGTCCCTCATAAATTGCAAGTAATAATAATAATAATAATAATAATAATAATAATAATAATAATAATAATAATAATAATAATAATAAAAATAATAATAATAATACACTGTCGGAAATAAATATCCAACAAGAAGAAGTTGGTAGGCGTGTTTATACATCTGAAAGATGACGCTGATTCAAATTTCCTCCAAATCACATTAGCGTGGCGCTAGTAGTGGCCCCATGACGTTGCATGTATGCAGGTATGTTTCAAATACGGGCTGTTCTGTGCGAGAGCGTTAGTTACCTATAAGATTGGACGGAGTGACTTGAGTGGTTAAAGAATGCCTTTACGACGACGAAGAGGCCAGTATGAACAGCTCACTGCGGTTGAAGGAGGCAGTATAAAGGGGCTACGTGAAGTAGTTCATTTCTCGAGAATGGAATATTTATTTAGCAATTTCTTGCGCATTACAGGCAAAGCGGAAGCTATTTCCGAGCTATTGCAGAACGACTTGGCAGGAATGTCTCCATTGTGGATACGTGCTGACAGCAGTGGTCACGGGAGGGTACGCTCTCAAGAAGACAGGGCTCCGGACATCTCCGTGGCACCACCGAGATGGAGGACCGCCGCATTCGGCGTATGACTGTGGCGCAGCGACTGCGTTTGCTACAGCAATTCGAGCGGCAGTTGGCACCACAGTGACGCAACGAACTGTTCGAAATCGGGTACTTGAAAGACAGCTCCGAGTCAGACACCCTGCGGCGTGCAATCCACTTACCCCAGTCAACCACCGCCTGCGACTTCTGTGGTGTCAAGCGAGAGCTCATTGGATGATATATTTGGGCCATTCTTCGTAGTGTTGCAATTTCAAAAATGTCTGCGTATAATAATATTTATATGATTCAAATACCTTTCTTTGAGTTCGCATCTACAGCATATCATACGTAAAAGACAACAGTCTATACATTAGGTCAAACATTGCGAAGTTCTTCCATGACGACTTTGATCTTTCGGTAAAAATTGTACGTTCTAATATATATATTATATGTACTGACTCGAGGCCAGTTATTTGATGACTAAAATGAACTTCTCTTACTTTTCTAAACGCACTCCAGGTGAGTTGATAACTAAAGTAAACCTTATCCTCTGTGGATTATTTGTAGAGTGCGGTTTTTGAATCCCAAGAAAAGGCAGTCGGAATTTTGAAGAGCGAAAAGAAATTCATTTGATATTCCATATCGTACGCTAATGGCATGTAAAATATCTCTGATGACACATTTGATGTTCACCCGAAAAAAATAATGAAAAGTCTTTCATACATCATTCTACAGGGTTCTAGCTTCTCTGTTGTTTGATAGAATGAAAACAAGCATCGAAATTGATATGTAAACAGCAACAGATGGCGGCAAATTAAAATACCTGCACATAGTAGCTTAGACCTTGCGATTATACATTGTACATATCCATTACAGAATGTTTTCCTTTCAGCGTTCAGTCTGGAAGCCTTTGTCAATTAAATTAGTGCCTCACATTTCTCTTGAGTAAATCATAACACTGGCCTGACACTTCTTCAGTAACTATCTGATAGATACATTTTAATATTGCATTTGTACTTTTATGCAATATATGTATTATTGATTCGGGACAAAATATTTTCTAGAGAAGCTTGAGGGGAAACAATTCTCTGTATCATAATGTATTGCGGATTTGTTTACTATACGGAAATTGGTAAATAAGACGAGACGGTAAAACACAAGCATGTAGATAATGTAACCAATGATATCTGAAATGCATCCTACCAACACTCCCCAACATAATCAGAATGGTTTGGTCTGTGAACAGCGAAAGAGCAGCGCATACAAGCGCGTTCTTGTATTGTCTAGCTCTGTGACACCGTTTCATAACATATAACTTTAAATAATTGAAAACTGAGCCTAATCATCGGAGCTTGGTCTCTCTCTAATTCTGATATTTTATGTGGGGGAGTTAATTTTTCCAATATTATAATCATTATTATTAATAATATTATACCAACGTTTGATATTATTTTCGATGAAAACAATAATCATATGTATATTCTACAGACAAACAGAACAGCACGTGATTGGTCTCTGGTTGGAGACATGGTGCTGATGTACCTATTAGCTTGTTTTGACCGGGAATATCAATGGAGAAATCCCTCTAATATCAAGCAATTTTCTAGAGTTTCAGAGTTTCTAGAGTTCGAGAGGTAAAACCTGTAATGAAAGCTGAAATGGCGTCTTTAAAAAATGTCTGAAACAAGGTACCTGAGACCAGGTTATTATTATTATTATTATTATTATTATTATTATTATTATTATTATTATTATTATTATTATTATTAAACTGGCGGAAAAAATCCAAACATCATGAAATAAGGAATATATAATATGGAAATGTTGGCAATATATTTGTCGAGGTAACATATTTAATTGATTAAAGGTGCAATACTACAGGTTGATATCCGCTTGAGGAAAGCCATAGCAAATGTGTCATGCTGGTCCATTAATAACCGGTATAATCTCCCGACTGATGAATGCAGGCATGCAAACGTGCATGCACTGTGTCGTAGGGGTACCGGGTGTCACCTTGTGGGATGGAGTTTCATGCATGTTGCACTTGGTCGGTCAATGCAGGGATGGTTAATGCCAGGAAGTGTTGTGTGTTGTTTATGAGTTGCTGAAGGGTTAGGGACAGCACGAAGATCCAGTCCACGTGCAGAGGGAATTAAACATTTAAGATTAAACACCCCGACCCGGTCGAGAATCAAACCCGCTAACTTACGAACTTGAGGCCACTATACTGACTAATCAGCCAAGGACGGAGATGGATGATTACCGTTAAGGAATATAACAATGTATCAGTTTTCATATTTCACAGGTACATTCTCATTTTTCTTTGTATATAGGTAGGTAGTCACAAACAAATGTGTTGTTTTCTCAACTGTCATGGCTAGTGGCATTTGTATCCTTTTATACTATGATCCTGCCTTCCTTCACTGCAACGTTCTTGGGTCCATAACACTCCTGCCAGCGAGTTTCATCGCAAATCATAATATATCATTCACAGACCGAGCACTATGGTGAAAGGCAGAAAAAGAAAGCAATAATACCTCAATTTCCATTCAGCATTACTGTTTGCTGAATCACTCACTTCTAATCTATTCCTACTTTTTCCTCTCATCTTTTCCTCATCTCGGAAGCTTACATTTTCTCTCTTCCCTCCTTCTTTTTCTCTCAAGATATATGAAAAGCAGCTACACCATCTTGTGGCATATTAAAACCGTTGGTGTTGATTAATGATGTCCATTGGGGGATGAATAGAGGAACGTAAAAGAGAGCCGAGTTAAAAAGAATGATGGCCAAGATGTGAATGAATGTAGACTGCGCCACTGAAATACTAGGAAGAAGGTGATGAAGTAGGACGCACAGTAAAGAAAGTAAAGTATAACAAATCTTCCACGTTCACATTTAGTAAGTCCTGATTCAACCTGGAAAGTGCAAAATGTGCTATATTTATGACTTAGTTGATATTAAGATCTTGAAACATTTGAACATTTTCTTGGTATATTTTTGAGTTTCAAAGTGTCGGATAATGATTCTTCAATACTGAAGGGTTTATGAAGATACCAGCTATTCGCCCTTTGTTCTCAACGGAGCAATTCTGTGCTTAATGTTGCACCAACACTGATATTTTTATGGTAAGCAAGGGGTGGGGAAGAAGCGACCGTAGCCTTAATTAAGGTACAGCCCCAGCATTTGCCTGATGTAGAAATGGGAAACCATCTTCAAGCCTACCGACAGTGGGGTTCAAACCCATGAATGCTCGGTGGCAAGTCTGAATTTATGGTGATAAACATAAGATTTCTTCGTAGTCGTGCACGTGGCTCAGTGTGACGTTTATAAATTTTTTTCTGAATCCTGCTCCTAAGCTCGCTCTTCTCTTCCCATGCGATATTTAAACTATCCCCGCGCTTTCACTAAAACGATGATGACTCTTAAACCACTCATGCAAACTATGTACTGTAAAGAGTGTTTAAAAGATAACATATTTTCATAAGGATTACGTTATTAATTTCAAAATATGGTTTTTAATTTTACGGTTTATTAGTTTATTGCAAACCATAATTTGTAAATGCTTGTTGAGGGCTACACTATATACACAGGGTGTATCATAATTATAGAACAAATTGAAACAGCTGTAAGTACGCGATACTAGAAGCAAAAATGTCTTAGTAAACATGAGTCCTCAAACGAGCCATTTGCAAGATAATTTAGAATTTGTGGTTACCAGCAACCACTGACTTGACTGTGTGTAAACCTAATCCAAGTTTGTAAAAGGTACCAATACAACATTAAGAAAAAAAAATTGCTTATATTTACGTGTACTTACGGCTGGTTCAATTTCCGCTATTAATTATGATGCACCCTGTATAGGCAAGTGCCGTCGTGGACACTTTGGTAAAGCTCTTCATACTCAACAACTCCCACACATACACTTGGTGCTGTCATAAGGCAAGTAAGCACTCGGATAGCCGTATATTCTTTGGTTTCCTTCGCTTAAATCGCCACTGTTCTACGTTGTATATTTGAACACCCAATCTTTTCTCGATATGTTCTGTTTGACTTAATAATTACATCATTATTCATTGAGAGATTCTCTTGTCTCGCATATTTTACGTGTGTGTAAAATGCGTCTAATCAACCACAAAACTATCATATTTTGAATGTAAAGTATTAGCTCAGTTAATCTTATGTAAATATATCATAATTATCGACAATTTTTCTTTTACATGTACCGGCATATCTTAACGCAACGGTGTCGTTCCTTTTAGTGCAATTATTGTCAAAGTGATATCGAATCAAAGAAAAATCGATAATATTGTAATTATTGTTGATGTAAATATAGCACTATGTACATCAATTTATTTGACAATAAACGGATGTGGCGTGGACTCGCTCTGCGGTCTGTCTTATCGGCATGGGATGAAAACCAAAACGATATTAAATACACGTATGTATGAAATATCCAATAAAACAAAAAAATATGATAATGTAATAATTCCTGTATCACTGGCCAGGAGCAAAGTCGTTTCTCCCCCTTTCTCTCTTTAGTTTTTGTGCTAATGTTTTTACGTCTCGCCAACACATCGAAGGTTTTCAGCAAAGCAAGGATGGTAAAAGGCTAGGGTTGGGAAGGAAGAGGTCGTGACCTTAATTATGGGACAGTTCTACCACCTGACTGGTGTGAAAATGGGAAATCATAGAAATGAATCTTTAGACTGATGGTGGTGGGATTCGAACTCATTACCTTCCGAATGAAAGCTCACTGTTGCTTGACGCAAACCACATGGCCAAATTACTCACTTAACTATATCTGTAACTGGTGGTCCACTTGTCCCCTTCCCCATCAGGTAGGAAGGAATGAGCATACTTCTTCAAGTCGTAGTAATAGTAGTACCCATAAGAACAAACACCTGCCAGGGTATTTTTCAGTTATAGTACGTACAGATGCACAACGTGGAATTCGAAAGTTGGAGGGCCCTGCACACACGGTAAAACACAATCATGTAGTTAATGTAACGAACGATATCTGAAATGCATCCTACCAACATTCCCCAACATAATCAGAATGGTTTGGTCTGTGAACAGTGAAACAGCGGCGTATACAAACGCATTTTCCTACTGTCTCTCGCTTTTGTCACTATTCGGGAAGGGTTACTTTTCCAAGACACTCACAATGCTCAGGAAGTATACGATAACTCTACGGTAGCAAGATCAAATATGCTTGAGTAGTATGGGCTTTTTAAGGAGGGTGAAGAGTTCATAACCAATAATGAGCACTTTGGTTGATTTGTCAATGCACATACAGGGCAACCATTACGTAGTAGCGTATTGTATTTGTCAGAATCGACTTCAAACTCTTGAGAGCATCGCTATCTCTTCTCAACAGTCGGTGCCTATCTGCCAGTTTATTTTGACTGAGGATAATAACGTCAGCCACCTCTTTGGGCACAAAGTTCAGAGTCGCTCGCTGAATATGGAATTTTCCCAATATAAGTAAAAAATTATCCACATAGTTCCTTCTTATCTCTCTCATCGTCGGGAATTGGCCCTCCAATTTGTATGATTCCTGGTGAATAGCCATGCCATTCGATGTAGTTCCTATCATCCGCGGAGTTCCACCTATCTTTCCCACCATTGAGAACCTTCTCCTCTCTATTTACTTCAATCCCCGCTGGAAGTGAACCCCTTCATCCACATATTCCTTATTGACCCTTCTCACCATTGGAAGCGCAACCTTTATTCTGAAATTTTCTTAATAATAATAATGTTATTGTTCTTACGTTCCACTAACTTCTTTTGACGGTTTCTGGAGACGCTGTGTTGCCAGAATTTTACCCCGCAGGAGACCATTCACGTGCTATTAAATCTACCGACACTAGACTGACGGAGCATCTTGAAAAAGCATTCATGTACCACCGGACTGAGCCAGAGTCTGTAGGCCAGCGCCTAAACCGTCTGAGGTACTGATCCCAGCCCAGCAGTCTTCCTGCTGAAGCAGATATCCCAATTATTTGTTTCTTTCTTGCTTACATCTTTCGTGATGAAGCAGATCCTTGAATGCTTAATTATACTACTGGATTGCCCTTTTTGGAATTGCAAGTGGTTGCTCTGAGCCGTACATTTTATCCCTGAGGAATAAATACCACCTGGTACCGATCTTTAGCTGCCTTCCTGTCATGGTTGTTGCGGAATTTCAACCGAAATCAATAATCACAATTTATTTATTTAGTCCTTGTAACGAATGTATCACGAGTGTGCAATATCACAAGTTTCTGAAATATTCGTTTGTAGGTAGGTCGTACTCATTCAATCAGTAATTTATTTAATTAAATTCATTTTAATTACAAAGCGTGATTCATTCATACAATGGGGATAACCGTAATTACAGAGCAACATTAAATGGTACGTATTAAATACACAATTAAGGATAGCACGACCACACCCTGGGCCGAAGCTGGACTCGAAACGGTAATCGAGGGAAAGTTAAATACGAAATATAAAGCCAACGCCTTACGATCAGGTAACAACATTTTTGGAATTGGTAGGCAAACTTTGGCCATAATCTTTCTTTGGGTGATAACCTGCACACCGCTTTTTTGGAAGTTCACAAACTGCATGAACGTAATTTACTATTAAGTGTACAGGATATAACAATAAGATACGGCCAAACATTCAGGACACATTTCTCACACGATGAGGAAGAATATATGTTATATGGACATCCCTTGGAAGCCCCTTTTAGTCGCCTCTTAAGACGGACAGGGGATACCGTGTGTGTATTGTTCGTTTGCGTCCCTCCACCCACAGGGGGTATTTGATCACGTTTACATTACCCTACGGCTTCCTTGTCACTTGGCATTTCAACTTCTCTGCGAGGAGATTAGGGTATATCCGAAGAGAATTATATTTTTACGATTCATTAAGTGAAATTGAGAATGTGAAGTTAATGTAGATCTGAATCTGAGAATGATAGTAGTAATAAGAAAGATCGCTCCAACTGTACTATTTTCCAGTAATTACTAAATATTTGGCGTAATTTATTCAAGTATTATATTCAGTTAGCGGTTCACCCCGGAGAATGTCATGGATACCACAGGCAGACTAGCCTGACATGTATAGAAGCGTAAAGTTACGACCTAAGTGAGCTGACGAAATAAGCACGTCACCGCTTGATGCTAATCACCTCGTGGCAGGTTCCTGTTGGAGTCAGACTTTATCCTCTGTCCAGCCTCACCTGACGATCCGCAATGTTATCGGTTTACACATGCAAAGTGAGGGGAAACAGAAAATAATGCAACATTACGTTCCTCTCTGGAAGGTTTATGAAGAATTTTAGAAGGGAAGAACAGGAGTGAAATGAATTACAATTCTTTATTTTTCTTGAAAGTTGCTTTACGTCGCACCGACACAGATAGGTCTTATGGCGACAATGGGACACGAAAGGGTTAAGAGTGGGAAGGAAGCGGCCGTGGCCTAAAGTAAGGTACAGCCCCAGCATTTACCTGGTGTAAAAATGGGAAACCACGGAAAACCATCTTCAGGGCTGCCGACAGTGGGATTAGAATCCACTATCTCCCGAACACTGGATACTGGCCTTACTTAAGGAACTGCAGCTGTCGCGCTCGCTAGGAATGATTTAGCCTCGTGGCGAAATTCATTCACACGCAACAGGTGGTTGTGATGGGATTTCGTATTCATGATTGAACGTTCTCCTGAATTTGTTGATAGTGTTCCTGTTTCTGATGAATTACAATTTACGTGACAAGTAGGTTTAAAAGTACAAAATTTCCGAAGTTTTTACAGAATTTGATTTCTCCAGGTCAATTTTTTTTCGATTTTCTGTTAAAACAGACAGTAGCCAATATTAACAGGAACACTTATTCCTGGGCATATAGATAGCTATCCCAAAACCTCTCACCATACTCTAGAGTAGAAACGGTCCCTAGCAATATGTAAAAATATCTCGAAAATTATTATTAAAATTGATTTGTTGTCAAGGACTGTATTTCCAGACAGCTTGATGATGAGTTATAGAACACTGTAGGGAAAGCATGGTGAGCTGACAAAGAAATTAAAGTGGTTTCAACCTGTGATGCAAATGTAAGTTCAAACCGGATATAGAGCGATGCTTACTTTCCTGAATTTGAACTTAGAACTTTCATGTTTCACTACAATCGGTAGAATGTCTCAATTTTATTGTTATTGTTGTTTGTTAGTTTTAAGGCAAAAAATATGGTCATCGGACACAAACCATGAATACTTTGAAGCATTATTCAAAATTACATTATTGTTAAGTCCGTTGGACTGGCAATTTTAAAATTTCCTAATTATTTTGAAAGTCAAACACTCACGTGTCACACAGCTGACCAGACTCAATACATGCCTCAAATTCACGTGCTGTTTCCAGGCTAAATCACTCCTAGGCCTTCGTAAGTTTAGTAAGAACGAAAAAGGAAGAATAATAATAATGTTATTTGCTTTACATCCCACTAGCTACTTTTACGGTCTTCGGAGACGCCGAGTTGCCAGAATTTAGTCCCGCAGGAGTTCTTTTACGTGCCAGTAAATCTACCGACACGAGGCTGTCATATTTGGGCACCTTCAAATACCACCGGACTGAGCCAGGATCGAACCTGCCAAGTTGGCCAGCGCCTTAACCGTCTGAGCCACTCAGCCCGGCACGAGAAAGGAATGAGACAAGGATATATTTTAAACGTGTTATAAGGTTTTTGGTATTATGCTGCGTAAAGAAAACAAGGTGAAATTCTTTCTTCTGAAGACGTGGAACGAAGTTTTCTGTGGAACGTACAGAATTTTACCTTACTCTCTTGACACAGCATAAGCCTAAAAAGCCTATATCATGTCTACAATTTACGGGCCGTGAATGCATCAATAGTAACAAGGAGAAATTTTGTTTTCCAGTATGAATCGTAATTCATTTCATTTCACAAGAGTTCTGCCCCCACCACCACCACCCCTAGGATTGCACATAAACCTTCCAGAGAGGAACGTAATGTTGCATTATCTTCTGGTTTCCCTCACTTCACGCATGTAAGCCCATAATATCATGGCTGTTCAGGTGTGGCTGGACAGAGGATAAAGTCGGACTCGAACAGGAACCTGCCACAAGGTGATTAGCATCAAGCGGTGACGTGCCTATTTCACCAGCTCCCTTAGGTCGTAACTTTACGCTTCAACACATGTCAGGCCAGTCTGCCTGTGGTATCCATTACAGTCTCTCTGGTGAACCACCAACTGAACATAGGCTACTGCTTGAATAAATGTACTCAAAACATTCACTAATTAGAGGAGAAGTGTCGAGTTCGAACGAGGAACGTCACATGGAAACTTTTATGGAATTACAGGATAGTGGAACACAATAACAATAGGAATAGGAAATATTATTTCATAGAACACTACTTGAGAAATAATGCACTGCAATCATAATCTTCGATTTATAAAGTTACGAGTCCTGTAGTATATTAATTCTATTCATTTCCTCCATTATTCATTTATATACATTGATTTAAAACAAACATGTGATGCACCACCCCATTAAGCGCCATAGCCTACCAACATGACTGAAGATCAATCAGATTGCCTGCAAATATTGGAGCGTCGTGTAATCAGCGTGACAACATTCTCAGCGGTATTTGCTTGGCTATCGCGACCGGGCCCGCTAGCACTCATATCAGCATCTTCTCAGTTGGTTTCACGAGGCTTAGTGAATCCTATCCAAGCCCCCAGTTCATAATTAGAGCTCTTGGCCTGCCTGGGAATACAAAATGGGGTCTCCGGGTAACAGACGGTCCCGCTACACTTACATAACCGTACTGGTTATTAGTCATAACTAAGGCTCCCACAATTATGTCCATAAACATTGTTTATGTATATATTTTTACAGTTTTCATAATTAAATACATTTTCTGACGTTATCTATTCATAAATATATATTTCCTATATTAGGCGGTATGTTCTCTGTGATAGTACATACATCACACCCCAGAATTATATGTAGAAGTTAGAGATATTATTGTCAGTATTCGATTTATTATTATTATTATTATTATTATTATTATTATTATTATCATTATTATTATTATCAGTATTTCATTGATATATTTTGCCATTTATATTGGTAAGCTGGAAGATATCCACATATGTAGGTATGAGTAATTTGTTTTGCACGAGTGGGAAAACATTGCTTTAATAACTCTGGTTATTCTATGAGTCATGTAAATATCCCAGTGTCTTATGAGATGTATTTGTTGTGGTCGTCGGGAAGTTCGTATGAGTCATGTAAATACCCCAGTGCCTGATGAAATGAGCTTGTTGTTGTACCAGGGAAATTCGATGATTCATGTAAAACTCCCGAGTGTTTGTTTATAACTTGGGAGAAAGAAGAGGTTCACTCATGATTGGCTGGCAAGCACCAATCCAGACGTATCATCTGAGAGGAGGGGGATGTTGATGTCTATAAAGGTTGATCATACGGCGGCAACCAAAACATTGTAAGGAACATTGTAAGGGTGATTGTAAAGGTGAAGGTAAAGGAACGAGAAGGAAGATAACTACAACTACAACTACAACTGACGCACTGTACGGGAAGGAAGTAGTGCTGATACACGGTACTGGAGTGACACGGCAGCAATGGACTGGACTTCAAACGTTCGTGGAGCGTAGTCTTGTTATGTTCGTGGAAAGTGGATGATTGTGGAGAGTGCTTGCGCATTAAGTATTGTAGCACTTGTGGCGGCCTAGCATTATATGTTGGTGAAAGCTATCTCAGACTTTCCATAATTTATGTTGAGGATCGACAGACGTGTGTATATATCTTTACAACAAGTGTTAAAATATGTGAACACAGTACTACAAGGTACAGTATCTGTGTGATGTGATAACTGCCGATTATGAGAATCGGTAAGTCGAATTGATATAGAGACAGTGAAGGGTATTTATCTTCATACATGTACATTGTTCATCGGACTATTTACAAATGGTAACTTAGTTCTGGCTTTCGTTTTCCCCACGATTTTCATTATTGTTGTTGTTGTTGTTGTAAATATGGAGTCTTCCAGCAATATTTTATATGTGTATTATATGTATAACGTTGTATGTTGATGAGGTGCTCATGCACGGAATTTGTTAAGAATATAGTTAGCTATTTTAGAATCAGTGTTATTGATGAACCTAGGTGCAGTTCCTACCTAATTAGTCGTTTTCAGGAGGTTAGGTAAGGCCTGCAGCAGATGTACCAGTACGCAGCATTATGTACACGCCCTGGGATATAAAGTTTATCATGCTCTTATCTAAATTCGAGGGATCCATTCTGGTGAACTCTGGCGCCCATACTACGGACATTTCGGTTAATTATGCTTATTAATTTTATTAAGTTTTGAGTAATTTTTATTCATGATTTATTTTATTATTAATATGATTATATTTATTATTATCATCAAAAAATAGTTACATCTCCTTCTTAGATGTCTCCTGTCCACTTTTTCAATTGTTAGCAATTCTAGTAATTGACTTGCTCTGCTTCATCAGTGCATCCTTGTCTCTGTATTCTACTTCAAGAGAGGAATTCCACTGTCAGTAAGGAAAGCAAAGTGTACGAGTCGTCAGAGTTTAATTAAGTCTCCTTTGCGCCTCCACCAGCCCGCACCTTAACAGGAAATTTTTCCTGAAATTACAGTGGTCGGTCAAAATTGTAAGTCATAGCCCTGACAGTGTGGTGTTCTCGTTCCAATGAATAAGATGCGTCCCAAAGGTCTGAAGTGTGTTACTATGAACCATTCCATGTAGAATTTTGGATTCGATTTTTAAACTGACGTAACGTTTTTATATTGCAATGTTTGTGAGAAACCCGTAACTGGAGACATGCGTTCACAAGTTACGCAAGATAATGTGACAACAAAACACGTGAAATGGGAATAAGTGACACAACGATTGCTTCCCCAAATGTAAAATGTGAGACCTGATCCAGCAAACTTCCACTTCTCACAGGATATTTGTCAAAGATTTCTTGCGGCTAATACACCACATAACAAAATGAAGTATCCAGTGTTACGTGAAGCAATAGAGAAGTACGTCAAACTTCTTCTCCCTGAAGATTGAATATTGCTTAGCAATATTTACCAACATTTTACTCTGAGACAACATACAGAATTCGTGCTGAAACTGGCGATCACGCAATAAGGATTACAAGGGACGAGACGACTGGCGCTACTGGCCGTTATATAGGTGTCATACTAGGTGAAATAAAATTCGAATCATCACCGTCATTTCAACTGACAACAGTTCATTCATCTTGAGGTAACTAACAGTCATATATTATCGAAAACGTTTAATGATGCTGTTGTGCTTCCGTGGCCTGATAGAGTGCATCTAGCCCTTTTACAGACGCTGGACCTCAAATGATTACAGCTTGCCAAGGATTGAAGTTCTGCATAGTAAGATAATCCATTCAACTTGCTTAGTACAAGGTATGAACGATGTTGCTGAAACAGTAAGGACTATTTTCCCGAATATGACCACAATTCGTAGTGTCCGTGAATAAAATGTTCATTAAAGCACCCCAGTCGTCAAACAGTGTGCCGTTGATTTTTCGTTACCTCCGCAAATAGTGTGCACCAAGTGAGGTACTTGGCTGGATGTGGCGTACTTTTATACGGACAATTTTGAGTTTATAACATCAGTCGTCGTAAGTTAATGATGCTGTGGACTTTCGTGACTCTTTAGACGCTATTATGGTGTGTGTTTAAAAATCTACCTACCGGGCGAGTTGGCCGTGCGGTTAGGGACGCACAGCTTTGAGCTTGCATCCGGAAGGTAGTGGGTTCGAGAATAAACTGTCGGCAGACCTGAAGATGGTTTTCAGTGGTTTCCCATTTTCACACCAGGCAAATGCTGGGACTGTACCTTTATTAAGGCCACGGCCGCTTCCTTCCCATTCCTAGGCCTTTCCTCTCCCATCGTCGCCATAAGACCTATCTGTGTCGGTGCGACGTAAAGCAAATAGCAAAAAAAAAAAAAAAAAAAATCATGAAACTTGCGAAGTAAGACATACCACTTTCGTCAGCTCTGCAGGGCATTCTTAAAGTCTATGAGAAGCTTGAGAATTCTCCCGAGAAGCCCGGAAACAAGTTCTGGCGAAATGAAGGAATGTCTTTTCGAAGAACCCGGGGTGCAATAAACTTGTGGAGAAAAGTTATGTACTTAGCGGCAACGAAGATCAGGAGCTCAACCAGGAAGGATTTTCACTGTCAGACATTGTGTCTTAAATATGCACCAGTGACCTTATCCGGTGTTGAGATACGCTATTTTGTCCGTTTTAGCTGAAAACAGGCAGAATTTTCCGTTTAAGACTTGAAAATGCTTCTTGTTTTGCATTGTAATGCTGAAATGTAGAAATAAGTTATGAACTATTTAAAGTATTTTTATCTATTGCATTTGGAATGTCAACGAGTGTATACTTTCTTT
The DNA here is from genome assembly GCF_040414725.1 of Anabrus simplex. Lineage (NCBI taxonomy): Eukaryota > Metazoa > Arthropoda > Insecta > Orthoptera > Tettigoniidae > Anabrus > Anabrus simplex. The sequence goes on along the minus strand of NC_090265.1, from coordinate 1,003,401,083 downwards.
TTGCGCTAAGTACGGCTTCATATGCGATATCAAAGCAGTTTGCTCTTCCTGTGTATCGGTTTATGCGCATGTTAGACATATAAATATGTTCCATTATAAACAGTTTCATGTGTGGCAACGAGTAGCATACGTAGAGCGTTTACATTAGCATTATTTTGTTCTAGACATAGGCATTCAGCTGGTGGAATTACTGGAACGTTCATTAAGTATATATTACCATTTGGAAGTTGTAAATTTCAGTGTACGTTTGTGTGTATACGTTCTACGTGTGTTGCACGTGAAAATCATGCTGTAGTATATTTTGTGCTTAAATATAAGTTACTAATGAAAACCAAAGAGCAAATTATAGCGCACCTGATGTCTGTTAACGGAAAAAGTTGTTGCTGTGTTCCACTGTTTAACTGTGCGTGTTCGTGTAAACGTGCCGGGGGCGAAACTTTATTTACTTCTTTACGTCAATGGAGGATATTTAGGTATTCTAGTAGCAGTAGGCCTATAAGGTAAACTAATCAGTGCTAGGAAAGGTCCTTATGTGAACTTTTCTTCCACCCATTAAAATTAAATTCGAAAAGAACACGTACATGCCGTCATATCACGCATTCGCGATATTGTAAGGTTCGGAAACTGCGGCAAACGCAGTTCTGTTAAGCGGGATGTACATCTGAGAGATCACTTTTAATATGGATTGAATTATCTAAGCAGTTGGATATTTCAAATATATTCTAGGTTGAATGGAGGGTGTAATTATAGGAACAATTTAAGAACATATTTTGGAAACTTTAACGCACATTTTGCACTTTTTAAGCACAGAAATAAATTCATTTTTCTGAAAGGTTAAGCACATAATTATCTAAACTCTAGTTATAATAGCTGTTTGACTCGTTGGCTGAATGGTCAGAGTACTGGCCTTCGGTTCAGAGATTCCCAGGTTCGATTCCCGGCCGGGCCGGAAATTTTAACCTTCATTGGTTAATTCCAATGGCTCCGGGGCTGAGTGTTTGTACTCTCCCCAACATCCCTACAACTCACACACCACACATAACACTATCCTCCACCACAATTACACGCAGTTACCTACACATGGCAGATGCTGCCACCCTCATAGGAGGGTCTGTCTTACAAGGGGTGCACTCAGCTAGAAATAGCCACACGATTTTTTAAAAAATTATTAGTTATAATAGCTTATTATAACCATTTCAAATCAAATTATTTTGGGTGATAATAATTAAATAATTAATTAAATAAAGTCAATGACAAGAAGAGGTACACATATCAGAGAAATCTTCTATCATCGGATGCTCCAGAGAAAAGCTAAAATAGACTTTCAGAGATGTGGACCGTTAATATCGTCACGTGATGGGAATGGTAAATTTAAAAAATCCCAACTACTGGTAGCGTTCAAATTCTATGGCTAAATTTTATTAACTGCTAATTTTTACACGCTCAGACACACTAATCCGCAGATCGCGCTCTCTGTTCTCACCAACTCTGTCACACCAGTTTTACAGTTCGTGGACTCCAGCACTTACGAATTAACACAATCATACAGTTTCCAATTATGCACTACACAGTTCGCAATGCTGCACGTCATACTGTACGCAACACCACCCAAGTCACTAGCATTCGCTCGTCGGTTGAACACGACAAGAGTATTCGCAGATTTCACATATACAAGATGCAATATCACGAGGCACTCCTGAATTCCCTGACGACAGACCCAACTCCACGACGGAAAAGATCATGCACACACTTCACAACTAGAATAGCGCACCGCTGACTTTCATCTCTGATTCTCCGCATATCTTTCTTGTAGAACCACGGCATATAATACGCGCAAGACACACACGTGGAGAAGAAACACTGAACAACTCGCGGTTTGATCACTCATCGAGTGACTGAACAGCTTACTGAGCTGGTACACCGAGCTCCTTATCGAGTATCGAGTTCACGTGGACTCATACTGCTCACTGGTTAAGAATCTCACATTTCGATTGAGCAGCCTTGAGTCTGGTTCGAGTAGGTCCACACCCGTTCGTTTGTGGGTCTATCTGCTCGTTCCAGCAACAGGTTTATTTTTAGACCAAACAACCTGGACAGTAGAAGTAGAGACTCACAGCTCAGACTTGCTCATTGCACAGTTCAAGTGGTGGTGTTATTCATCAGCCTGAACTCTCATACTGCAGTTAAGCATGGATATGTGAAAATTATTCTTAAAACAGGGAACACATTATTTGAGATGTCTACTACTCCAGGGTTGTTTTCGAAGTCTCTTAATACAGACCTTGTCTTTGTCAGTACGCTGAAATTTGTTCCTGACAGCCGTATCGAGCACAGTTGGTGAAGTTTTTCGATAAAGTACACGTGTAAAACCCGAAGCAGTATACATATCGTTCTACAGATGTCGATGAAACGCGGAAGCCTATGATGTTACGCTTTTCTTGATTGCGAGCTGCGAGCGTAGTTGGAGTGTAAAAAATAAATTATTATTGGTTCAACGTCTCACTAACTACATTTAAGATTTTATGGAGACGCAGAGTAAAATCTCACTGGAGGAATCTAAAAAGTCGAAATATAACGGACTAAAGGAGAAGGTATAAATATAAGCAATGAATTTACCAATTAGATCCGTATTGATGGACATTACTTAATTTCTTAATGAAAGTTATTTTAGTGACCACCTAATCAATACAATAGGGTACAGGCAAACAATCATATCGAGTGGAGCTATGCTGGGGGCATACGACATATGGCAGCATATACCGCCACCCCCCTAACCACAGCACTGATAGTATGCAGAATATATGTAACACTGCTGAAAATATGTAAAAAATGTCCTAATAACTTATCTTGTTCAATTACTTTTAGTCTGTTAGAAACAATTTCAAAACATGAATTGAAAATTTATCGTAACTTCCCGCCCTCAAGTCTATGTATTGAACACTCAATGGAATGTGATTTAGAAACTCTTGGATTGGGAGAATTACAGGAACGATATAATGTTTATAAGTCTGTTCACAGAAAATAATTTAGTCAAGATCAAAGATCACTTTTATGGCTGACCGAACGTATGATATGCTTCATCTCATTTCAAGGAGAAATAAATTGTCCAAATGAACGTTATTACATGGACACTCTTCATATCCCTTTCTGATATCCGAAAGTTAGGTTGATATCTCCGATAATAATAATAAATATTCTTTTAACCTTAAAACACTAATACAAATCCTCGAAAACCACATTTGATAAATTTTAACTATTTCATAGACTTTAGAAACAAATGTTCTGCTTGTTTGTTCGCTTGAGGTTACATTCTTATGTTATTTGGAATCTTACGCAAATCCCAACCGGGGTCTACTTTCAATGAAATTGCTTTTATCATCATTAATGAAAGAGAGCAATAAGACAGCTTAGTGATGCTTGTTGAACTGTTGCAGGAGTTCCCATGTATTTTGGTAAAATGTTAGGCAGCTAAGCTCTTGAATTCTCGCAATCCAGTGTATCTACGTAAGTCATGCTCGATCCATTTCAAATTCAGTGACCACCAAAGGAGAGTTTACAGTTAATTTAGTAGTTAACTGTAGTTATCCGCTTTATAGGCCTTTGCTGGCACGATGTAGTTTTTACAGTGCACTGTGTATTCTGGTATGGGCTAGAATAAAATTGTTACTTTCATAGATCTGTCTCTGTCTTATCCTTGGCTTTGACAATATGAAAGTGACTGAGGTATGAGCGATGCTAGTAATGCCAATACTTATGCAGCCACTCCCTGCTATGAATGGTGTGAAAATGTCGCTCATAGGGTCGGTTGGTGCATGCATTTCAGTGGGTTTGGCAGACTGATGTACAATAGCAACTTCTGGCTCAGTGAGGAAAGCAACGGGAAACTATCTCACTCCTCATTTCCCTAATACGCCTCTTCAGTGACACCTAGGCCATCTATGACAGCTAATGGTGAACCTGTTGAGGATCCAACCAGCCTTCGGGCTGGATACCCATCATACATACGTCCGCTATCTACAGAAAATTAAAAATATGCTATTCACCGTCCGAAAAAAAAAGATTTGCCACACAGACTTCACGTTAGTATCAGATCCTGTTACTCGTGTTAACTTCGGCCGGTGGCTGTTACAGTCCATACAGGACGGAGATTTAGATCCATATCCTTCGCTTTTGATAATGTCTGACAAAGGTTTACCTCAGTGGGTACATTAATACTTGAGCACTCGAACTCGACACTACCGAGCTCGATAGCTGCAGTCGCTTAAGTTCGGCCAGTATACAGTAATCGGGAGATAGTGGGTTCGAGCCCCACTGTCGGCAGCCCTGAAGATGGTTTTCCGTGGTTTCCCATTTTCACACAGGCAAATGCCGGGGCTGTACCTTAATTAAGGCCACGGCCACTTCCTTCCACTTCCTAGGCTTTTCCCATCCCATCGTCGCTATAAGACCTATCTGTGTCGGTGCGACGTAAAGCAAATTGCAAAATAGAACTCGACACTGGGACACTAAAACTTCGCATGTGATACACGAGGTACTTCCTTATGATACAAAAGTGGGTGTTTGTGAGCAGTTAGCGAATGAAGAATAATTGGATAAATATTCTTGTTACGAAACAAAGCCCACTGAACGATGCCTGGACACTAATTTTGCATCTCTTCTTAGACTGAAGAAGAGGGAGACTACATCGAATTTCATCAAGACGCTGCTACGGTCCACACTAAACAAAATTCTATGGATGAAATTAGAAATGTGTTTGGTGATCGGGTTATTAGTGGTGAATTAAGGCCAGCTAGTTCTATAGATTTCAGTGTGTGCAACGTTTATTAAAAAAAAACTGATTCCCCTGGAAAACCGAGTTAGGATAGTGGTAAGTGAAATAACAAAAGACGAATTACGGCATGTGTCATAGAATTTCCTTCGAATATGTCAGGTCTGGATAACAGGGAATGGTAACCACTTTCAGGAGCTGCTGTGACATTATATTAAAAGTAAAAATATATTCCCCTCTTTAAGTATATCTCCAGCGAGAAGAAGCAGTAAGTTTCTGAGAGAATAAAGGCTGTCATTCCTCTCAGATCACTATGCTTGAGTTTGCCTTAAACTGCTGTTTGGTGGTAACTGTCCTAGATATTTATTTTACCATCTTAATGTAATCTCTATACCACTTATTTCCTACTTGTTGATAGGTATGTTGGTATATACCTACACCATACACTAAGCTCGATAAATTCCTTTTTTGATATTTTGGATTTATTTGAAGTTAATGGTCCCCTTTTGGCATGGATTGTTTTGTGTTACTTGCTATTAAAATATTTTATAAGAAGAGACTTCTACCTACCTGTAAATCTTTTCGGAAAGACTACAAAAGTAGTGTTGCTTCCAAAATTATCCAGGCCTGCAAGATTGCAGAGCAGAGAAAGCTTGATGCTCTGTATTTTCGATACGCTCCTTGACATTGTTTATTACTAAAAAATGACGGTACTCATTTACTCCTCGGATTTGTAGTTCACCTTCTGAGCACACGAATCCTAACCACTCTGGGAGAAGAAAATATTTCACCTTGTACGAAACCATCTGTATTAACGAGCACCTAATCACTCCCGCTGATAATTACGTCACTCTCCACCATATTTACTTAAATTCAACTGGGAGATAGGTGACCCACATATAAGTCCTGATAATTAGTTGCTGTATACTGTCATAAGTATGCCTTGGATCTGTGGTACTACAGACAGCTATTACGCATAGAATAGAAGGCACTTCGCATTAGCTTGGCGGATGTTTTGAGCCAACAGTTCCTTAAATACATCGGACACATGCATAGGAGACCAAAGACAATGGACGAACTGATCATCGAGGGAAAAGTGACAACCGAAGACCCAGAGAACATGTACCACCGCGATGGGCAGACCAACTCAAGAACCTGACAGGAGATGCAAGATGCCATCAACCATGCTTAGGATAGGGAATTCTGGAGGAGAACTGTTAACGTGGTTTTTCATCGTGAAGTAATCACGCCCTAACGTAGGATTAGAACATGAGAGAGATCTTAAGTAGCAGGTAACAGAGTGAGTTGAATACATCACTTGAAAAATACTGTGGCCAGTGACTTAGCACAACCACGTCTCACCTCAGGGCACTATGATTGATGAGACTTCCTCAGAGCTAGATTGGTGCAAGAAGGTTTGCCCGCCGAGCTCACGGACAAATGGGACGCCAGTACCGCACGTCTAACCAAGACGAATCGCCAAGACAGCGCTTTTGACCCCGTTCAAAAGTCGCCTCTCGGGGACTCAGGTGTAGCTAGCGAGAGGCTCTTTATTTTCGCTTGACACATCCAATTAGTCAAGGGTAACACGCTGGTTAGACTGCATGGTCAACGTCGGGGTTCATTAGCAACACTTCCTAATCCACCCTGCTTAATGAGGTTCCATCTGACTCTCATCGTGTGGCCTACTGATGATTAAATTACAATTTACAGCGGTGTAATAACTCTAGAAATACGGAAATAGTGGTCTTTAGAAATCAAGTAAATTCAATAAAATAACTTGAAGAAACCTGGAATCAAGTGTTCTTGAAATTTATGTGTTATAGGAACCTACACATTCGTAGACAGTTATTAAGTTATCACGGCTATGTTTTCACGAAGAAGGTACGAATGTGAAGTACACGCACGCATATGAATGGTGTCCCTACATAAACAATCAAAACTGCCCCACCCCAGTACTGAAAAGGAGGGGAAGGGAGTGAACAGGTAGTGCTGAATACACAGTGTGTGTATTCCGGCGTTATACTTTAACATTGTAATAAGCTGTCTCCTATCCTATCACAGGTGAATCGAGGACATATTATTGGCATGTGGGAGGCTCACATGGTCCCCCAAGCAATACCATGCAGTCTTAAGACAGTTTGGAGATGGATAGAAATATGGCAAGAACGAGGTGAAGAAGGACTGGTAGACCCGATATAACGCAGCTACAAAATATTCCTAACTAGTATAAAAAGCTGAGACCCTTCCATCAGGTCATGTCATCTTACGTAATAATGGGGATACTTCTACACATGGGGTTGCTATTCTTGTCAATAAAAATATCAAAGAATTCATACACAAGATGATTTGTGTCTCTTTCAGAGTGATATATATCGTCCTCAAATGGAATAGTAAATTCTCCATACAAGTCATACATGTCTATGCTCCAACCAGTACTTCTGACGAAGAGGCAGTGGAACAGCTGTATGAAGATATCACCAAAGCGAAAAATTCAGAAAAGACACAACTCTGTATCATCATTGGAGACTTCAATGCAAAAGTGGGTCAAAAGGAAATCGGAGACCCAGAGAACATTGGTACATATGGACTAGGCGATCGAAACGAAAGAGGAGAAAGATTGCTAGAATATCTCACAGCCGAAAATCTCTATTGCATGAATACTTTCTTTAAATAGCCTATCCAACGAAAATGGACATGGAAGAGCCCCGATGGACAAACCAAGAATGAGATAGATTTTATTGTACAGATGTTACTGTTCTCAATAGATTTGATACAGGAAGCGACCATAGGCTAGTTCGAGCAACCTTTACATTTGACCTCAAACTTGAACGGTCCAAAATGACAAGGGGGTACACTTTTCCAAGAGTAGAGGACATAGAAACACATCAATCATCATTTCAACAAGCTCTTACCAAAAAACTTAACCCAACAGAAGATTTGAAATACTTGGACGTGAACGAACTTAATGAGAAAATTACAGTCAGTATTCAAAATGCAGCAAAGGAGATCCCATTGAAGAAAACTAATAAGAAGAGCCGACTTTCACTCAATACCATGCAACTCATTAAGGACAGGAAGACAATGGACAGGGATACAGCAGAATACAAAAATCTTAACAAGACCATTCGCAAGGAATTAAGAAAAGATCTAAGGAAATTTAATAATAACATGATCATGCAGACAATTGAAGAAAATAAAAACATGAAGATTTTAAAGAACAGCATGTCTACAGGAAGACCAAAAATTACAAAACTTAAGAACCAAAATGAAGAAATAGTCACAGATAGGCAAAACATTACTGAAGTTATTAGAGATTTCTACTACAAGCTGTATACATCAACCATTAATAAACCATCCAGTGATGAACAACTAGCCCAGAATTATACACATGAAGTAACACCGGAAGTAACCACTGCTGAGATTGAAAATGCTCTTAACAACTAAGGAATAAAAAATCCCCTGGGGAGGATAAAATAACGAATGAAATGCTGAAATTAGGTGGAATAGATCTGCTAGAAGCCGTGAGAATACACATGAACAAGTGTTTTAACTCTGGAAGAATACCAGAAAATTGGAAAAATGATGAAGTGATACTTCTCTTCAAGAAAGGTGATAAGGAAAATTTAGAGAACTATCGTCCTGTGAGTTTGTTATCACACCTTTACAAGCTCCTGACTAAAATTGTAACCAACCGCCTTACAAGAGAACTGGATTTTTATAAACCTGCAGAGCAAGCGGGATTTCGTAAAGGTTTCTCAACTGTTGAACATATCCAGACTATTCGTCTTCTTCTTGAGAAAACCACTGAGTACAACATCAAGATTCATCTAGCCTTCATTGATTATAAAAAAGCTTTTGACTCAGTGGAGATCTGGGCAATCATGAAGGCACTTCAAAATGCCATGATAAACTCAAGGTATATAAAGCTTCTGGAAAACATTTATGATTAAGCAACAATGGTAGTCAGAGTGGACGAAGACCTCATCACCAATAAAATCCCAGTTGGCAAAGGAGTTCGACAAGGTGACACAATCTCTCCAAAGCTGTTTACCCTTGCCTTGGAAGATGTATTCAAAACCCTTCATTGGGATAATAAAGGAATAAAAATCAACGGGTTATATTTGAACCACCTGCGCTTTGCCGATGACATTGTGCTCATAAGTGAAAATCTAGATGAGCTAGAAAGCATGATCCAAGAATTAAAAACTGCTTCTGCTAAGATTGGTTTGGAAATGAACATTAATAAAACGAAAATACTAAGCCCAGAGAGTCGACCACTTAAAATGGGAAACCAATATATAGAAGCTGTCGATGAGTACATCTATCTTGGACACAAGATAAAACTTGGAAAAGACAACCAACGTGCAGAAATTCCTCGCAGAATAGGTATGAGTTGGACTGCATTCCGAAAACTAAGATTCATCTTCAGAAACAAGGATGTTCCAATTAACCTGAAGACCAAGGTTTATAATACGTGCGTGCTGCCAGTTACAACTTACGGTCTGGAAACGATGACTCTGACGAAGGAAAGTGCTCGCAAGCTTCAGCGAACACAACGAGCCATGGAGCGACAGATGTTAGGGATCAGCCTTAGGGATAAGATCCGTTCAGAGGACATCAGGAGAAGAACTAATGTAACAGACATCCTAGAGATAGTAGCAAGACTAAAATGGCAATGGGTTGGACACGTAGCTCGACAAGACTACAACAGGTGGACCTCTAGGATTATTCACTGGAGACCATGGGGACACAAGAGAGGCATTGGAAGACCCCTGAAGAGATGGCTCGACGACATAAAGCTGTTGGCTGGAACACGCTGGTTCCAAGTGACTCAAGACCGAAGACGATGGAAGCACATGGAAGAGGCCTATACCCAGCAGTGGACTGAAATAGGCTAGAAAAGAAGAAAGAAGAAGAAGAAGAGTATAAAATACTTTTCGGTTAAAAACCTCCTTTACCCCTTAATACTGTAATTATCAGAGTAGGTTACTATTTAATTTTTTTATGTTAAAATGCTCTTTGTTCGGGGCGTCGACCTATAGAGTTCTTTTGCCCCTACTTGCATAATATATGAACCTGCATGTAATTGGAATTGCAGAAGTGTTGAGTGTTGAATGTGAGAAACGTTAAGGACGACACAAACACGCAGTCCCCAGGCCAGGGATATAATCATTTACAATTAAAACCCCCTGACCCGGCCGTGAATCGAACCCGGGGTGGCCGGACGCGTTGCCCCGTACACCGCGGGGCCGGACGAGTAGGTAACCTAATGCTATACTTCAATACATCCGACACTGTGCCCATTTCGATCACAACGAAGTCTTGTAGCGGGCTGTCTGCATGCAGTCCACGTAGCAATGCGTTAAGCGAGAAGGTGAGTCATTGTGCCTTCAACACTACCCCTTCACTCTCTCCCCTTCTGTTCAGTACTGGAGTGGGGCAGTGTTGATTGTTTATGTCGGGACACCATTAATGTGCACGTCTGTACAATTGTAAAATGCCTTGGTCTTCCGCCACCTTTCCACATACTCCTGGGGTCACGGGTGCGACCTGCGTCACCCCTGTCTAGTATTTACACACCATGTTTTACGTGTATATATATATATATACACTAGCCACTCGTCCCAGCTTTGAGCGGGAGCAGTTATGAATTTAGGGCGACAGGCTTGTTTTAACCTGGGAATTACATTGTTTCCATTGTACAATATATGACATTAGGCCTATTTCCATCAGTAGTGAACTGGAAAATATTTATTTCTGAGGTAACACGCGAAAAGGCTAAGTAAATCTGCCTATGAGAAAAATATCTTCAATTGAGATTAACTCCAGCTCCACTAAGTGTCTGACCCCGTGCTTTGTTTATTGTCATTTTAAAGCAGGCCCTTACCGTGAACTGGGTTTCTATGAAATCAAAAGGCAAATCTGAAGGAATAATACGGTTTCTCAGTATTAAGACCGTTTCTCCTGAGCCACAGCCAGTTCAAATAGTCGCTTCAAATAAACAGTTCTTCAAAGATTTCACTGCCAGTCACGTCAGACTGCATAACTTTGGCGGGTGTAGATTATGTCATAATAATACGCACTGTCACTTTCAAAATCAGCTTGTGTGGTGGCAAGCCGAAAGGATGTAGGAGATTAAGTAATTCTATAGTGTAATGAACAGGTTCTTCAGTATCTACTACTGTGTCATGCATTGGCAATGAATTTGGTGAACACCAAGTCATTTAACATTGCCAACTTGTTCGTTTGTCGGTGATAACTATTACTCTTTCTTTAAACCATGACAGCGACTTGTTAAATAGGTCGTGGATTTCATCACACACGCTATCAATCAATAATTCCTCAATGTTGCTTACATAAATCATTACAGAATCATATTTTTTTTCCTTCAATGTTGAATAATTCTTCATTTCCGAATTTAATTAATATATCAGCAAAAAAGACTTATCTTCAGAATATACGAGAACTCTCATGTTAGGTCTAAGTGCCAATTTTGTAATATCCGGCCAGATATAAGATCCTATTAATGAAGCGTTAACTTCGCCGGCTGTCGTTCCTCTCGTAACAACTGGTAAAATTTGACGCAAATCTCCGGCGAGAAAAATTGTGCAGCCACCCATAGGGGTGTTCATATTTCTCAGATCATGCATAGTCGTGTGTGAAGGTTTGTGCAACATTATAACCTCATTCCATACAAATAGTTAGCCATCTTGGATAAAATTGACAGTGTTACTCTGTTATGAAATATTTAAAAGCTATCGTAAAATCTGTGAATTTCAGGAATTTTCTGAAAGTTGTCATCTCGACTGCGTAATACTATCTCGTTTCCGTCAAACTGTTACCCAACTATTGCAACAGCTACTACATTCGTAGTAGGGGCATTAAACGGACCGTGATAATCACCAACAGGCATTCTTTCGGCATTGATAACAACATTCAAATCCATTACGTTTGGTGGAACACTGTCAATCGCTGTTTTGAAAGATTGAACGTAATTATTAATGCAGTGTAATATTTATTGCAAGGACCCTACTACGGCATTATTAAGAAGTTGTCTAGTGATGTTACATCGAGTAGAATCTTGTGTTTCAGGATCTAAAATGAAATAAATCTGTAGGAAGTTGTGATCATTAGGTTCAGAAAGATACAGACTGCTGGCCAAACGGTATACATTTCTTTGGGCCGTAAATGTCTGCATGATGGTGGTGGTGATTGTTGTTTTAAAAGGAAGTGCAACTAGGCAATCATCCTCTGTCGGCATGAAGCCACGGTCGAATACTTGTAGTCTCATGAGGAAGGGCATTTGAAATACTTTATTATAATGATGTATGTGCTTCAGAAACCCTTTAATGATTGGATAGTCACCCCTTAGAAGCAAATACGAACGTTCTGGTGGGGGAGGAATTCCTTCTACGTTTATATTTTCCTGAAAACAAAATGCGCCCTTTGATTCGTCCTTCCACTTTAGAGCTAAACAATATTGGAGGAGAACAGACATTGCACCTGAAGCAACTTTTATAATTTATGGACGAATCATAATCCATATCGAATCGCGAACGTTTTCTTCCCCCTCAGATGAACTGGTTGGCGATAGTTCCTTTCAGCAGATGACACTTTCTCTCTGCGAATGGGGTCTTTTTGTATCAAAGACGGTTATTACGGTCAGCAGACGATTCTACATTTCTCTTTGAATTATATCTAACCACTGTAAATATAGACTGTTATTACGATCTAGGTATGACTCCCCTGGTTTCTGTGATGTAATACTTTCTCTGTCGTGTTACAATCGAGAATCTTTTTATTGGTCAGCTTCATTGTTGAAGGAACTTTTGCGAGACAAAATTTCGGCTCCTCAGCGTCTCCTAAAAGCCATCAAATATAGTTAGCGGGACGTAAAAACAATATTTTAAATTAGTATTATTTGTTTAACGTGATAAACGCACAATTTCCGAATGGAATGTACAACTACATATATTAGCATTTCGTCTCGGCAAGAAGGATTATCATATTTTATAGGTAACGGTAAATCACTGGAAAACGTTATATTATTGTATCGTAGCATGTGCAACGAAGGAATTTGAATATTCGGAGGTGCAAGAAATTAACAGTGAAACTCCAAACACACACTACCAATCACAAACCAACTGTGTAGCCTACGAAATGCAACTTTCACAGACTGAATGAAGTAAAGGCGAGGTGAATCAAATTACCACGCGAACTCCAGACGATGGAGAGAAATGTTCACAGACGGAATACAGAAAAGCCGGGTGAATCGACCTAATGGCGAAACTCCCAAAACATCCCCACTTCTCTGAAGTATTAACTCGACTGTTATCGCTCTGAAGACGATTGTTTTCATTTCCATATTTTAGAATGGAGATTGAGCGAAACAGTGAAGGTGACGTTATCTCCGAAAGTATAGATAAAAATAACACTATGTAATGGACATTTTAATTTGCATTAGTTACTTGAGGGGAATAACGGTTTATTTTGACAAATTTTGACTTATTTTCAAAAATTTATTTTAAATTTGACGTTTTGTTTAGTGCAAACTCTAACGTAAAAATAGATATAGTGGTTTATGTGTTAAAAATAGATAAATTTTGTCCCGGTCGTTTTTGTAGAACTTATTAAGATGAACAATTCTTACCCATATAGTATACATGCATCTTTAACGATTATATAGTTTTAGCCAAGAAGTCGCACGGACGACCGTTTTTCCTTCAATATGCCTCACTTAAATCGTTGCTCTAACTTGAAATGAAATGGCGTATTGCTGTTAGTGCCAGGAGTGTCCGCGGACAAGTTCGGCTCGCCAGATGCTGGTCTTTTTATATGACGCCCGGAGGTGACTCTCGCGTCGTGATGAGGATGAAATGAAGATAAAAATGACACATAAACTCAGCCCCTGTGCCAGCGGAATTAACTAATTATGGTTAAAATTCCCCACCCTGAGGGGATCAAACCCGGGATCTCTGTGACCAAAGGCCAGCACGCTAACCATTTGTCCATGGAGCCGGACGTTACAGTAAAATAAAGTCCTGTAGCGGGCTGTGTGTTAAGGATAGATAAATGCTGTCACGGACTGCTTCGTAAAACTTTTTATGTTGAGCAATGCTGAACAATTCTTACCCTCAAACCTTAGATGTAACTTTAACAGTGTAACCATCGTACGGTACAACAGACGCACGAGCGGTCGCTTTCCTTCAAATTGCTTCACAGAAATTTTAATACTCGTCTTTCCTTGGTTTTTCAAGACATGCTTAACAGAATCGGAAAATACGCATCAAAATCCATAAATGTAGATTAGCCAACACAGACAGACAGGCAGACAGATATATGGACAGGGCCGAGGAATTTATTTTATACCAGGTAGAGACATTGCCAGTGGATTAACGCCGAACTATCATATCGGCGCCGGAAAATGCGCGAAAGTGCTAAGATTAGGAAGATAACGGCCTTGGCCTTCATTAAGGTGCAGCCCCAGCATTAGCCTGGTGTTAAAGTGGGAAACCATGGAAGACCATCTTCATGGCTGCCGACGATGGGATTTACATCCATCATCTCCAATGCAAGTTCGCAATTACGCGGCCCTAACCAATGTCAATTCGCTCGGTGTGTGTCTTACGGGGACAGATGAATCTACTATTTCGTGTTTCTATTGGAATGCATCCAAAGACGGAAGAAAAGTTGGTTAGGCCACTGCTTGCGACGAAATTGTTTAATAACGGAAGCACTGGAAGGGAAGATACAAGGGAGACTGAAGAGAGGAAGGAAGAGGTATCAGTTAGTGGACAGTGTAGAGGTGAAAGAGAATGGCTGAAGACAGAACAGCGTGGAGAATTCATGCGAAGACCTGCCGATAGGCAGACCACCAGTGATGATGGTGATGATGGTAGTGTGGTGTGATGAGTGTACTGGAAGAGATGTGCATTGAGACAAAATCACCCAGTCTTGGAGTCAGAGGAATTTCGGCCGGTAGTCGAACCCTAGACCTTTCAAACCGATGCTGATAATCGAACAAAGAGCAGTAGAAATACGGTTGGTTAACTTATCGGTGCATTTAAGTTCTTGACTTTTATAAGAATTGTTTAAATAATGTTTGGAAGCTTGTTGTTATTCGCGGCTATTGGCGGTTTTCTTATTACGAAATCTGCGAGACCACCAATGTTATGTGGAATCCGCACCACAAGACATGACTTGTCGTGTCAAAGAACCTACATACGAGGTGCTACCCAGAACTCCCGATAATTCCCGAGAAATGAAATGGCGTATGGCTTTTACTGCCGGGAGTGTCCGAGGGCAAGTTCGGCTCGCCAGATGCAGGTCTTCTGATTTGACGCCCGTAGGCGATCTGAGCGTCGTGATGAGGATGAAATGATGATGAAGACGACATATACACGCAGCCCCCGTGCTAGCTTAATCAACCAATTAAGGTTAAAATTCCCGACCCTGCCGGGAATCGAACCCGAGACCCCTGCGACCAAAGGCCAGCACGCTGACATTTAGCCATGGACCCGGAAAATTACCGAGAATTTATGCCTGTTCATAACAATATTAACACTTACGTTAACACCTTATTTCCACCTTCACCTTCTAAGCAGTAACCATACTCCCGATTCCAGAGATTCCAGCGATTTTCTTATTTTACGATTCACTCATAGAAGTTTTCCGACTTCAGTATGAAGCACCTTCAGTGATTCAGTTTGGATCTCTCCCACACTTTCAACCGGAGCTTTGTTTTACGGAAGAGACATGAAACGGGACTGTGGATAGTTGATCATGTTGCATTTTGTCAGAAAGTCGAAAAAGCAAGGTGCGTGGGGCTGCATTGGAACGTCAAAATAACCATTTGGCGTTGTTCCCTACGGCAGGCCATTTGGGCCTCACTGCATCACTCATTCATTCCGAAACATCGTTGCAAAACTTTTCTGCATTTGTGTATAGTACCACTCGACTTTGGGGGTGAAGCTGATTCCTGCCCGTGGTACCCCTGCTAAGGTAGTTGGAATTAAATCTCCATTACCGAACCGAAAGTCAGCATACCAGATGTACTAGATGGCAAGTACTTTTCAAAGGCCTTTTTCAAGGTCGAAATTATCTATGTTATGCTATAACGTAGAAGGTCTATCACCATCTAAAGATGAACTATTGAGTCAGCTGATCAAACTAATAACTGAGACGTGCTTTGTATTCAAGAAACACATAGAAGTGACCATCAAAGACGTCCCAAAATTGCTGGCTTACGACTTGTGGCTGAAAGACCCCATAGTCAGTACGGAAGTGCAATATTTATTCATCTTGACAATCAGATCTTGTCAACATCTGTAACAGATCACAATAACATTGAAATAATAACAGTTGAGCTTAGTAATTGCACTATCTCATCAGTGAACAAGCCACCAGGTATTGATTTTTCCTTTATGCCCCTGTTAACTTTTGTAAGCAAACTACTAAATTTTTAGTCGGCGATTTCAACAGTCATAGTACAGTTTGGGGTTATGCACATGATGATGGAAATAGGGATGCTGTATTGCTGTGGGATGATAATTTCCAACGTAACTTTATACACGACAGTAAGCTTCCTCCAAGTTTCAACAGTGGTCGATGGAAACGTGGTTACAAACCAGACCTTATTTTCGCCAGTGATCATGTATCTCAGCAGTGTGCGGAAGCAGTCTATTCTCCCCTACACAACTCTCAACATAGCCCTATCATGTGCCAAATAACCACTGTAACACGACCGATTACAGTACCTTTTCGGAGAAGGTTTAACTTCGAAAAGGCTAATTCGGAAAAATTTAGCAATACACTTGACAGCTTCATAAGGGAGATTCCTCCAGAACCAGAATCTTACGACACTCTTGTTGATGCAGTATCGAGAGCCTCACGTTTATCAATACCCAGAGGTTGCAGAACACACTACTACCAAGGTTTAACTGCTGATGCAAAAGTCTACCTAGAGAAGTACCTTGCCCTCTTCGAAGTGAACCCTTTCAGCAAAGAGACAATTTCAGCCGGACATGACTTACTCTCTTAAATTTTAGAAAACAAAAGGAAAACTTGGTTGAAACTGATGGAGGAAACATAGTTCTCAGTTAATAGTCAAAAGGCTTCGAGACTTCTGAAAAACTGAACAGTGACCCAACTAAATGTTCAGTCCATGCTAATGTCACAGCCAATCATATTGCTTCACAGTTGCTTAATAATGGCAAATCACTATCAAATGTTAGGATATCAGAGTCAAATATTGTGATCGGGGTATCTGAGACTATCAGTACTTTAGCCCGACCATTTAATCTCACTGAATTAGGAATTGTTATTACAATGCGGACGATATCTGCACTGGGAAAGCCTTTTTAACATCTTCAGAACACCTGGAAGGATGATCGGACAAAGTCAAGATTACCAAATGGAAACAAAAGACCCCTGCGCTTTTGAAGTGGATGGAACCACGGGAAGTGTTGTCTCTCGGTCACACCGGGGACTGGTTGACATGGAGGTCCTTAAGCAGACTTAGATCTGGAGTGCGTAGAACCAGAGCGAATCTACAAAAATGGAACTTTCCCATCGATACAGCCTTTTGTGACTGTGGTGAATTTCTAACAACCGAACACCTGCTATGCTGTCCCCTGTGTCCATCAAACTGTACAATGGAAGACTTGGTTCTGGCCAATCCAAATGCCCTTGAAGTGGCCAAATATTGGGCCGAATCGGTGTGACATCTGTATGACATATATTGTTGTGGACCTTTTACTCGTATATATTTGTGTATATAGTTTGTTTCTTTTAAATATACTTCTGATTCGAATAAAAAAGAAAGAAAGCACTCGATTTGAAAATTTGTCACATATACAGATTCTCAATTTTCATTGAAACGCTTAAACCTTTCAGATGTTTTTGTATGGGTTAAAGCTTGGTCATCAAGACACTCCTTTAGCATTCGATAGATTTCAGCCGCAGGTTCACTGAGCCTGGTGTAAAACTGAATGAGGTTTCTTTGCTACTTAACGTCAGCCATTTCGAAATTCGAAAAAAGAACTAGAACGCTGAGTAAGGAAAAGCACCGAATCTCAGATACTCAGGAATTTTATAGCACACCAATTGGTAAAGGGAATAGTCAAAAATACATCAGGAGGCATCATCAGAACTTGCTACTGCTAGTTATTTGTGTGGGATACTTAAATTCTAAAAAATTCTGGATAGCACCTTGTGCATTGCTCAGGATTCGAACCCCTTCTCCCTTCAGGAGAAACCTGTAACAATGGACCAACCTAGCACATCCTGTGCAGCTGTTTTTTTTTTACATTTTTTAGCTGTATAACGTTGTTCGAACAGAAATAGGTATTCGATTTCATTGCGGTGGCAATAAGCTAGAACTGGGAATGAACCAGATTTGTGGCCACGACATTTGACTGGTGTAGAATTGGGTGGTTGGCGGGGGGGGGGGGGGAAGAAAATAACCAGCAGTGGTACTTAAACCCATCAACTCAGGACCGCTGCAAACGTACACATACATGACTCGTACCGCGTAGGCAACTCCCCCGATGGTACACGATACAGGTAGGCCGTACGGAGAGTACAGAGTAAATGCGAAATTGAGATACAGATAGTGCCGAATGAACCCGTAACAATAAAATGTTCAAGAAAAAGCCCAGAAAGACGGAGAGAAGAAGAAAAACCGTGCCTTATTAGTGAACAGAACACACATATCGTGCGATTATTATTTCCTTATGTTTCCGATATTTCTTTTTTTTTTTTTGCTAGTTGCTTTACGTCGCACCGACACAGATATATCTTATGGCGACGATGGGACAGGGAAGGAGGCGGCCGTGGCCTTAATTAAGGTACAGCCCCAGAATTTGCCTGGTGTGTAAATGGGAAACCACGGAAAACCATTTTCAGGGCTGCCGACAGTGGGGTTCGAGCGTACTACATCCCGAATACTGGATACTGGCCGCACTTAAGCGACTGGAGCTATCGACCTCGGTCCGAGATTTCTCAATGCATTCTGTAGTGGTCTTCTTTCTCCAGAAGTATTCATCCAACTCCATTGCTGAATGGTTAGCGTGCTGGCCTTTCTTCACAGGGGTCCCGAGTTTGATTCCCAGCAGAGTCGGGAATTTTTACCATAATATATTGGTTAATTCCGTTGTCACGGGGACTGGGTGTATGTGTCATCTACATAATCAATTTATCCTCATCACGGCGCGCAGGTCGTCTACGGGTGTCAAATTAAAAGACCTGCCTGTGGCGAACAGAACTTGTCCTCCGATACTACCAGCACTAAAAACCAAATGCCATTTCATTTCCAGAAGTAATCAAATCAAATATATGTTTGTCCTAGACATGCCGGCCTCTTCCTCTTTATGGTCTTCGATATTCTTTACACCTTCTGGTAAACTTCGATGTTGCTCTGAAATGTGCATCTTCCTTCAATCTGTACAACATGCTTAGTAAATTTGAAGATTCTTCTTTCTAGGACCTCTAACTTCTCCATCTTGTAATTCATGGACAGGCATTCAGGGTCATATGGGCGTTCTGTTTCAATATGTTGTTGTGTTTTATTTATTCTTATTTTTATTCTTATTACTATCACCAGGCTACGTACAAGTAATTACTTTTGACGTTTTCGGTAATGCCAGAATTTTGTCCCGCAGGATTTCTTTTACCTGCATATAAATCCACCAACTCAAGGTTAGTGTACTTGAACACCTCACCATACCGCCCGACTAAGCCGGGATCGATCCCGCAAATGTGGATTCAGCTTTTTATGTTACATGTTACACGTTTTATGTGTCATAGTTTTACGAGCATGATTTCTGACACGCTATCTCTCTCTCTCTCTATATATATATATATACACATACATGTATATACGGGGGCATGCTAATGATAACGTTGTATTTAATTAACAGCTAAAAGCCTTATCTCTTACGATATTGATCTGTTACATTAGTTTCAAAACCAATTTTATGCCACATTCAATACATTCACACAAGAGTTCATTTTGCTCTGTAATCGTTTGAGGAGTGATACGATCAGCGTTCTTTCTGAATGCAGCATCAAAGTGCGAGTACAACTTTGTAAGGCTGTGCAGGTCCCTTTTTACACAAAGTTATCCCCCTCTAACGAAGTAACATGTGAATTTTCACCCGAGCTGAAGGGGTGTCTGCTTTTGTAGCAGTGCTCTTGTAACCCAGAAAGAAAAACTGTCAAGGCCAGGTGCTGGCTCGTTCGAGTTCACAGTGTCTGAATGCGCCCGAGGTGTTATCAGAGAGACAAAAGCTCCACTAAACTCATGTATCGAGAAGGTTAACTTAAGATACAGAGAAATAAAAATAACTTTCAGCATTGTTGAATTCAATTTTTTGTTCTTTCGTAATCTATGAGCAGCTTAGCACACCTTGAAAATAAACCCTATGGATTCGGAGGGTTTGTTGGTTTTCTGGATCTACGGCACTGTAGTGACTGTAGTGGTGAAAACATTCATAATAGGGAACATGCATGATCCGGGGTTTTAATTAAAAATATGCTAATCTGATTCAAAATTTCACGCAGAATTCAAAAATGTGATCAGAATGTACAAATAATAACTCCAAACATGATAAAAATCTAAATTAAAGTACGAAAATGTTACGTCACGCAAGTACGCGATCCCCTTGGTCTGACGTCATCGTACAGGTTGACTGAAATAGCAGACGAAATAACACATAGTGTGCTGTGAGAAGCAGGATACACTTAGCGTATTTCTACTTTATGTTAGTGTCTGGTTTGGTTAAATTCGAAGTCTATACATTGGATAATAATCTGAGTGGTATATTTTAGACTTAAAATGAATCCTGCGCAGACAGTTAGGCAGAAAACTTATAAATGCTGTATAGTTCCGATGAGCAATAGCGCATCGCATATCATCCCAGACAAATTGTTTATAAATGTACCAAAGACTCTAAAACTAGGGAGAAATGGATTTTGGCGAGCCGGAGAAATGCTGGTGATACATCGGAAAAGCCTAAAGTTTATTTTTTAAAGATCATTTTAACGTAAGAAGAATTTGTTTGAATTTTCAATCACTTTTCCATGTCAGCTGTTCTAGTGGTAACACTTTGAATTTTAATGTATGATGCTTCAATAAAATGCTTCATTTACATCTTGGAATATGAAAGTAATAAACAGTGCATTATTAATGCTGATTATTAAAGTATTCTCCAAACCTAACCTATGTTTTGAGTGATCCATGTCTAGGTAATAAACCAAAGGGGTTATGAACCATATTGACAGCTCTAATTATACAATCTTGGCATGCGACAGTTATTTATGTATATTATTGAAGAGCTTACATTTGTAAAGAAATTTAGGCTATAGCTAAATACTCTATAATATAACAAAAAAATAGGCGTGTACTTCATGAAAGAAAACAAAGTGAATTTAACAAATATATATTTCTACACAAAACCAATGCTTGTCTGTTGGGGTCTGATAAGTTAACAATGCTCAATTATAATAATTATCATAATATTAGTGAAATAAATAACATAATTGCACACAGGTGAAAATAGTGATGTTGGTGTTTAAAATATTATCCAACTTAGCCCAAGTTTTAGGTTATACAAGCCAAGTCAATAAACCGAAGGATAAAACTACCGGGCGAGTTGGCCGTGCGGTTAGGAGCACGCAGCTGTGAGCTCGCATCCGGGAGATAGTGGGTTCGGACCCCACTGTTGGCAGCCCTGAAGATGGTTTTCCGTGGTTTTCCATTTTCACACCAGGCAAATGCCGGGGCTGTACCTTAATTAAGGCCACGGCCGCTTCCTTCCCATTCCTAGGCTTTTCCTGTCCCATCGTCACCATAAGACCTATCTGTGACTGTGCGATATAAAGCAAACAGCAAACAAAAAAAAAAAAAAAAAAAAAGGTAAAAGTCACAGTACCCAAAGACATTCCTGTATTGAACGACTAAATTGTCACCAAGACACTTTCAACTCAACTTGTTAAAAGCCAAATGTAATTAATGTTATTGGCATTACGCCCGCTAACTACTTCTACGGTTTTCGGAGACGCCGATGTGCAGGAATTTAGTCCTGCAGTTCATTTACGTGCCAGTAAATCTACCGACACGAGGCTGACGTATTTGAGCACCTTCAACTACCACCGGACTGAACCAGGATCGAACCTGCCAAGTTGGGGTCAGAAGGCCAGCACCTCAACCGTCTGAACCACTCAGCCCGACTTGAAAAAACTAGATGAAGTCATATTTATCTTTATGTTTATCATGTTTAACTTTTTCCCTCCACCAAGATATTTAATGTTTCTCCTTCATGGGCTCCAGAAGTGGGTAGGCCAGTTGTCCCAAGCATAAATATATATATTTTCGGGAATGATAGATTATATACCTATAGTACTATGATCTTTCCTTCTTTCTTTCTGTCTTTCTTTCTTTCTTTCTTTCTTTCTTTCTTAATCAGTTTAATCTTCAGGTTTGGTTTTTCCCTCGCACTCAGCGAGGGACTTTACCTCTACCGCTTCAAGGGCAGTGTCCTGGAGCGTGAGACTTTGGGCATGATGATACAACTGGTGAGGAGGGTCATTACCTCGCCCAGGCGGCCTCACCTGTTATGCTCAACAGGGGCGTTGTTGGAGGTTGGGAAGATCGGAAGGGATAGACAAGGAAGAGGGAAGGAAACGGCCGTAGCCTTAGGAGCCTGGAGGAGAAATGGGAAAATACGAGAAACAACTTCGAGGATGGCTGAGGTGGGATTCGAAATCCTCCTACTCAGTTGACCTCCCGAGGCTGAGTAGACCCCGTTCCAGCCCTCGTACTATTTGTTTTCAACTTTCATAGCAGAGCCGGGAATCGAAACTGGGCCTCCGGGGGTGGCTGTTAATCACATTAACCGCTACAGCACAGAGACGGACTAGTACTATAATGCTACATATATGTTTATGTTAGTGCTGAAATCCGATTTCTTACTTTACTAATGCTGAAAGCCCGATAATGTAATGTTATTCTTTAATATGGGAATCAGTCTAGAAGGAAATGTTGAAAGTGATGTGATATCTATCCAGGTTCGTTGTTATCCTAATACTATGAGTTACAATACATTGCACGTATATAAAAGATGCCACTTACAAACTTGATTTTATCCGCGAATTTCTGTGGCCACAAAAGTCACTATTTTTCAAGAATGATGACATCTACACATGATAGATTGTCTGACTGTGCTGTTTTGAACTTTTCTTGTGTCATTTTGAAGTTATTCGCGATCACGAATAATAAACAATCGGCTTTTAAGAACGGCTGATGCACAATGGCTGGTAGAGCTGTATGCGGTACAGGATCGTGACGTCACAGCGCGCCGCTTACGTCAGAGGCCGTTTCACTCGCCTTGCGGAAAAGCACTTTTGAACATTTTTTAGTGGTAGAAAACAAGGCAACTTACCTTAATGTAATACGTTTACGTACTATTTCATTGGTGTACTTTTCAAAAAAATATTTTTGAAAATTATGCCTGTTCCCTATTATCTAGCGAAACTCTTGCTCTTTGGTACACGTACTAGTTGCATTGAGCTTAAAGAAAATCATTCCATGGTACCACATTTAACCAAAGGAATGGACCGTGTTACATAACATCATTAATATGCGGGTGATCAGACCATACGTCCTTCAGTTTAAAAGGACCAAAATGCATTCACTGAGATATGAACAGAAGCACAGAAAATAATGAGTGCACTGTATTCTATGTTCTTCGCATCATTATTTTAACGGACCTAATTGTTATCAAAATATTTATATCTTCCCATATCGATGCAACCCCTGCAGATACCCACCCCATTTGTGTGGTCATTTGTGTCTGAGAAAAGTGTACCTGTGAGGAACTTCTACAGTACCATGCCCCAATTTTATTCTTCGAGCTATTTCCTTCCTGCAGATTTATTGAATATTACTCTAACTTAAAGTGTCAATACTAACCATATATTACATTATATCTTAGGAACCGGGCGAGTTGGCCGTGCGGTTAGGGTCGCGCTGCTGTGAGCTTGCATCCGGGAGATAGTGGGTTCCAACCCCACTGTCGGCAGCCCTGAAGGTGGTTTTCCGTGGTTTCCCATTTTCACACCGGGAAAATGCTGGGGCTGTAACTTAATTAAGGCCAAGGCCACTTCCTTCCCACTCCTACGCCTTTCCTATCCCATCGTCGCCATAAGACCTATCTTTGTCGGTGCGACGTAAATCAAATAGCAAATATATATATGTATATATATATTGAAACGGTAACACCCTACGAGCATTCACGTTTCATTCTTTTATTAAGAGAAGCTCGCTAACACCCGGCCGTAAGCATTTAAAACTTGCGCCGAGCGCACAGGCATAATGGGAACTGCGAGCAAGTTCGCGACGTTCCAGAACACCGGCCAAGGACAAGCGACGTCACGCAGAAGGTTCCTTCGTGTTCCATTGCTGCATGAACGAAATATAAGCGAGTCGCCAGCCTGGGGTAGGGCAGAAGGTAAGCAGAGAGCCTGCAGTAAAGCAGAGAGAGTGTGCGGTATGCGACGGCAGTGTGCTGAAGGCAGAGAGTGGAGTGAGTCGGCAGTAAGCCGTGAGTCAGCGAGTGTGTGCAAGTAAGCACGTCGCGACATAATTCGTCTCTCGGTCCGGCTGTATATTTGAATTCGTTTAAAGACTGTGTTCTCGCCAGCTTGAATTCATTTAAAGACTGTGTTCTCACATAAACTGTGCCAGCTTTGAATTCGTTTAAAGACTGTGTTCTTGCATTAATTGTGTCAGCTTTGAATTCGTTTAAAGACTGTGTTCTCGCCAGCTTGAATTCATTTAAAGACTGTGTTCTCACATAAACGGTGCCAGCTTTGAATTCGTTTAAAAACTGTGTTCTTGCATTAATTGTGTCAGCTTTGAATTCGTTTAAAGACTGTGTTCTCGCCAGCTTGAATTCATTTAAAGACTGTGTTCTCACATAAACTGTGCCAGCTTTGAATTCGTTTAAAGACTGTGTTCTTGCATTAATTATGTCAGCTTTGAATTCGTTTAAAGACTGTGTTCTCGCCAGCTTGAATTCATTTGAAGACTGTGTTCTCACATAAACGGTGTCAGCTTTGAATTCGTTTAAAAACTGTGTTCTCGCATTAATTGTGTCAGCTTTATTTCATTTAAAGACTGTGTTCTTGCATTAACTGTGCCAGCATTGATTTCGTTCAAAGACTGTGTGAAAGCAGCGGTAGTATTTCTATCCAGCCTCAATTTCATTTAAAGACTATGTCTATCCGTTGAACTGTGTTGCATTATGATCTTAAGTGCCAGTGTTAATCTGAAAATCACGACGTACGGGAATTTGGACTATCATTTATTTCAACAAATGTATTATGCTGGTGGAGTACAGTGCAGAGACTGTACTCGATAAATTTAATTTTCTTTATGAAGTGCTTGATCACCGCACCTCGGAAGGTTCTAGATTGTTTCATTTGCGTATTATTCCAAATACGAACTGTGACTCTAACTTTATCCTTGCTGCTGTGGGAACTGTTTCGGCGTGCTTCGCCATAGGGAAGTGTCACACCAGTACCCCATGACGTCAAATGTGGAAGCTCCACATTTCCCCGTTCCTGCCTCTGGTTCGAGTCATCAACACTAATACAAACACCAACGACGGAAGACAACGCCGACGCCGACCGCAAGACGACGCAGCCGCCGCGGGACAACGTCCTCTTCACGCCCTCAGGGACAAATCTACAATTCAGCTATAAAAGGTGACATAATTATTTGCCTATTTATTGAATAAACTGAAGGATCCACTTAATCATGAATTTTTCTTTCACTACCCTTCTCTCTTACTCTCTTAGCATGGGCCGTACACGCCTTGTCGTTCCTCATGCTCTCCGATAAACTGAAGTACGGGCGTTCCTGTTACAATATATATATATATATATATATATATATATATATATATATCTTAGGAATAAACGTTTCGTAGGAGTCAAGTAATGTGCTTGTTGTGCCTCCCAGGCTCAATTTTTGAGCCCCCAGGTCAACCCCACAGATGTTTTGTGAATTTCCGATTTTTTCAAAGGATCTACAAGGTATCATGTGCTGAACGATGGTTTAAGCTTCTGGCAGTCCTGAAAGTTCCTTCCTTGTTCATGTCTACTTTCACTTTTTAATACTTAACTCTATAGATCGCCACATCTCGAATTATATTTTTTTAATTTTTGAAAATTTTCCTTAACGCATTCTCGTGGTTTGATTAAAATTAATTGGGTTTTCAGGAAACTTTGGTCTAGTTTTATAGAGAAATGCCCTTCCTGACGTCAATCCTCATTTGGGGGAATATATTCACTATGACATGTTTCTGTCATGTTTGGTAGTGTGGATTGTTGTAAGTGAATGAAGAGGATTCTATTAATACAAACACCGATTCCTCGAGTGAGAGAAATTAACAAGACACAGTTACATCCTTGACCCGTCAGGGAATCGACTCGGTATCCTATGAACTGAAGGCCAGTCACGCTGACAGCTCAGCCAAATAACCAGAGAGTGCATGAATATATAAAATCAGAACGGCGAAATTTAGAATGTCGCAGACTTCAAACTATCATATGAAGGTAATAATAATAATAATAATAATAATAATAATAATAATAATAATAATAATACTCTAACGTCCCACTATTTACATACGGTTTTCAAAAACGCACAGGAGCCGGAATTCTGTTCCGCAGGAGTTATTTTGCGTGCCCCTAAATTTGTCGATAAGGAGCAAACTCATTTGTGCACCTTCTAATACTACCGGACCAAGCCCGGTTGGACTCGGAATGCCAGCACTCTACTGTCGGAAGTACTCAGCCCGCCAATAATAATAATAATAATAATAATCATAATAATAATAATAATAATAATAATATTAAATCTGTAACTTTTCATCTACATCGGTATTTTCGTTTACTGAAATCATTTTATTGTCGACACTTTCAGATCTTATATCCTTATCTTCGTAGCAAATCGAAATAATGAATTATATAAGAAAGAAATACCGTGGGGGTCAGACAGCCCTTGCAACCCTTGGGCAGGGATGGAAATGGGTCGACATGTACAAATATTAGAAAACGACAAATATAAATGTGGTATGCATAGTTTGCAGGGTCGCTGATGTGAACGGTGACACTCCATATGTCGTTTAAGTCAAGTTCTGCCCATCGGCATGGGGTTGACAAAAGGTAAAAGAAATACTGAGATTAATGATGAATGTGTGTATGCATCTGCATATATCTCAAACAAATTTGGGGCGCATGTAAACTATGGAAATATTACTGTGGAGGAAAACGCCCCTAGCACCCTTAGGGAGGGAGTTAAATATAACAATCGAAAACGAGCAGTGTCAAATTCAAAGTTTTCGATGTCGCTGCGACGAACCATAACACTCTGGATGCCCTTTATGTCATAGTTTAGCCCTAGTCGGAATGTTGGTTGAGAAGGGGTTAAAAATGGTGCCCAAAATTAATGCCAGAGAGAGAGACAAAATGTGTGTGTGTTTTTTGCCAGTTACCTCTTAACCAAATTTGATGTATGCATGTCTTACTGTCTGCAAAAATAAACTGTAGGCGTAATACACCCTCCTGGGGCTGGGATGAAGCGAGGGTGAAACGTAACATTAATTGAAAATGACCAATATGATTGTCGAATCTAGTTTTATGAATGAAAGTTTACAGTAATTGCAGCCAATTGCCATATAAATGCATATGATGTCTTACAATTCTGTTAACCAAAACTTTGTGAGTGATTCATGTCTCATCGCAACGAGACCATACACAGTCTGAGCCAGGGTGATGAAACGTTGATCTTCTGCATGACTTACGGTGAAGGCCATGCACTGCAAACCTAGTCACAGTGTGCCGCAGCTCGTAATTTGCTCGTTTCCAGTCTTTCGAGAATATCGCATCAGTGCTAAAGAAGTCGTCCCAGGTTTCTAATCTCTTTGCCGATAAATCTTGTAGGACATTAATGTAGCTGGAAGTGGCTGGAAATAGCAGCTTAAACCGTAATTCCTCTGTGTAGTATAATTCCCTGGCTAGCACGTATAGAAGAGGGGATGGCGTGAATTTTGACAAGCAAAGGGCCTTTTTGAGAAAAGTTGATTTTACACTTTTGTTATCTGATAATTATTTCTTCGTGAGATATATCCAAATGTTTTCTAGAGCATATGTAGCGACTGGTTTTACCTTCACATTGAACAGATTAATATCTGTTTCGAGGAATAATTTGCTGAGCTTCTTTATGCCATTCATCGATTGTATTGTTGCTTTTACATTGTCTTTCACGTGTAGGGTAAATACATTGCCCTGGATTTGGAATGTTACATCTAGGTATTTAAACAGTAGATATCTGATGTGACTTGTATAGAAAGACTGCTTGCTTTCCACCGTGTCTAAAGGACATTGACACGGTCTTTCCCACGTTTAGGAGGAGTTTATTTCTTTCCGCCCAGTCTGTCAGTTGATTGAAGGTTGTTTGAAGCGTTTCCTGTTGCGTTGACCTTAACACCATATCGTCCCTGTTCTGCCAAAACGGCGAATGTAACAATGCTCTTCCTATCCATTATTTCCCTTAAGACTGGTCACGCCTTCCAGCTATATATTGATATGCACTCTAGGAGTGGGTAAATGTCATGCAAACATACATTCCTTCAGTATGGTACAGTAAGGTTCATTTTCCTTTACACACGCACATAGGAAAATGAACTCAACGGAAATTGTTCTGATGGACCGAACATCAATATGTGGCTGGAAGGCGTGACCAGTCTTAAGGGAAATAATGGATAGGAAGTGCATTGTAACATTCGCCGTTTTGGCAGAACAGGGACGATGTCATCCGCATAGATGTACACTTACATCTTGTCTGGATTTTCCGAGCACACGGACTGAATAACATCTGCTGTGACTGTTATGAATAAAAGAGACTCAAAGGTCACCATGAAGGACTGCAATATTCTGTCTTATAGGTTTCGAGTGATAAAGACCGTCACTGGTTTCAATAAAGTTATCGTTTACAATACTCCCAATGATCCTGCATAGAAAATTCTGATCACTCACCAAAGTGTCCAATTTATCTATGATTATATTTCCATTGATATTATCGAATGCAGTTTTATGGGTTGCTGAGCTGAATAGTGACACTCTAAAGTCCAAGTTCAGCCCCCATTGGCATGGCTGTGGGAAGGGAGAAACGGAAATGTCCAAAATGACCGATATTAGCGGTGAACGGGTGGATGTTCCAGCATAGTTCTCAACGAAACTTAGTATATATATGACTTACTATCTGGAAGAATTGCTGTGGGGATAATACGCCTCTAGTAAATGGGGTGAAGTGCAAAAACAATCGAAAACGACCGATATTAATATAGAATACAAACACTTCAGGGTCGCTGGAATGTACCGTGACACACTGGATGCCGCTAGGGAACATTGTAGTTCATCCCCTAATTGCAGGGCGTTGAGAGAATATGGATACATCTTCAAAATGACCAAGTTTATGGTTGTAGTCATGATATAGGCTTTTAGGCTTATGCCGCGTCAAAAAACTAGGCGAAACTCTTTATGTATCGCAGAGAATTTTGCTCTGCGTCTTCAGAAGAAAATCTCCACTGGTCACAAGGAAGAGTTCTACAATAATAAGGGTTTAAATTTAAGAATGCTTTACCATGGATCACTGCTGGTACGCTCAATCGCCACCAGATGACTCGATGTATGCTGGTACAGCGCTAACGACAACAATAAGCTCCAATTAAGATGTTCCATCACGCCGTGTGTGCGTGAGAAGTAATAGAGATGTCATCAGACGAATCAGGGTAGGTGGTAGGGGAGGGAGTGGAATTTAAAATAATCTAAAACGTTCGATATTAGTGCCGTATCCATAGTTCTTGGGGTCGGTGAGATGAACTTTGACGCTCTAGATGCCGTTTAATCAAGGTTCAGACCCACTCAGAATATGGATTCAGAAGAGGTGAAAAACAACGTCAAAAAATTGAGATTAAGGATGAAGGTATATCCCAGTATACCTATTATCCAAACTTGGTACTATCTGGAAAATTATACTCTAGAGGTGAGACACTCCTATTACCCCTAGGGGAGGGACTGAAATAAAAATAATCGAATAGGCCGATATTAGTGTTGTTATCCATAGTCACGGTCGCTGAGATGAATTGTGATACTCTGGATTCCGATTAAGTCCATGTTCAGCATCCACCGGCATGAGGGTTGGGAATGAGTGAGAAAGAAAATCCACAAAATGGCCGAGATAAGTGCTGAATGTAAACTTTTCAAGTTCACTATTCCGATTGGTTACAGTCCCAGTGACAGTTGGGATCGTCTATAGCGCGACGCGTAAGTACGTATAGTTATAACTTACTTTTATTTGAAAGGATCAACTACTTCGCAGACAATATGAGGTGTCACAAGGAGAAAGTTTGATGTCAAACTAAATAATTTCGACGTATAACTTAATATTAAACACGTAACAATAACTCTAAATCTTCTCAAGAGTTTTAAAAATCACAATAAAGAAATCTACAATATATCACTTCAAACAGGTGATACAAATCGTAAAATGTAATATTCAGATTTTTACCCGGGCAGAGCCTACTGCAGCTACTCTTTTATAAAAGAATATAAAAGCATACTTGAGTTTTACGTGATAGATGGAAACGTAATTATAGCCATTGAACGTACCCAAACCACATGGACGTAACTTTTCATTTCTAAATATCCGATGTTTGTTGGCCCGGTTTCGATCCGTAGTCACCCTAGTGAGAAGCCAGAAGGAGTTATAGGTAGAGTAAACAGCAGACTTTCACGAGGCTCGCTGAAGTTTCAGAGTGTAAATCATAACTCTTCCACCGAAACACCTTCACAGCTTTTAAAAAATAATGTAATACGACTTGTGCAGATTCTTGTCTTCTAATGATCTATATAAAAGCCTGTGGGAGGCAGGTGTCCAGATAAATTTAGGCAATCCTAAGACCTGTTCTGCAGTATTTTACAGCTCTAGCACGTTCCATCTCCGATGTCGAGAATATGAGGCTTCTATATCATCTTATTGACGCTTCAATTTATCGTTTTCTGACAGTTAGTGGTCTTCCTGTAATCCACAGCTTTACGGGCAGGAAATTCCCCACTGGTCTCTACCGCTATATCGCTTTGTTACAACATAATACAACTTCCAAGAAACATGACTAATCCTGTTTTCTAATGATCGTTATAAAGACTAAATTTGATTATATAATAATGAGTATAAAATGTTGTTCATTGGGATATTACGTCTGGTAAATTAAATTCGTTCTGATCAGAATTGAAAGGAATCTGTCAAATGTTAAGTTATACTGACCATTACGCTATGTACTAATGCATCTTCCGCATGGAGTATTTTCGCCCTGCTTTTTATATCGCCGTTGTGCCTAGAAAATTCGCAATGTGATAATATTTCAGCATAGAACCCTGACCAGAAATGTTCAACATTCCATGAACTATATCAACCAATATTCTTTAAAAGGGATAAATGCGCTGCTGGTCAGTATTTCTCCGCTTGACATTGTCACACAATTGCATTTAAAGTCGCAATGACGAGATATTTTAAATAAAGATGTTTGTCTTTTTGGCGAATGTGGAGACGACATAGAGAAAGAGAAAGAGAATGATTCCAATTAAGTCTATTAGGTCATCAACTAAAATAACATTATTAAATACATTGTAAAGGATGTAAAGAATAGAAATAAATGTTTGATTATGAAAATGTACACCAAAATCTTAATATAAGCCATTACCTCTCAATGACTAGAAACAAATGCCTGTACAGTATTGAATTTTTACATTTCCCAAGAATATTACCACTATTTGGAGAAGAATATCTTAAAAACAGAATAATTTACAAGTGCACAGCAGTCAACAAGTATTCAATGACATAATGCAGCCCCCTCTTTTAATACAATAAGCACTGGAAAATTTGTCATTATTATTATTATTATTATTATTATTATTATTATTATTATTATTATTATTATTATTATTATTATTATTATTATTAAATCGTCTTTATTGTGGCGAAGTGAGAAGTGAGACGACCGCAGAGATCGTAACAGTGTGTAGCCAACTCATTTATACAGTTAAATATACAGTAAAACAAGAAATGGAGGCAACCTGAAGATTTTTGTGTGTAAATGAGTACTTATTTTGTGAAATACATTATTGTGGAAGAAAAACAGTGTATTCAGAATCACGAAACCTGCAGCTGATGATCCCGACAATGATACCATCTGTGTGCTCGTCCATGTTGACTTTACGTTGGCCCCACATCGTATTAATATACTAATATGAGACACTTTCAATTTGTTACTAGTTGACCGTGCGGTTAGGGGCGCTCATCTGTGAGCTTGCATCCGGGAGATAGTGGGTTCGAACCTCACTGTTGGCAGCCCTGAAGATGGTTTTACGTGGTTTCCCATTTTTACACAGGGAAAATGGTTTGGCGGTACCTCAATTAAGGCCACGGCCGCTTTCTTCCCTCTCCTATCCCATCGTCGTCATGACTCTTATCTGTGTCGGTGCGACATAAAAGAAATTCTAAAATAAAAATGTTAATATCTTCATCACATATGTGTAGGCAGCCTAAATTTCTGTTTACAAAACAGTATGTGCGTGGCCTCGTCCTTCTTTATTGCTTCCAAACTATCCGCCTTACTATACGTTGAATATCGTACCACGTATTGCAAGGTTCCCAACATATTTCAACTCACGATATCCTGTAATTCACCAGAATTCTCCAAACTCACCAATACACCTACACCCCGGAAACAATTCATGAAATCGAAGAATTGATGTTACGTTCGTGATAGGGATTATTAACTTTATCCATGTAATGAAAAGGCCCACACATTCGAAAATAAAGCAAGGCGAAACACATCTACGCGCAGAGGAAGGTAAGGCGGTAAAGATTTCTACCATCCTTAAGATAACCTTTAAGTGGAATAGGATGATTAGCTCTGTACATGAACACTCTCCACTCCACTGAAGTATTAACCACTTAGGCCTACTCATCCTATAAAGGTTGAGTGAACACCATAACCTTATCCTCTACAGAAACTCCTAAACGCCTCAACATTCCGACGAGGTACTTAATCCACGATCTCTCAGCACTTTAATTATTCAGGAATAAAACAACATATTCCTAAAACTACCGCAAGGGAAGACAATCGAAATGTCTTGCGTCAGTTTGCAAATAACGTTCTAAACAAAAGGACGAACCCATAACTCTCTTGGATCCACATGCAACTGATCTTATACAAGCTGATAATTTGCAACAGAACATGGAAAATATCTGGTGGGCTATCGGCAGAAAAGTAATTCCTTTTGTACAATTTGACCAAGGTCTATGTAATACAAGAACTTAATATAAAGAGCTTCCTCATTTGATAAAAGTTTCCCTGTACCGATCTCACTTGAGCTGTCCATTAGCCAGTGTGCTCTGTTTCGAAGATGCCGGTTGGAACTGGCACAACTCTGTGTAGTCAGTTACTTTCGCGATAAGAATCTCATGTAGGGGAACAATCGGGCACTTTTCACCTCTTAAAAATCTGCAGCAATTCGAAATACGTTCAAGAGTGAATTATTATATTATTATTATTATTATTATTATTATTATTATTATTATTATTATTATTATTATTATTATTATTATTCGAATAACCCTTTTGACGGTGCGATAAATCAGCTTTGGTTACTTTTCTTTGCTTTTAACTTTCTTCGTTTCCAAACTTCCTTCATTTTCTGGGAATGTTGTTCCTATTCCTCTTGAGTCAATTTTCTTCCAGTTGCTAATTTCTTTCTCTCTTGAAATCCTACCTTTCGTGTTACTTCTCTGAAACGTGTTCTGTTTCCTATAGTACCTATCTATTTTAAATACAACGTTTTTTGTATACTTTTAAATTTCAATGAACCACGTTGGCTTGGATTCTTAACTGTTCAATAAGTTGAAGATTAGTTCAGTTAGTCTACCGTTATTAATTCTATAAATGTGTGAAAAAAATGGAGTGTTATTTTCCTCATTACAGTTGTCATTTTTTGAACTTTTGAATATAGCTCTATGTTTAATCGTAGTATAAAATCGGCATTGTTGTTTCTTATAGGTCCTCGTACTTTTCTCAAATTTCTTCTTTCAAATTTTTCTAATTTTTCTAAATCCCCAATTCTTGTAAGTTTAAGAATTTCTGCTACATATAAAGTTTCACGCCGGGCCACTGTTTGATAAAGTCTTAATTTCAAGTTCTAGGATAGAGATTCCTTATTGAATATATTTTTGTCATATAAAACATTATTTCCATTTTATTTACTCTTATATCTATAGTTACCATTTCTTTTATGAATTTTCTTGTCTATTCTCCCAGCTGTTTAAAGGAATATGTCCGATATATTATGTTATTGTTAATTGTGATATGTTGAGGGGCATTAATGTTTGTCATTAACTTTGTTTTTCCAAATGATAGCTTCACTCCTATTTTGTACGTTTGTTTCTGTAATTCTTGCATTTTTCTTGAGCATTATCTAATGAGTCTGTAATTAACGCCATGTCATCTTCCTGGTTTAACACTTTTAGTATTGATGGCTTTCGCCCATCTTTGAACTACATTCTCTAATGCACAATTTTATTGAAGAGTAGAGGTGACAAACCATCTCCCTGTCGTACATCTGATCTTACTTCAAATAGTTTTGAGAGTTCTCCTAACGAATTTACTTTGAATGTTGTGTTTGTTAATTCTGTTTTAATTATTTCAATTGTTTTATTATCAAGTCCAAATTCCTTTAAAATATCAAATACAGTATTTCTATCAATTGAATTATAGGCCTTTTTAAATTCTACAAAAGTGATTACATATTTAGAGTTTACTGAGCTCGATAGCTGCAGTCGCTTAAGTGCGGCCAGTATCCAGTATTCGGGAGATAGTAGGTTCGAACCCCACTGTCGGCAGCCCTGAAAATGGTGTTCCGTGGTTTCCCATTTTCACACCAGGCAAATGCTGGGGCTGTACCTTAATTAAGGCCACGGCCAATTCCCTCCCATGCCCAGCCCTTTCCTGTCCCATCGTCGCCATAAAACCTATATGCATCGGTGCGACGTAAAGCAACTAGCAAAAAAAAAAAAAAAAAAAAAAAAGAGTTTCTTTCTCATAGCTATTATGTTCTTTAGATTTAAAATTTATTGTGAACATGACCTTCCCTTCCTAAATCCAGCTCGATTCTCTCCCAATTCTGTGTCTAGTATTACTTCGGCTCTTTTTAAGAGTGTCTTGGACATAATCTTATATGAAATTAGTAAAAGGGAAATTCCGCTATACCTTTAGGGTCTGA
Organism: Anabrus simplex; assembly: GCF_040414725.1. Classification (NCBI taxonomy): domain Eukaryota; kingdom Metazoa; phylum Arthropoda; class Insecta; order Orthoptera; family Tettigoniidae; genus Anabrus; species Anabrus simplex. The sequence goes on along the minus strand of NC_090265.1, from coordinate 1,003,365,907 downwards.
TTTATTCCACTTTTTGTGTATCGGATGTATTAATGCTGATTTCCATCCTGCTGGTAAAGTGCCTGTTGTCCTGATTTCTTCGACTATTTCTGTTAAACATTGTATCATATTGTTACTAGAGTATTTCTAGAATTCAGCAACTATATTATCTTCCCCAGGTGCTTTATTATTTTGAAGTTCCGTTATGGTTTCTTTGATTTCCTCTTTTGTTGGTGATTTTGAGTCTGGTTTGTATTGTTGATGTATTATCAAGGTTAAATTTCTCTTCTGGTGGATCGCTGTTATATAGTTCTTCGAAATATTCTGCAAGTATCCTACAATTTTCTGTGTTATTATAACCAATTTTCTGTGTTTATGGATCTCTGAAATGCAAACTCGGTGGTGTGAATTTCCTTACGTTATTATTATTATTATTATTATTATTATTATTATTCATATATGCATCTTTACTATAGAATGTTATGCCTTTCAGTCAGCAAGACTCTGTGAATTCACCGAACTCCTAGTTTATCATTAGAAACAGACTCTAACCATCATCGTCTTGGTCTGCCTCTATTTCTCGTGCCCATCAAGACCGAGTCTATTATTGCCCTAGCTAACCTAACCACCTAACCCTCTCCCTCGCATCGTTGAGGTTACTAAAATGCAACTTTCCAGACATCTACTCCTTACAACTCCAGATCTGTAGAGCCAACGTTTGAAGAGTTGTAAATATAAAACTACTACTCGTATATACCTGCAATATTAACGAGGGATGCATGCAACACTGCGGCAAAGAGAAAATGAAAATTTCATTAACCAAAATTGGGCAGATTAATTCTGACAGATTAAAATAATTTTGAAAATGTATAGCGGGCGATTTGAACAACCGGAAAGATGTAACCCATAGTTCAAATATAACAATTTCGTTTTTATTCGAAGGACATATTTACTTTTAAAATGTTTTAATAAAAATATATACTTCTAGCTTCCCACTTTTGATCCTCTTTACTTTGTTGCTTCATTTTCGGATACTGGTTTTTATTATCTGTCAAAAGTTGAAAAGAGGTACTCTCCAAAATACAGTGAATACTAGTCCAATACACTTGATCCTAGAAGTAAGTTGTAGAAAGCATCTTGATCTTCGGTGAAGGAATCAGGTGCAAAATAATCCAAATTATTATACTATTGTAGAGGCTTAGGCCTAATTCGTTGAGATACCTTCGCCGGTGGAGGTCCATCATATTCCTGCACTTAAAATCCTTCATCCTCAAATACTTCGATTTCTATTTCAAAATCACTACCACTACTTTCATAGTTATAACCTCCAAGATAGACACATTCGTTTTGCAAATACGGTATTTGCTCATCAGTCACCGTGCCGCCATTTCTTTTTTCATCAATTGCGATCTTGCTGTGATACACGAGTCACATTTTCCAAAAGTATTTAAACTACAATCCAAAGATCACTAGACATTAAGATACATAGCGATCTTTTCTAAACACTTCATGCTAACAGTGTCAGCAATTAACTCTAAAATATACCCAGAGATAGCAGAAGTATACGCTCAAAAATCATAGGTACGACCTAGTACGATATATATGACGGAAGGCTATTTTTTTGCTACGACTTAGTACGATATATAACTTTCTAAAATACATAATACATATTATAATTGTTATTAGAACCTGTGTGTGGGCTACAATTATGGGCAGTTACAGTAGTTACTCAGTTACTCTTCATATCTGTTAAAACAGCACATCAACAACACCTTCAATTCAAAAATATTTAGAGTTCACCTTTTTGGTGATTCACACTCTATTTCACCATTTCAAGGCTAATTTCATCTATTCCTGCTACTTTATTTTAATTTATTTCCCACATTTTCCACTTCCTCAAGCGTACTTTTACTATCATCATTACCCTCTTCCCCATGAGCTCGGTTGTTTGCGACGTCAACAGAAAGATTTCCTTTTGCGTTCTGAAGATTTTGAAAATATTCCTTCTACCTGTCATTTATGCTCATGTACGTGGCTAACAGTAGTATTCCTGATGAATAGTTCTACCGCACACTCTGCTCTTCCCTCTTTAACAGCTGTTAAGTACACTTTTTAATATCCTTTATCCTCGTTTTCTTCCCTTAGCCAAATATCATGTATCCTACCATATCTAGATGTATTCTCTTTGCTTATTCAACCAGTTCTTCCTTCCATGAGTCCCATAACTATTGATAACTCACCTGCGAATTACATGTAGTTCACCAAGTCGTTTCCAAGAGGTCCCTCGTCTGCCAAATCGAAACGGGACTCCGTTACTCCCATAGGCCCTACGCTTGCTTAACCTTTTCCATCCCATGCACAAGTTAAATCGTATATCAACATATCTCCAGCTGTCCCAAACATACTGTAAGTTAACTCGAATTTCAAGAAATGCGCTCTTCTCCATTTCCGAGTTCAGACTGTCACTGTAGTTTTGCTGTTAATCACATGCTCTGTTCACAACATGATGCGCAATTCATAAATTGCCTTATCGTATATTGACGGTAACCTTTTAACTTTTTTCTTTCACAGATATCTTCTGAGATTGGTGCGCAGAAGTATAAATAAAGCATGCATGAAGATTATATTTTAGAAATTGTAATGAATGGTGATGAGCCTGAATTTTGTGGGTAGAGTGAAGGTAAGGTGCAGTGAATCAAGCTGTAGACAAGTATTAAGGCCTCCTATATACATATATATATTCTGTGATAGTTTTGTGAGTTTGGTAACAGTTAAGTTATTCCTCTCTCGTCTGCATCTTTAACAAACCTGTAAGTGGAGGGACGTGATAGCTCAGCAACTACTCGACAGTATTTCAAACAGTGGCCACTATCCAATTCCCATTCACTGTTAATGAAAATATTTTACATTGGTATTCATGACAATGTGTTCCCAATTTAGTATTAAACTGAAGTAAAAAAAAGTCACTAAAATCAAGATTTACTTTAACGTTAACAACAAACAATACTTGAAAACTGTTGAAGAACTTTCATATTATTTCTAATATTGTCTTTAAGTGTATTACAAACACTAAACAAAAACAAATACTAGGCTTACGTCAAATTTCCCATATTTGAAAGGGAGTAGTATTCCGGTGTTATTTTTGTAGTCGTTATCAACGTTTGCTACATTCGGTTTGGTAATCAGATAATACGATTCAAACGGAATTGGTTATGAAAAAAAAAAAAACGCCACTTGCATATAATACAAACAGCAGGCAACACATTCACAAATGACCATTTTCTTTCCATCGCGAATACGTTTTAAATGAAATTCGTGCGGATCAATACGAGCCTGTGGCGTCGGTGGGACAAGGACAGGAGGAAAGAAAAAAAATTCTGTGATTTCGTAAACCACGCCGTGGAATTGGTGATGGACCAAAATAACATTGAGAGCAGCCAATATACACCCTAGGGTAATGCCATACAATGACTTCCAGGCATGAACTGAAGTTTATATACGCTTTAGTCACGATTCTCTGATGGACAGGTTGGAATATGAAATGAATTATGAATACTTCCATTGGCAAAACGACCACAGCGACGTTAATGCGCATCGAGGATAACTACGGGCAACTTTCATTTGTCCAGCCACGGATAAAGAGGATTGTTAGTACTCAGTATCTTACATTCAACAATAAATAACCCTCATCATTCTTCTACTATGTTGCAGAGGAAATCAGGAGATTGTTGTGCATACCATAGGATGTCATAATAATATTTCTACGAAAATCTAGAAATACACCGTTTTCATCAAGAAAAGAGCCGGTGAATTTCTTTTTACCTGAAATGTGTGTAGAGTAATTTTCTCCGCACGCTTCTTGATGTAAAATGCACACCAACATAACCACGAAAAGAAGTCTGACTCACAGTCCACCGCCTTCTGGAAATGTGCATTTATGTTTTTTTAAATAATCTTCTAGTAGGCAGGGTTCAAAATAATATATGAATACTCTCGTTCTGACTTGTGTAACATCTCTGATCTGTCAAATTAAGTCAGTTTCATTGAAGGAGTATTATGTAACGCACTTGCGGAAATGATCATCGTATGATTAGAGAATTCGCCTCACTCATACTCCAGCTTTCAAACTCATTTTGCAATACAGCCTATTCTGCACCTGTGTTAGAAAAGCTATTCATTATTGTTGCTTTTGTATCACATGGTGCATACAGCTTATTATTGGTTATAAGTGCCCAAAGCAGTGATCGAGGATTACCATCGAAAGCAAATAGCTAGGCGTAAGCTGCAGGGTAATTCAACCCATTACCTGGAGCAGTGGCATCACATCCACATTCACCCCGTGAATAAAATCGAGCAGTGGGGACGAGGCCGATTATGTTGGCTAAGCGGCGCGGGTAGCGAATCTGTAATCATGTATTCGGAAGACTGTTGATTCAAATTTAACCGCCAACCCTAATTTTCAACGGTTTTCCATTTCCAAAACGGGCACGTTCGGGGGCTGTACCTTAATTAAGACCACGACCGATAAGTCTTCGGAGATCAGAGTGGGGTATACTCCACTTTATTAGTACAAGTGAGAAGAGAATTATGCAAGAAATTCAATCTCAACCAGCACTGAAATAGTTTTATTAACTTTCCTCCGTTAAATTCTAGGCAAATGTGTAACTCTCCAATCACTAATAAATTACATGTACTCGTAAAAACCATGAGATATGCTTTACGAGAAAATAAAAATAGGTTGATGGCTTTGATGCCTTCGGTGTCCCAAGAACTTCCCATTAAACTACTCGAAGTTTAAACAACCCTCCCCTTCTTTCCTTGTCTTACCCATCATTGACCTTGCCGTGCCTCACCCACTCCTGGACATTGGCAACCTGATCTGTGAATCCCAAATAAAACACCGAATCGGTCATTTAGCTTCAAAGCGATCAGTTTGCATTCGAAAGATTATTAACTTTGACAACCTTGAAGATGGGTTTTCCATGTTTTCCATTTCCACCATGAGTAGAATAATACGGCTTAACCATAATTATGGCCAAAACCATCACTGCGTCTAAGCCAAATTTCACTTACGACAGCGAGATGGGTTCATTTCTGCTACCCTAGTTGCCAGAAACTCATGTCATATTCTAACTTACTCACCACATTCAGTTTTATTTAACACTGGAGACACGATGGGTTCCAGCGTTTTAGCACAGCCTGGCCTGACCAACATATCAAAATGATATAATTGAAGAAAGACAAGCTCCGAATAGGTAAGTGTCCAGTCATCATTCTGAAAATAAAATCATCCCAAACCTACAATGATGAATACCTATCGTCTGTGAAGTACTACTCTGTAAAGGATATTCGTGGTATCTCCCGACGGGCTTGGTTAACACGGCTAGAGTGGTTGCCCCCTTCAGTGGTGAATGACAAGATCCCGCAACACGAGAGGTCAGCCAGAGAGATAGATCCAGTGAGTGTCTAATACCCTGTGGTATTAGGGGCGGATTACATCTCGCTGTCCCTTACATTACATGCATTCTGAATAGGCGCAGCTTAAAACACAATTATGTTTCATTTGCTAGAGGGGAGATTCGGAATGGAGGTTGTACTCAACGACAGCCTCATTCCTATTCCTTTCTAAAAATGAAATGAGGGAGTAATTACGTTTAGCCTGGATAAAATGTCATGAAATTCTGCCGTATTGCCAATTCAAGTTCCTGATTCTCAAGTTATACTATGAATGAAAGAACGTGTTTATTAAACGTTATTGAAGGCTCAGGGGACTGTTGGTACACAAGCCATAGCCATACAGGTCATGGAGTTCTTTAAACATTGAAAGTTAAAGGCTTCCACTATCCGTGACGTTGGCACTGTGTGGTATATAGTGATTGGTTCTATTCTCAGGCGTCTTTGCTCCCAGAAATTAACGTGGTAGGCTGAGTGTGTCTCAGTGCTGTGTGTTACTCTAGAAGTGTTAATCACGTTACTACATTTTAGATTTCCCGGCGGTGAATTGACGTCATTCAGGATGAAAATAACACGCCTTCATTGTCTGCTCGTAGGTAGTCTCTAGTGGGTACGAAGCCTGATATTGGTAACATGTGTTGTTGTAATATTTCTACAAGTAAAGCTTAATTTATGCTACAACTAACCATGAAGGATTGTGACCTCCTCACGACGTGGCATAGTGCCATTTATCATGAATTAAAATGTGATACTACTACGGAAATGCTTCTAAGATGGCTGAGAGTGGAATTCTAAACCTCTTCTCAACACCCCTCATGAGGATGAGTACATTTCGCTTCAGTGAGTAACTTAGCTATATAATATGGGTCGTATAGTTGTCAGATTCTACACGGGAGATGGTGAGTTCGAACCCCACGATTACACCTCCATGATTTCCCCTTCTCACATCTCAGTTAAAACCACATCTTCTTAGTCCTTGCCCTTTCCTTTACAGGTGAGATGTGTGTGGGAGTTTGCCACTGATCCATTTTGCATTCTCCCTGACTGTGACTTGAGCGGCTAGGAGCATTGTTAAGATATGCTGTTGTATCATCCAGGATACAGATTCTGTGAAATAAAAGTGGTAGAACATAGTTGACTGGAAGTGATACCCCTCTTCATTTTCATCTATTCACTACATTTATTGGTGCCGAAACACTCGATTAAATGAACCGACGTACTTTGAATCTTTGACTCAAAGTAAAGAAACACTAAGATTATATTGTACTTCGACAACTTGATGGTGGGAGCGTACGATTAGCACAGTTAAGCGGTGTAGTAGAAAGGTCTTAGGACGTAGACAAGTGGACCATGAAACACTTAACACAATTTTTACCAGTGTGGAGGCCGCAATAAATTCACGTCCCTTACTCCAGTATGAAAGCCCTACCACTTTAATTCCTGCTCACATCCCAAACCTCGGAAGACGATTGACTTATATCCCTACTGAATCTGAGCCACTTCTGCACAAAGACTTAAAACAACAACTGAGACTTCAGCAACAGGCGACAAACGATCTCATGAAAAGATGGACCAAAGAATACCTCTTGGAACTGAGAAAACATCATCATGTCCGGCAGACACATGGAAGATCAGTTCCCTTACGAGTGGGAGATGTAGTTCTTCTACAAAATGACTCACACCGCCGTCATATGTGGGCGAAAGCACTCATCCAAGAGTACGACAAGGACGAGACGAGCACATCAGGACGGTGATACTTAGCACGACTGACGGACATCAGATTACACGTCCAGTGCAGCTGGTCATCCCACTGGAGGTCGACCAGGGCGGCGAGGATGTGGTAGTTTGGAACTGATCCATTTTTGCATTCTCTCTGACTGTGACTTGTGCTCTATGAACGTCTAGGAGCATTGTTAAGATATGTTGTTGCAACATTCAGGATGTAGATTCTTTGAAATAAAATGGTAGCACATAGTTGACTGGAAGTGATACCCCTTTCATTTAAATCTATTCACTACAATGTGAAACAGTGTCTTAACAAATGAACCTCGTACCGCTCGTCGTAGCAGGTCCAAAATACTCCATATTAGAAACAGAAAAATTAAAAATTAACACATTAAACCCTAGGTAGTGGTGGATACAGAATTGGAATTTCGATACTGCTGCTGCTTCTGGCGCTGCCGCTGAAGCTGCTGCTGCTATTGGTGTTGTTTGGTGCTCCGCTTATTTGCTTTATTAAGTGGTGTTTTAAAGGAAGTGGATCGATATATTCAACATATATATATATTACGATTATAAGTGGAAATTCTGCTCTTCAGTACGTGGTATTATCTCTCTTTGAAGAGCTAAAGAGGCATCTCTTTTCTGTCAAGGTAAATATTTCATTTATAACCCTTTAAAAATTTAAGGTTATGTTCTCAAAGAGAAAAGAGAGTAGAGGTATTGAGAGTAGCAATGTCAAATTCAAAGAGGTTGAAAGTGATGTAGAAAATCGAAGCTTGTCACAAGCGGAAGAGCTTAGCGGTGCAAAGCGGGCGGTGGCTATTAGGTACTATGTCGGATGAAGAGCTGTACGGTACCATGGAAGAGCACGAAGACTAACTAAAGAGCAGGATTAGACGGGATGCGATTAGTCATTGAGAAGCTATTCACGTATAGTGAAGACTTAGTAAAGATGACTCTTAATACAAAAGCGGAGATAAAGAAAGGAATTAAAGAAATTGGACAAATGGCAGAAATCATTCGTAGTCGTTCGCTGGAATGGGAACAATATGATATGAATGAAGATCCAAACGAAAGGAGTAATTTGGATCAGGGGTCTACCTTTAGTAAGAAATAACCGGTGATGTTGGGACACATGCGCAATTCAGTGACAGGAGACTCTCTTGGAAGCTACGTGCTTTGAAGATTTTGCGGAGCTCTTGGATTGTGTTGTGTTGAGATCTTGACTGTGTTTATAATAACACGCATGCCATCTCTGGAAATATAGGGAAATTGACTGATTGGTATATATCAGTGGTGGTAAATCCCAAACACCTTACAGAGGAGGATGGAATTGTGAGAAGCATGAAGAATATGCATTCAGAAATCTCTGACTTGCTGAACGCTGACCTGGAGGAATGTAAGACGGAATTTCTGCGCACTGTTACGCAAAACTACACGAGTCGAGGGGGAGAGCAGGTGAAGCTTCGATATGTGTATGTAATACTACACTCATTTAAACAGGATGGAGTAAATTATTTGCGCAGCCTGTATTCATGTTTCACCCACTGAAGGGAGATAATTGAGACTCATGCAAGAAGCAAGGTGCTGATAGCTATTCAGGATAGTCTTGACCGGAATTATATTAGGAAAATTTTGGAATAGACGTTTCATAATAATGACATTGAAATTAGGGTGCTTGGAGCCGGCTGCGCAGTTACCATTGAAACATGAAACCGTAAGTAATATTCAGGAAACAGTTATGTGCAAAGATGCTGGCAAAACCTTATGCAGAATTGATTACAACAGTCAAGGAAGGAGTGGACATCTAAAAAATTGGTGTTAAAATAAAACGAATAAGAAAAGCTGAAAATGATGATCTTATACTTACTGTAGAAAGCAAAGGAAAAGCTGACGCATTACGACGTGAGATAATTGAAAATGTCAAGGAAATAGAGGTTTCAACAAAGAGGAAGGAGACAACAATTCTAGTGTACAGTATGGATCCGCATTGTCTTAGAGCAGCACTTTCTTTAGACGCTGCTGTTGAAGAATAACAGATATCACTTAAGAGCTACTTGACTGATGAACGTTAAGTTTAGCAAGGTTACAGCTGATACTTTTGACTAACTCACAGGCTACTTACTATCACGCTATCTTTTAAGGGCTATGTAGCGAAATAAAATGTGAAGCTATTCAGAGGAAGACGTACGCTTGGGACCCTTAACATTGAATACGCTGTCGAAACGGTTGGTGCTAGTAAGCAATGGAGCGCACCAGATGTTCTGTTTACCAGAAATATGTTTATATTAATTTCTGTTCGTAACCATAATAATCCTTGAAAATGTTTCTCTTTTGCACATAACTTTTAAGATTGGAGTCTGATGCCCTTAATTTGAACGAATAAAGTAAGCCACAAAATGGCGGAAGCTGTACCATTTAATTCGATTGCTGCTACACCCGATAGTGTGTGATTCACGACGTCCACTCACCCTCTCGCCCTTTTCTTAATTTTCACAGTAACCAAGTACAAACCATACACAACTGACTCCAGTTTGCGGACGGTACACTTACGCCGCGTGTTAATCTGTCTTTTATCGAATGTCTTTGAATGGCGAGGAAATTAAACAGATCAAACAAATGACGAAACATTATCAGAAACACACCCGGTCAGCTGTCACCGCATGGAGGTTCACCACGAGATACTGCACTAATGTAACAAGGCACGTTTTAACTCTCTCTCAGTCTCAGACATCCTGATTTTTAACACTCTCCAGGTTATGACCAATGTTAGCGATATGTCCTGGAAACATAGCGTTCATTAGGGAACCGTTTTACACGTAATATATACACAGGCCAATTATCCCATATATATTCTACAAATAAAATATTTGTCATAATATTTCCTTTGAATTTGCACTTGCGCAGATACGTATTAGAAAGGGGCGTGCAGCTGTGAGATTGCATTCGGAATGTAGTGGCTTTCAACCCCACTGTCGGCAGCCCTGAAGATTGTTTCCCGGGGTTTCCCGTTTTATATATATCAGGCGATTGCAGGGTATATACCTTAACCCTAGAAAGCTAACGTGGCATACAAGGAACGTTAAAGCTAAAGCGTAGTCATTTTGACGAACAAATTTATTGACATATAAAAATGACTTATTGGTACATATTTATGTATTTTACATGATACATTTCTTTGATAGAGTCTTGTCAGCATACACAAACATTCCGATTACATTCATCCTCCATTGTTGCATTCCAAACAGCATCTTGATTGATGTTCCTCGCATACAGCTCTGAAGCAATGACAATACACTTTTGTCATCCTCCATTTCTTGCTTGAGCAAAAGGCACATGTCTTGCGTTTTCTTGATTGAGGACATTCTGCTTCATCTATAGACATATTCACGTGAAGTATTTCTGCCATAGATGAGCGCAGCATGCACGGCAAGTTGCGCATTCCAAGGCGATGTGTCACCCATGGCTTCATAAGTTTATACTGCAGCTCTTTTGCAAATTGCTTCGTAGTCAAAGGCTTTTCTTTATTGTTGAACTTATTGTGAACATAAATCACATAAGAGTTTACTAGAATAATATTCAGTATACCAAAGAAGACACAACGTGCCCATCTTCTTGTCTTTCTACTACAATTCATTTGATTACAGGAAATTCAGATGAAAATATCCAAAAGGTGTGTGATTCAATACCTAGACAGAGAGCAGGAAGGATTCTCGTTAACTAGGTTCAAATAAAACAGCAAACATAATTCAGCAACTTCAGTCGAATAGCGAATTATACTTACGGCAAAGCTAAGGCTTCGTCGGAAAGACTACGCAAAGCACATAACACACTAACGAGACAGGTTTCCGACGCGACCGGTGTAACATCATCCACAGCTCAAGGACAAATTAAGGTACTGAAGGAGCCAAGCGGCTGAAGTTGCGAGAAGGGGTGGAGCAGAGAAATTTTATCATGGCCGTCATCATTTTGACGAAGCGTTAGCTCTCTAGGGTTAATTAAATTCACGGCCGCTTCCTTCCCACTACTAGCCTTTTGCTACACCATCGTCGCCATAGAACCTATCTGTGTCGGTGCGATGTAAAGCTAATTGTAACAAAAGTTATTAGAAAACCACTTCTTTACGTTAATATTGCAGTCATGTTGGTGTTTCTGTCCATTGGTGGATCCTTTAATACTTCAAGAAAACCACAGAGACAGTCACTCGGAGAGTGTCTTCCAAATCGATTGTTACAGGCAGTAGGCAAGGGGATCTGCCATCATAATGAAAACTGCCCAACTCGATTGTGACTGGCAGTAGGTAAGGGGTCTCCCATCATAATTAAAACTCCCCAACTCCATTGGAACTGGTATCAGGCAGGAGGGCCTACCATTACAATGAACATTCCATACCCCCGTCTTCACATGAGAAACGACGTATGGTGACTTTCCCATCGTGTTTGTGGGGTAATGCTAAGAGCCATGCAAGGGTAATGCTAAGAACCATGCAACTTCATGAGATCTTACTCACAACGTGTTCACTAGTTCACCTAGAATTCTGGATACGATGTACAATTCCGTAGCGAAGCATGGGTACATCAGCTAGTTGTTACATATAGATCCCTGACTGGGAGAGAAGAGTGTTTATTCATTCATGCATGAACTCCAACCGTGAAATCATCCATTGAAATGAAATGGCATATGGCTTTTAGTGCAGGGAGTGCCCGGGGATATGTTCGGCTCAGAAAGGTGCAGGTCATTCGATTTGATGTCCGTAGGCGACCTGCGCGTCTTGATGAGGATGAAATGATGGTGAAGACAACACATATACCCAGCCCCCGTGCCTGCGAAATTAACCAATGGTGGTTAAAATTTCCGACGCTGCCGGGAATCAAACCCGGGACCCGTGTGACCAAAGGCCAGCACGCTAAACATTTAGCCATGGAGCAGGATGAATCATCCATTAATCAATCCATAATTCATTACAATTTCTCCCTACTTAGTGGCTATCCGTGAGAGTGAGTCCATTCAATCATGCATTCATCCATTCTTTCATTCATTCATTCTTTAGTCAGTATTTCATTCATCCATTATGGAATGTTCATTTCAATCCATCAAGTCAATCAGTCACTCAATCACTCATTCAGCAATGAATGCTTTCTCCCCACTTAGTGGCTATTCGTCACCGGGTGATAAGAGTGTTATTCATTCATTCATCCATTCATGCACGACCGCAATTCAATCTTGAAATCATCCATTCACTAATTCATGCGGTCATTCACTGATTTTTTTGCTAGTTGCTTTACGTCGCATCGACACAGATAGGTCTTATGGCGACGATGGGACAGGAAAGTCCTAGGAGTGGGAAGGAAGCGGCCGTGGCCTTAATTAAGGTACAGCCCCAGCATTTGCCTGGTGTGAAAATGGGAAACCACGGAAAACCATCTTCAGGGCTGTCGACAGTGGGGTTCGAACCCACTATCTCCCGAATACTGGATACTAGCCGCACTTAAACGACTGCAGCTATCGAGCTCGGTCATTCACTGATTCAATTCAATCATAAAGAATGTTGTAATTTTAGGATAACTCTATACGATTTGTGACAAAAAAGCAAGCTCTAAATAAGCTTAGGAAGATTCAAGTTGTCCTAGACCGTACAGCATTGTTAAGGTTTAGGACAAAAACAATATTTAGCGTAGTAATGATCAAAGAGTTCTACGAAAGAGAATGTAATGCATGTATCGAATTTAATGAATTGTAATAAACGAATGCTCTCTGTCCAGTTTCAGGCGATCCGGAACTAGGGTATGGGAGTATTCTATTCTATGTAGATGAATGCTTACACAGGAGACACTTTGTATTCTTTTATTTTTTATTTTTAAATGCTATATGTTCGGGGCGTCGACCCATGTGGATATTTTGTCCCTACTGGAATGTTGTGTGTGAAAAAAGGAGTATTATGGACGTCACAAACTACCAGTACCCAGGCCAGAGATATTAATCATTACAATTAAAAGCCCCTGACCCGGCCGGGAATCGAACCCGGTATCGCCAGGTGACAGGCGGACGCATTGCCCCCTACACCACGGGGCCGGACGGACACTTTGTAGAGGAAGAGTTGGTTTAGTTATCATATTAAGTCAAATGTTTTCTCATTCCAGTGAAGAGTTATTGCACGATCGATTATACAGTTTTAATATATTGTACTTTCCCGTAAATATGTTTACAGTATACAAGACTACTTCAGCGTATTTGTAATAAAATTAAAATTAATCGCTATAATGAGTTCATTGTTTCCTGAAAATAATATTATGATCACTCAGTGATTCGTTATTGCACGAGTTAGCATTAGAATATCATTAAGTAAATTATTGTCGCTATACATTACAATAACATTGTGGTCTAAAATGTATTCACTTATGAAATTTATAATGCTCCTTGAGTAACTGTCACAGAACGACTTAAGGTGACTCTGAGAGCTCCTACAAGCCTTAGAGCCACGTGTGTCGTCCCACAACACCTCTTGCAATTACAGTAATTACACAAAGTGCATTACACTGATTACTGAGTAGTGCTAACTATGGTATTGCTTTAATGGATTTACCCAATACTGCAAGAACAATTCATTGTTCAACTAAGTGCGATACGTTGCTTTGTATCGGCTTGTTTACGAGGAATTGTGGGCCATTAGGATGTCTTGAATGATAAATACCAGGAATAACGAAAATGTATAAGTGTGCTACTATATTATACGCAATGAGTCAGCTTGTAAAAGAAAGAGAGAATCACTGTTCTAGTTACAATGTGACATAGCGTACGCTATTTCCAACATCTCACCCCTTGTTGTTAACTAGTGCTGCGTTCTATGACGTAACACACTGGTCCCTTGCTCTATTGTGTCTGTGAAAAGCTCCGGGAGAAGAATAAAATTAAATAATAATAAATTATTGCACGTACATGGAAGCTTTCACTCTGGTGATTCCGGGCTTTTAGACTCGGCAATGGAAGTATCGAAGATAACTTACCGTGGTTCACCATTTTTCACTTTCACACTATATAAATGCTATGGCTGTGCCTTAATAAGAACGAGGCCAGTAACTTCTCAGCATCGTCGGAATCCTCACTGCATCAGTACGGCTTGGAACCATTAGTAAATATATTTTGTGCTACGAGACTGTATGCAATATATACTCACTTGATATTCCTGGAATATGCGTGGAGTTTGAATGAATAATCTCAAATATTGGATAGCTGAATTAACTCGGTGGCAACTACAATTGACAATGGTAGCCTAATAAATGTAAATATTAAGTTTGCATTACTGTTTGGATTTTTATTTCTTCTGAATATATGTTAGTTACATTCTTTATAATGTTAATTGATGTGTAGTAGACATGTGATAGTCTTTGGTCCAGTATGAAACGTAAGTATTGATGTTAAATATTAATTCTTCTTCAGTCTCGCACAAATTTAATTTATAAAGTTCAATTTATGTTTTAAAGTTCACATAATTTTTATTGGCATCTACTTCGCTCTGTACAAAATGATACATTGATAATTAGTTTTGCGAGAAAAATATTCGAAATTTTAAAGGAATCATTCTGTGTACTAGTGACTCCATAATACATTTTTTAACTCTGTGAAATACAGTGTTTGAAATGGTTGTATTGACATCGATAAACGTATTACAAAATTGATTTTATAATATACTGTGGTAGTTTAAAATAATTATGTAGTTCAGGGAAAATGACCTTTTTACGATGGACGAAATGTGTGGACTTTAAATATTAATCCTCACATATGCCTTGATTTATCAATGGAGGATCTTCGAGAATTCACCACATGTTCTCTAACTACGCAATTATTCCGTATTACTTATTCGACTAAAGGCTGAAAGCAGTGCAGTATACACTAACGTTATCGTGGAGCTCATTGTAAGTGAAAGCATTCGCTGGTTCTACACCAGTCCTCTCTGTCTGTGGTTTCCTACGATTATGCCGATCATAGTTGTCTTGTTAAGGCCCTACCATCTAGGTAATAGGACCAAAACAAATATAAAACAGAAATGTAATCTTGTACTCTTTCATGAATGCTGATGTTATCATAGTCAAGGGACCTAAGGTTTCACGTGGAATAGAATCACATGGACGGGAAGTTATCATTTCAATACTCCCACACTAAATGGCCGGGATTTGAACCACATGGGCAATGATGAATAAATCAGTGAGTATATCACCAGACTGTCATGCCCAACAAAACAACTGTATTACGGGCTCCTGGTGCACTCAGATCACATCTAATATATACTTCCTCAACTAAAATCTAGTTTAAGCGAAGTTCCGTTGCAGTGCGTTTGTCTTAGGATATGAGGTAAAACTGTATTTTTGACAAACTATATTCTCAAACACTTTGCACTCTAGCAATTTTGTAACTTAAACCGTCGAACCCAATCACATCCTTTGGTATATTTCGGAATAATACCACTACAAATGGAATGTTTATATGTTACAACTTGC
This sequence comes from Anabrus simplex, assembly GCF_040414725.1. Classification (NCBI taxonomy): domain Eukaryota; kingdom Metazoa; phylum Arthropoda; class Insecta; order Orthoptera; family Tettigoniidae; genus Anabrus; species Anabrus simplex. Next base: position 1,003,350,257 of record NC_090265.1, on the reverse strand, counting down.
ATTTTATAAAATATATATATCGGCCTAGTAAAATCATATATGTTTCCGGTGTCTTATAAGAGCTCTATGGATTGCATTCACTAGTTTGTAGTATGTTTATAAACATTCTCTTGGTCTCTTTCTTCAATATTCATTATATATTTAGGCTTTACTTTCAGATTATCTGATAGCAAACTTCGTAGCCGTAAATCTGCCTAAAATGTAGCCTCACTGCCAATAAGATTACATTTATGATAACATATCCCTCCTAAAATAGTAGTTGTCGTTCTCAGATTTTCAAATTCTTTACCACTAACGAAATCAAACCCGTACTTATCAGAATTAATATCGTCCAATTTAGCTTCTACATCACGAAAGCGTAAACAAATTTTCTCATAGAGAAACTCAGGATAGGGACAATGGAACAAAACTCGATGACAGACGAATGGTAATTAAGATTAGTAATATATAGGATGTCCATAACGCTGGTAGCATGGTCATAACTACCAGAAAGAAGTCGAAGATTAATGGGCTCCCCTAGTGTTTTAAAGATAGCATCAAATAATAGAAACGTTACGTGAGGAATTGCTGCCCCCATTGGGGTCGCAATAACGCATGCTAATTGTCGACGTACTCTCGATATGAGAATGTTTAAAGTTGATTATAATGCAGAAAACCTGTGATGGCTTTAATTTGATCTCATCATTTTCATTATTTATTCAATGTGATAAATATTAGAACATCTGAGTTGTGACTAAGCTAAAGAATACGTTCATTTTGTTTATATGAGGATCACTTTTAAATGAATGCCGGCGATATTTACGAGCGTTTCAAGGGAACTAATATAGCTTGTAACGAGTCGAGACTTGACTTTAATAGCCCAGCCTCTCCTCTTACACCTTTGAACAGCCCAACTGAGCTGTTCCAACAACTGGATGATTTATCGTCGTAATGCATCACACACAATAAAACTGATTTCCTCGACACAGCACTCGCATTTGATTTATCGAGTTAATTTTAACGTTCCGTTTACTGGGGTACAGCTAGCTAGCCGGCCAGGTAGCCTGTGATACGTGATGTAAAAGTTAGTGGCAACTCCATTGTGGAGGCTCGCATTCTGATGCTAATAGCTAGTATGATGTCGCTTTTGTCACGCTGCTATCGTTACCTCGGTTCGGCTGAGCTCGGTGTACTGCTGCTAGGAGCTTCCTGCTCTGCTCTTCCCGCCTGGATCCGGCGGACGCAACCCGCAGCGCACATTGCACACTTTCGCAATTTCATTTATCTGACAGAGATATTGTGGTCATCAGCAGATGAGTAAGTTGCGTGAAAACCAGCAGTACTAATTAGTGGTTATATCTGAAAACTTTCGGAGCTAGAATTGCAAATGGCATCGAAATCGCGTCATGTACCTGTCGCACATTGGATGTACTGTGGAAATTTCTGGCTGGAACAGTTATTGCTTACACGTACTTCTTTGTGTCCAAACTCCGTTACGAAACAGACGTTATTATGTTAAAATGATTTAGTTCTTTTACCTACTTTGTATGCTATTTCCCTTTCTTTAATTGAAATGCGTAGAAGCAAAATTTAGGATGAAATTTTCGCCCCACCCCCCCAACACAATTTTCTTAAATTTTCGACATTTATTCATTTCAAGAAAATATCAGAGTTAGTGTAATTTATACATGATAGAATTCAGTGCATACCAAATCCCAGAGCAAAACAAAATCCATGAAAGTCTTCACCAGTTTCAGCTAATGTTGATAAGAAACGCAACCCAACACGTAATTTTTTGTGGAAATCTACGTAAAAGCTATAATTTCAACAAGATGTACCGTGAATATTCAAATGTTATGCATTATCCTTTTAAATCGCTGGTAAATATTGCGTTCGCCGCGATAAATTTTCTTACTGTGAAGCACTCTTTCGCTGAGGACTTCCCCGGTTGTTGATTAAATTTATGTGATGTGATGAAATGTATCTCGAATCATGCAGGGCATCCTCAGATAATTTTTAAAGGATGTCTATGGGTATAAATTTGAGGAGTATGTCATGATATTACGGAGAGGTTAAAATAATCGTGGGATTAAGATGAAAAGGTTAGCACATAGTGTGTTAGTAGTGAAGGCTGCATTCAGTCAATTTATGGACCGATGATATAAGCAAAAGCAACAACAAAGAATAAATCGGTGGTAAAATGCCTGAAGTAATATCAATTAAAACAATTCAACAAGGTTTAACTCTTGACAGAATAATCATTTTTAATCACTTTAAATTTTGATTTGTATGTGGAATATCAAAGAAAAACACATTTTTAAAGATTGTGCTCCATCAAAGTTTAACAGTTCTCTGCAGAGCAACTTGCGTGTTAAGAATTTCCTGTCCGCAGCACGTAGGGGAAATCTGAAGTACTGAAACATGTGGTAAATATGTGGTTCATGATATTTTCCTACTTATTAGGGGTCAACAATTGATTTGACCCAATGTTACTGCCGGATGGGCAGGCTGTATTCACTATTGCGTGCTTCGTTGGTGGTTGGTAGTGTAATTTGCCTTATATATTTGATGAGATCTGCAGAGACGAACACAAACGACTAGACCCAAGCCAAAGAAATTTACCATACGCAGTTTAAATTCTCGGCTTGACTGTGAATCGAACCTTTGACCCTCCGAACCAAAGGTCAGTGAACTGACCATTTAGTAAAGAAGTCGGACAAAAAGTGGAAGTACAAGTAGAATTAATTCATTTCAACAAAGAGAAATGTAAATAGAGAAATTTAACTGCAGCAATAGAAATGACGTCCATATTATTGATCGAAGCCACTCAGTTCTTTACGCCCACTATGAGTTCGTGAGTGTGAAATAAAAAAATTGACTTAATTACTGTGGACTTTCCTGGTTGTTTGTTATTTTACTTTCGATGATCAACTCTATTTTCGCAGGCGGATGCACTATTAGTAAAATGACTGTATCACAAAATAAATTAAAATATCATTATATACGTGCTCTGTTCAGATACAGTAATGATTTCTGAATCCCGTTGTTGCCATTTCCTGACAGATTAAGTACTTTTGTATACATCTCTTGGAACAGGCCAGAGCAGAGTGTAGCTTCCACTGAATTCCCAGTCTCGTCCATGGCTGTATCAATATGGAAGCTGCTGGAGAACGAGTGGGGCTTAGTAATGAAAAGTGTTGCTCATAAGGTCAGTCATTCAACAATGCCAGTGCGGAAAGCAGTGGCAAATTATATCACACCCGGTCTTGCCTATTACGTCACATTCTGTCGCTGCCATAGATTTTTATGGTTTTTCCACAACAGCCTCTGGTAGGGCTATCTGAGGATCCAACCAGCCTCTGAGCCGATAATCTAACAGACAGACAGACAGACAGACAGACAGACAGACAGACAGACAGACAGACAGACAGACAGACAGACAGACAGACAGACAGACAGACAGACAGACAGATTTCTGAATAATGAAGCATAAGTAAGACGGACTCCACCAGAACATAAGAAGAAATTGTTTTCTTGTGAATAAAAGAACGCTACATTTATACATCATAATTTAAGTTCCGAGTATATAATATTCACGATAAACTACTTTTTTCCTATTCTTATTAATATTAATTTTCTTCGTCTACTTGTACCATATCGTTACTGGATGTTAGATGTCATCAGTACGATCTGTTTCTTGTTCTCAGCAACTCGAAAAATAATGGGGGGTACTGAACCCATACCATTCACGTAGATTCCGTAGATTAGCAAAGGAGTCGGAAAAAAAGTGGAAGGACAACTAGAATTCATTTTAACAAAGAGGAAGGTAAATAGAAGAATCTAACTACAGCAAGAGAAATTACTCCCAGATTATTAATCGAAGCCACTCAGCTCATTACGCCCACTATGAGTTTGTGAGTATGGAACAAAGATATTATCCTGCTTCTCCTGCTCCTCTTCCTTAAATTTGACATAGCAAGGAAAGCTGAAAAGTTTATATTTATTATTTCGAATGATATTGCCAAAATACTCAAGTTTTCTTATTGATGTTTTTTGCATGACCTCTAGCTCTTTGTTCAGGCGTTACGTATTCTGTCAACTACTCGAAATAAAACCGCTTTCGACAATGTATACTTGAATGTATACCTCTCAGTCACGCTTCCTGATACGTGGTTGGAGGTAAAGTGAGACGAAATTACATGAGGATTTTACTGCCAAATGCCACCCTAAGGTCAACCTCAGTTGAGGAGCTAATGCAGATGAAATACATGATGATCAATTGAATTCGGTAAAGAGGTGCATGCATTTGGCTGTGGCCTATCAACAGGATCCATCACAGCACTTGCGTGGAAGTGATAATGTGAACTAACAAATAACCATTCTCGGGACTTCTCATTCCCATTGGTCCCCCTAAATGCAGAGCTTTTCTCTCTCTATGACCACAACACGTTACCACTTGCGGGCAGCCCACTCAGTACAATGTAGGCCTATACAGTAATTACAAATACTAAATTAATACTTTGAATGTGCTACAGAATTTGATATTTTGTTGTTAAATGAGGACTGTTGTTGTTTACAAAAATTCCGAAGTCTTTTCAGATTGCAAAATGTCAGAATACAAAGAACTTATAACATTTTCTATTCTCAAAGGTATTATCATAAGTGCACTTCTAGAATTCCTCATGGGCAATCTTGACAGAAAATATTGATTTATTCAATACTAACTGCACAATACTTCGCATAATGTTTATATAACAACAAACAAATACACACAAAACAGGGAGACGAACAACAAATTATTATTATTATTATTATTATTATTATTATTATTATTATTATTATTATTATTATTATTATTATTATTATTATTTTACATCTTTATGCCCTACTCAGGAGCACGGTAGAACTTGCTTAGCTGATGTGTTGGCCTTCTTTTCCTCCAAAAATCTCTTCATCCTCTCGCTGAGCTTCTTCCTTCGTTCTTCTGTCCATGTTATAGTAGCTCTAGTGTTGGGTTTGTCTTCAAAGTGGTGATTGTCGATTTTGGTTCTGAATTTACATCTGTCCTGTACAATGTCTTCTGAGATGTTGATTTCCTGAGATTTGTTTCAATTTCACGAAGCCAGCTGTTCTTGGTTTTTAATGAAAGGGCCAGATTGAGAATTCTTTTAGTTAGCCTGTTAGTGTTCATTCTGATAATGTGTCCATAAAATTTCAATCGTCTTTTCCGAAAAGTGTCAGAATTTTTTTTGAGAATGACAATATATCTCCTGGGATTATTTTTCCCTCCATATTCCACCTATATAAACTGGGCCAAAAATTTTTCGTAAAATTGTCCTTTCTTGTTTCTCAATGCCTTTGGTTAAAGATCCGCCACCAATGATTAAGGTTTCTGAGGCATATAACGCTTCAGGTTTGATCACTGTATTATAGTGTCTAAGTTTTGCATTCCGATTTTTTATTATACCTGTTCCAAGTGATCCTGCATGCTTTCTGTAATTTGGAAATTCTTTCTTTATTTGCTTCGCGGTTTAAACCAGAGGGATGGATAATTTCTCCCAAATATTTGAATTGGTTAATTTGAATAATTTTGCCGAATTTGGTTATCATAGGTTGTCCATCTAAGTATCGTGAGGCTCATTATTATTATTATTATTATTATTATTATTAATTTGTAGAAGGATTAATAATTAATTGACAAATTGTTACAAGATACTCAACTAGGCATCTTTTACAGCTTTTGTATCCGAACAATATTTAATACATTCCTGTGCTTATATGTATTGCCCTACATTTGTTCACTCATACATTTGTAGTTCTCACCAAGTCGTTACACACTAATTACCCTCAATAAATAAGGGCTCAATAAAAGCTCATGTCTGTAAAATCCTCCTTTATGTTAGAAGTTTACGTCTAACAAGAGGAAGATTGTACCGTAAACCACCCACCACTCATTTAGCATCATAATTCCTGGAGAATAAGTCAGTAAGGCACAATATTTTACAGTCACAAATGTTATGCCTCTTTAAGGTTCATAGTCAATAAAAAATGAAGACCGAGCAAAGTTTTGATGTCTGTGTCTGCAAATTACTGCAATTTCACCCCAGCTGGCAGCCTGTGCATGCCCTTCAAGCAAACAAAGCTTCGTCAGAGCTCTATATAAAGATTGAAATACGTCCCTCGGAGCACGCAACAGCCATTTCACAAAAAAACCTGGCTCATAAAATATTCTGCAGAAATACGTTTTACATATCGAGGTGTCTGGTAACTATATCTCCTGTAAGCACGTGAGGTCATGGGAAAGTATTATCAAAAGTGCACTTCTAGAATTCCTCTTGGGCAATCTTGATAGAAAATATTGATTTATTCAATACTCACTGCACAATACTTCACAAAATGTTTATAGAACAACAAACAAATAAGCACAAAACAAGGAGACGAACAAAAAATTGAAATTGTTGTTATTATTATGATTAGTTGTAGAAGGACTCATAATTCATTGTCAAATTGTTACAAAATACTTAAATATAAAACACTTCTTACTATTAAACGCTGTAGGAAAAGAATTCAATGTTAAATTTGGTAGGGATGTGTCATTTTCTGATGCTGATTAATCGTAAGTGTCATAAACAATTGTTATAAGTAGGTACTTTAAGAACCAGAAAGCTTCAAGGACATAGTTTTTTTTTGTTAGTGGCTTTACGTCGCATCGACACAGGTCTTATGGCAATGATGGGATAGGAAAGGCTTAGCAGTTGGAAGGAAGTGGGCATGGCCTTAATTAGGGTACAGCCCCACCATTTGGATGGTGTGAAAACGGAAAACCACGGAAAAAACATCTCCAGGGCTGCCGACAATGGGATTCGAACCCACTATCTTCCGGATGCAAGCTCATAGCCGCGCGCCCCTAATCGCACGATCAACTCGCCCGGTCATAACATAGTTTGTTGAACATTCATTTTATGATATTAATATATTTACAGTATAACTACGTGCAACGACCATTGAATTACGAACTTCTAAAATTTTAAGCACTTCCTATATTTTTTAATTTCACATCCCGGAATGAAGATGTAGGTACATAAAAGGTTTTCTTATTTTTAAGATAAAATTAACTTTGGAATCCCGGCTTTAAAATGGTATATAAATCATTTTTGTATGATAATTGGAAGTATTGTCCGCCTCTGTGGTGTAGTGGTTAGTGTGATTAGCTGCCACCCCCGAAGGCCCGAGTTCGATTCCCGGCTCTGCCACGAAATTTGAAAAGTGCTACGAGGGCTGGAACGGGGTGCACTCAGCCTCGGGAGGTCAACTGAGTACAGGTGGGTTCGATTCCCACCTCGGCCATCCTGGAAGTGGTTTTCCGTGGTTTCCCACTTCTCCTCAAGGGAAATGCTGGGTTGTACCTAACTTAAGGCCACGGCCGCTTCCTTTCTTCTTCCTTGTCCATCCCTTCCTATCTTCCCATCCCCCCGCAAAGCCCCTGTTTAGCATAGCAGGTGGGGCCGCCTGGGCGAGGTACTGGTCATACACTCCAGTTGTATCCTCCGACCTAGGGTCTGAAGCTCCAGGACACTGCCCCTGAGGCAGTAGAGGTAGGATCCCTCGTTGAGTCCGAGGGAAAACCGACCCTGGAGGGTAAACAGATTAAGGACGAAAGTGGAAGTATTTATTTTAATATTTAAAATAGCTCATGTCTGATAAGTAGGCAGCTGTTAGCCATCATAACCGAAGGATTTATCCCCAACGTTTCAGTGTGAGTGTTTTAAATGTAGCACTTCTCTAAAGAAGTCGGCGGTTTGATAACTGGGAAAAAGTACAACCATCCTCACCGTCTCCCTCTTGCTGTGATGGAAATAGTAAATCCCGTTTTATAGCACTTAGCATATCCTGATCTGCTGAAATATATCTGCCCAGACGGACACAAAATACAAATGAGAGTCTAAACAATGTTATCTTGTGTCGGATTCCCAAGAAATTGTTTGTGGGTATCTATACTCTACACTTTGGAGTATGTGATACAGTGGCAACACTCATTGCAGGAAATGTAACAAGATGTAAAGATTTGGATAATCTAGGATTGGGAATCGAGTGTCTAACTCTCGACACCATTCTCCCATGCGTCAAGGAATGACTCCGAAGTTCTGATCGAAATTTCCAGAGCTTAACCAATGAAATGAAATGTCGTATGGCTTTTAGCGCCGGGATATCCCAGGACGGGTTCGGCTCGCCAGGTGCAGGTCTTTCTATTTGACTCCCGTAGGCGACCTGCGCGTCGTGATGAGGATGAAATGATGATGAAGACAACACATACACCCAGCCCCCGTGCCATTGGAATTAACCAATTAAGGTTAAAATCCCCGACCCGGCCGGGAATCGAACCCGGACTCTCTGAACCGAAGGCCAGTACGCTGACCGTTCAGCCAACGAGTCGGACAGCTTAACCAATGAAACCAGGGAACGACAGAGCTGCCAAAAGTAAATATTTGTACCAGTTTGAATTCGGGAAGGACGACCCTAGTTATTTTGATTCCCTAACTTTGAAGGCTGTTTACCCGTAAGTTTGCTTTCTTTAATTACTTAATGCACTTTTTCTCAGCTTCTTCTACGTGTAGGAGCTTGCACAGTTTGTTTGTTAAAGTGTTCTACATGTACTAAAGGTTTCTAATTGTTTGATTACAAATGTCTAGTCACCTCAATGAAAATTATGTTCTGAAAACTGTGTATTGTTTGACACTTTACCAAATATATATTTATTAAAACTGAGACACATTTGTAATTGTATACGCTTCAGTAGGTAGTCAGGATACATATTCTAAACACACACACATTCCATAGCGAATCATGATTAGTTCTTAAGGAAAGGTATTTAAAACATTGATAATTTAGCATTGTAGGATAGGGCTTTCCAGGTCCCCTTAATTAAAACATGTTACAGTGACCAATCTTCACTCAATACTTTGCACAGTCACCTTTAGCCTTTATTACCCTAGGATTAGCTTAGGCATGTGCCTTATTCCCTGCATAGCAAGAATTTGTAATCCCGCTTCTTGACGCTACTAATAGTTCGATCATTTTTCTTTGGAATAATTTGCTTGCACACCCAGCTTCATTGATTATATCACTCAGAAGTTTCAATTTAACCTCAGTAGGTTATGTTCTTGGTCATTTGCGGTCCAGTCTGATGACTCAGTCCAATGTGTTGCATGTATATCGTTACTCACTTACCACGTCTCTTGTTGATGAGTTAGACAAGAAATAGTGGGTGGTATTACCTTATTTCATTTTAAACATTCGAGTCAATCATCAGCCACTATTGTTTTATAGTTGTATTCGTAGGATGTGTTACCGTTTCATTTTGCCAATCTTGGAGTAGCCATCCGTGAGCAATATGTTGAACATTATAAGTTGTAGGCATACACCTAGTGTGAGCAATCGGTTGACCCAAATTTATCCTATTATTAGAAATTTCTTCCCACACTTTGGGATAATATCTTACATATTCTTGTGGTTTTATGAGGTTTTAATACAATGTTTTGAAGCAAATTCTCAAGTATTTATCTTCTTCCTCCTTGGTATACAGCCATAACTAGTTATGAATCAACGCTTCTAAGAGAGTACCACAAGTCATTATATTATAAAAAGCAAAATTTCATCGAAATTCCTAATTCGATGGCCACCTTCAGTATTAGCATCTATTTTGAATTAGTAGTTGTTAAAGATAGTTCATGAGACATATGCTAAATAAAACAAATATAACCTATTGTACAGATTTTAAGAATTATACTGCTAAAATGCTCCAAACTGCATTTCCTGTTCTTTAATATTAAATATTACTTTATCTTCCCGTACAATCTTTTTTCCCTTGAAGTAGAATGACTGTGCTCATGTTCATGCTGTCATACTTTTCTTGCTTCAAGCATGGTGGTCTGTTTCTTTATCCGCCTTGTATATATGTGTATATGTGTGTGTGTATGGGTGGGCGGTGGTGGTTAGTGTGTGTAACTTGCAAGCAGTGCTCGTACGTTTATGAGCAGCATGTGGGCAGATTCGTGAAAAGTGTGAAATATTACAAAGACTTCAAATACATCAAGTTAAAAATGTCATATACCTTGTTGGTTTTATACAATATTATTTAATTTCATGCACAGACAGAAGTTACCTGTTATTTTTCATCCCCTGAAACTCTTGTAAAATATGTGTGCCAGGTCTTCTCGTTATGATCGGGAGTACACAATGTTCCCCGTGAGATCGGTTGCACGGTAATTGTACTCCGCCTTGTCGTCAGTGATTACTTACCTAGAAAGAGAGAACATGTAAATTACTACATAGAATTCTTGTGACAAACGATTTGAAGTAGAAGTAATGTTACAATGCACAGCTGATTTGTTTGTGAAAAGAACATTCCAAAAGAGTACAAAATTTTATTTTGCATTCTTGGAAATTTACGATAGATCCTTCTACTACAAGGGCCTTAAAACAGCTCATTATGACGAATTAATAAATATATGTTACAATGCTTTGTGAAAAACATGTATATATGAAAGATCTATTTCAACATCTATCATTGTGTGTGTGAAAGTAGACAACGGAAATGCATAATCTAATAAAGAATATCTCATTGGTTGAAAGATAAACATCCTTCCTTTGTTTCAGAGCACCCCAGGTTCAATTACCGGATGGACCGGGGATTTTAACCGTGTATAATTAATTTCTATTATTTGGGGACTGGATGTTTGTGTTCATCTTAATACTCTTCTCTTCCTCTACATAGGCTTATAGCAAACAACATTACCAGTCACCACATTAACACGCAATTGTGAATCCATCCCTCTACGTAGACGTGCGTCAGGAAAGGCATCCAGCCGTAAAACTGGGCTACATCCACACCAAATACCAACCCCAATAATTGGGGAAATGTTCAAGATGAAGAATGAAGAAGAAGAAGAATGAGATTTATATTCCAACTAATACAACCTAATAGGCCTATTCTTCGTTTTTAGAAGAAAAGATTGCCGTATTCTACCTTCCCTTATCAGTAACATGTGATCGGTGAATATTATCAATGTTATTATTATTATTATTATTATTATTATTATTGTTGTTGTTGTATTTTCATTCAATTCACAGAGATTCTCTCCAAGATTTACTCAAATAATCACTCCGATGGAGAGAAGAGCTTACTGCAGATTTAATTTATTATATCCGAGAAATCTCTGGGCTTTCCCTAATATTTGTGATACCCCTTCAATATACAGTTCCCTCACATACCGTAAGTTGTATGAGAATCTCGTTTCAACAGCTCAGTGGATGTTTCTAAACCCAGAGATTTGAACTCCACGAAATGCATTTTGTACACTGATATACCATTACAAAACAGTTATTACTGTTCATTCATTTCTCCCCGAATTGTCAGAAGTGTTACCGCTAAAAAATCACCACCTCTATTACAAAGAAGACGAAATATGAGCTTGAATTTCCCGTAGTCCATCCGTAACATTGTTGAACACCGAAGTGGGGAAATCGACTTCGTTTTGTTTTTGCTGGTAGTTTAACACTCCACTAACTTAGTCAGGTTTTAATGTTGAGAACATTTCTTAGCAAACAAAGTAGGTGTCTCCATACAACGAAAAACGTAAAATTAAGCTATTTTCTCAATATTGTCGAAAGTTGAAGGGGGTAAAGGACCCGAAAAGGTTTCAAATAGTGAGTCTTGGATATCTCCATCATTGTAAAAAACAATTTTCGAAAATTACTTCCGGCCTAAATGCAGTTACGGAAAAACAGCCTACAATCGCTTGTTTATTTTGTTTTTTTGCTAGGGGCTTTACGTCGCGCCGACACAGATAGTTCTTATGACGACGATGGGATAGGAAAGGCCTAGGATTTGGAAGGAAGCGGCCGTGGCCTTAATTAAGGTACAGCCCCAGCATTTACCTGGTGTGAAAATGGGAAACCACAGAAAACCATTTTCAGGGCTGCCGATAGTGGGATTCGAACCTACTATCTCCCGGATGCTTGTTTCTTTAGTCGTTTTATTTTTTATTCAAACCTGGCCAAAGTAACTTATTTACATTGTTTAAGAAGCCTTTCTCGTTGACTGTCGAGATTTTCTTCTGATGGCGCAGAGCACAGTTCTCGACAAAACGTAAAGAATTTCACCTTATTTCCTTGACACGGCATACGCCCAAAAGCCTATACATTATAAGTACGGGCCGTGAAAACATCAATGTCAATATTTACATAATTATTTCTGTAATGTGTTGCTTGGTCAATACCCTCAGACATATTCTGATTTTTGAAAAATGTACACATCGAATGTTGTTATAAGGGCTTAAGTGAAACTCTATATTGACTCACAATAGCGCTCGTAATGTTACTTAAGTGAAATAATGCACTGACTTACTATTAGCGTTCTTAGTGGTAGAAAACGGCAAACTGCTAATCTGATCAATCGGATAACAACTATTACGGAAATGACTGTCATTTTTAGGAATAAATAAAGAATCCTAAAATTAGTAGCTCTTATCCCTAGGATGTTTTCAACAATGAGTTGCTATGCCAGAAGGGTTAGATCTGTAGACATTTTGGCGGTGATAGGAGAAGGAAGGGATACAACAGGCAAGGAAGAATTCGTGGCTTCCATTAGGGTATAAGCGTAGTATTTGGCGTGAAAGTGGAAAATTACGGGAAACCATGTTCAGAGCTGCCGATGATGAGGTTGGAACACACCAGCTTCCTAATACAAACTCACAGCTTCGCGGCGCGTACGACAGAGCCAAATCGCACGGTTTCATAAAAACAGAATATTAGTTTTCACATCAGAATTAATATACTTTTTTTCTGTGTTCTGCGGCACGTTATGTATTTTGTAACTGGCCAAGAAGATTTTTGAAAACCAACAAGTGAAGCGTTCTCGCAGTTGACTGCAGAGGCTTTCCAGCTAAGAGGGTAACATTGTGGCAGCTTGATTACACTGTTTGCGTCATGCAGTTTTGAACTTCCATTAAGGATGTTGCGGATTCAAACGCCATGTCAGAAACTCTGAAGATGATTTTCCGTGATTTCCCCCTTTTATCCCTGATAAATGCAGGGGCTGCACCTTCGTTAAGGCTACGGTCGCTTACTTCCCAGTCCTAGTTCATCCGTATCCCAACGTCACGGTCTGTGTCGATGAAACATAAAACAATATATTCTTTCTCCGGGATTTTAGCCGAGGATACAGTTTAGAAACGACTAAAATACGGGTAGTTCAAAATCGAAACAAGAAACGCCATTAATTGATGACTGGCGTGATGGCTATGCTGTTTCAACACCACTTTAAATGCTGTCATTTGAACTAATCAAATACGTTCTGAGGTGAAATCAACTTTCCCTCTACGCACGCACGCTTAAGTAATCTATACCAGCCTAGAACGACATGATTGTGACGTGAAGTTAATTGGAATCGTCAACAAGAGCGTTCAAACAAAGCTGTCTTTTATCCACATTCTTCTTTGAAGATGAAACTCATATCGAGAAAGTCCGTGATGGCAGCTATTAATTTCTCCATCCGATAAACTAAACACCCCAAAGGGAAATGGCATTGGATGAGTTTGTCAAGATATAAAAAGACTTTGGAGGCTTCAAGAAGAAATACAGTATTTCGTGTCAATCAACCTACCACAACAGATGTCTCCCTTCAACTCAACCTCAAGTATAACAGCTAAAGCACTTTACTGAACTATGTTTAATACATACAGTTAAAGTCCCATTAGAAATCAGCGGCACGAAAGTACATCACTCTAGTTAAGTCACTGATGTTTTTGATTCACATAACAAACATTAATGTTCAAAAAGTGACATTGGCAACATTCCTGACTCTATATCCTATAGCGTGCTGGCCTTTGGTCACAGGGGTCCCGGGTTCGATTCCCGGCAGGGTCGGGAATTTTAACCATCATTGGTTAATTTCGCTCGCACGGGGGCTGGGTATATGAGTTGTATTCATCATCATTTCATCCTCATCACGACGCGTAGGTCGCCTACGGGAGTCAAATTGAAAGACCTGCACCTGAAGAGCCGAACATGTCCTCGAACACTCCCGGCAGTAAAAGCCATATACCACTACACTTCACTTCATCAATATGAAACCGACAAATAACTAGCTGAGTTGTAATGAAATATGCAGATATTTTATAACTTCCAAATGTGTTAAAATGCTTAAAATTCTTTGAAACTGCTTTATGCCTATTCCAGCTTGCTTACAATACAAGCGAAAAGGTAAGGGCCTGTACTGGTCACTGGAATAATGCAGTTATAGCTTAATTAAAGGAAATACTGTAAAAAGCGTGGAAGTGAATGACACGTTAGGTCTCGAACAACAAATATCATCAGGGTCAAAAGAAAAAATTGACCAAAAGGGGGCGGTACGAAAGTTTTAGATCAACACAATTACCTGAAACAAATTCCAGACTTAGCAACTGGCCCCAAGGTTTTCATTCAACACTTACAAATCGAGATCCCCTAGGGGTTTCGCCTTTTACATGACGGAGAGTCGATATCATGTAGTTAAGATTTTTCAAACGAATAGGCGTATCTTCGAAAAGTTTTGCAATATAAATATTTAGATTATTGCTAGAAATAATAATAATATAATTAATAATAATTTATTTTAACCTTGAAAAATTAAGAAAAAGAATGACAGCTGTACACTAACAAACGGACTATGCCCAAAGCTCAAAGGTGTAGAACTGGACTATCAGTTATTTACGATGTCATGATATGAATCGCCATAGACACTCAGATACAAAAAAAAATAAGTTAAAATAATACAAGAACAAGGAGCGAAAATCGGACTACAAATCTCATCCGAAAAGAAACTTCATGGAAGACATCAAAACAGCACCAATTAAATCATGTCAGAAAAGTTTAGATACCTTGGTGAATATATCACTTAATATAGCAATGAAAAGACATCCATGCAATCAAAACACCACAAAATGGAAATTGCTTTTCCAATAAAATGAATATATATAACTTATAACAAACTGTTTTGAAATTGCAAAATCCAGCACTATACAACAGTAATCATACCAGACGCACTCTACGCATAAAAACACTCAACTTGCGATACACAGTTCTAAAGGAACAATTAACAATTATTAGAAAAATTCTAGGACCACGAAACAAAGATTGAGTACGTTACCCTAAACCTATGGCCGAAATCTACTAACAAAATCACAAATAAAATGCGCATTCGAAAACTCCAGTTCCTGGGACACCTACTAATATTATGGATCCAAGAATACTATTGAATAAAATAAAAAAGCAATCCTGTAAATAAAGCCTATTAGACCGAATTGGTATAATAGAAAAATAAATTCAGGAATTTGGATGGCCAAGTCGGCAGCATAAACCTGTATTCAGAAAACCAGACAATTCAGTCAAGACAAGGGTTCTAGGAAGAAGAGAGGAAGACCACACGACATACTCACATTAACACACCCATTTCTGTTTTGTGACAGAATACAGGGCTAAAATGAAAGCCTACAAATATTGATTTCACGCTGCCTTAAGTGACACATTCCTGATTAATAATAATCAATATTAGGCAGTCGCCACCATGCGGGATTCTTTGTCTATTTTAAACATCTATATTCTCACCATATTCTCATTTATATTCTACTCCTTTTACATCCCCGTTAACACCACAATACCGTATGTACTGTTCTTTACTTTTTATATTTTAATTTTTTAATGCTCTATATTATATGTTGTATTAATAGTACGTTTTTAATATTATTATCAGATACTTTTAGATTTTTCACTCTTGTTTTATGTAATTATTAATCCTTGTCCTTGTTGCAGTCCAGAATATCTGGAAAGTCACTGAGTTTCTCAATATATACACTCATGTTCATAAAAACCAGAACACCTTGAAAGACTAGAGATAGGAAGTTCATGTTCATATTTACAGTGCATGTGCATTAGTATGTTCTGAAGATATGATTAGCATTTTATGTCGGCAGTGCAACGGGTGTGTACAGAATAATTCACAGACGGCCGTAGAACACGACGAAATGGGTCTGGTCGCACCATCCAGATCACCCCCGAGAAGATCGACACCTCATCCGAATGGCATTGCAGGACAGATCTGCGTCCTCCTCGGCTCTGGCGCAACAGTGGAACAGAGTAACACATCGTACAATATCAGGAGTGACAGTCTGTCGCCTTTATTACGGTCTGGGTTACCGGCGCGTCATCCAGTTCTCCGCCTAACTTTGACTAATATTTATAAACATGCTAGACTGCACTGGTGTATGGGACGATGTCACTGGGGACAGGAATGACAGCAGATATTGTTTTCGGATGAATCAGGTTCTGTTTGTTTGATAATGATGGCCACATTTTCGTTCGCCGCGGACAGGGGGAGAAGCATCGCATTGACTGCATTCGCACAAGACATACAGCGCCAACTCAAGGCCTTATCGTCTGAGGTGCTATTGGGTACAACCGCAAATCACAGTTGGTGCGTGTCCAGGACACTGTAACCAGTTTGACCTACGTGAATGACCCGTAGCCACACCCTTTCTGCACGACACCCCAGATGCCATATTTCAGCACGACAGTGCGCGACCACATGTTGTTGCACGAACACGTGCTTTCTTGTTGTCACAGAATGTCAGACCATTGCCCTGGCCTGCCCGATCACCGGACTTATCGCCAATCGAAAATGTGCGGGATACGGTGAAACGACGTGTGCGGCGCTGTGACCCAGTGCCAATCACCAAAGATGAACTGTGGAACCAGGTGAATGCAGTATGGATGGCTATACCCCAGGACGTCATTCGCGCCTTATACGCGTCGATGGCATCACGCAAGGAACAAGATATCAGTGACTATGCAGGACCCAGTGCCTACTAGGCAACAGGACACATGCTGATCCTAGGTGACTGAAATGCTAATCGTTTCTGCAGAATATACTAATGAACATATCCTATGAATATGAACTTCCTATCTCTAGTCTTTTAAGGTGTTCTGTTTTTTATGAGTATGGGAGTGTATATATACATTAAATGTCCCCTTATTATCTGACGATCATAAACAAGATTTTTACGGGGAGGAACAAGATAGCCCCGCAGTATCATCCTCGTCTTCCCACCAAACTTGTCACGGATCGAATGTAGGATTTTTAAAGAAATCTCACGCCCGTATGGTTTGTATTACACGTACATCTGGAGGTCCTGTGGTTATGAAAACGATATCGTGATCCACTTAAAACAACGACCTTGTTTTGCTTACTTTTCGGACCTTACTTCCTGAAATTGATTCCCTAATACGCTTGCACATGTACTGATCCTAACTAAACTCACTAGTCAAATGTTGTGAAAATGCACTTTCGGACGAGAAGCCGATCTTGCCGTAGATTTAATCCCTCATTCTGGACTTCATGATAGTATCGTGGAGGACTCAAATACTCGCGACAATAAGGCAAGTTAACACGACCTGTACTACCGAATACTGATAGTATCTTTCACTCAGTTCTCTACGCCATTTTTCTGGGCCTAATGGTATGAAATAAAATATTAAAGAAAGAAATATCTTCACCATATATAAAGTAATTCTTGGGTTTTGGAAGCCACTCTCGCTCTGTTTAGATCTTTTATAGTAACAATATTGGCTTTCTTTCCAGCACACATAATGGTTTTCAGAGACAATGAGAAGCCTGGAATTTTGTGCCTGAATAGTTCTTTTATTATCCAGTAATCTACCGACAGGATGCTGAAGTACTTGAGTATCTTCAAAGAGCCGGGACTGAATCCACCACTTTGTGATCAGAAATTCAACGTTCTTCAGTCTAAGTTTCTCACCCCGAACATTTTCAGTTCTCTCTAGGGATTTTAGGCCGGTAATACTTCCTGACATCAAGTGATATTTCAGGTGAGAATTAAAACCCGTAATCTGCCGGAGTTCAACCCTCAGCCATACGGATGCGAAACTATTAACTCAGTCACTGCATGATTCACGCCCCTTTTCATGTAAGGCATGGAAATATTAAGCTGTCAAAACTTCTGTTTATTTGCCATAAAGTGATACAATCACTTTCAACGGGAGATAAATAATTTAACGTAGCATCACCAGAGAAAACATATACAGGTGTATTCATGGTTAAAAGAATGCTAGGAAAACAGGTATGGGAGACTGTTCGACTTGAGAAGATTCACAATGATAAGATGCTGAGTAAGAAGGTAATTTGCATGAGGAACATAGCAGGTGGGAAAGGGGTTAGAACCAGCCCCCATGAAATGTTTACAAATATAAGATAAACAGAAACTGGCAATCTATATAAATAAAATTGTTCGTGCCTGTTTGTTTGTCTGTCTGTTTGTCTGTTCCACCATCACGTCGAAACGGCTGGATAGATCTCAACCAAACTTCATATTTAGAGTATACTCATCCCGAGGAAGGTTTCGATATGTATATCATTTTAAAATCTTTGAATACACGGGGGGTTTATAGGAAAACCAGAATGGTTTTACCACCATCACGTCGAAACGGCTGGATAGATCTCAACCAATTTTCATATTTAGAGTATACTCCTCCCGGGGAAGGTTTCGATATGCATATCATTTTAAAATCTTTGAATAAACGGGGGTTTATACGAAAACCAGAATGGTTTTTCCACCATCACGTCGAAACGGCTGGATAGATCTCAACCAAATTTCATATTTAGAGTATACTCATCCCGGGGAAGGTTTCGATATGCATATCGTTTTAAAATCTTTGAATACACGGGGGTTTATAGGAAAACCAGAATGGTTTTTCCACCATCACGTCGAAACGGCTCGATAGATCTCAACTAAACTTCATATTTAGAGTATACTCATCCCGGGGAAGGTTTCAATATGCATATCATTTTAAAATCTTTGAATAGATGGGGGGTTTATAGGAAAACTAGAATGGTTTTCCTCCATTTTCTCTTATACCATTGATTTTCTGTAAACTTCGTTTACCGTACGTGAAACGCCTCTTCATTATAAACAACTTTCGTTACGTTCATAATTTACCTTACTCTTTACATGACGGAGAAATTTACAATTTTCTGCTGGTACCATGCTCTGCATTGAGTGACCGACAGACCGACAACGAACCTACAGGTTACCATGGCAACGTCTCTGACTGCATGCCAGCAGGGAAGTAACGTATTGCCATTTTCCTCATCATGCTTTTAAATTCGTGGTTGTTCCTTGGGTAGAAGGCAAGAGAGGCGTCAATCGGCCTATCTGTGGGATATTGGCGGAATATCGTTGGATGTTATAACCGCCTTCGAATAGATTAAGTAATAACACCATTAGTCATCTTCTTATTATTTGTTTACCTAGGAATCAATGGACCTAAATTTCTCCTCTGTTACCGCTTTATTATATCCATAACTCACACTAGCATAATTTATTGAGGGGCATTTGATTTTCCAATACATTAACTTGGCATTTACATATTTGTCGTTATCCGGCTGTCCTCAGTTATAATCCATTTTCTATTACCTTCAACTTTCTTAACTGTATTATTTTCTTCTTTAATTACGCCGTATGTACGCGAGTGCTACAAACTACTGGATGTATTTCCACCAATACTCATATTTAGAATACACCTGTCCTTGATAGGTTTTAGGGCAAATATTGTTTCTAAATCCCTGAACTGACTGGGGGTTTATACGAAACCGAAACAGTGATTTTGCACTTCCACAAAATATACACAACCAACGTTAATTTAAATCTACCTGCCTTGGTAGAAATTAATTTCTAAACCTTTTTTCTCATGTGCATCATTTCGATACGAGGATTAATAAGGGAGATATCATTAACGGACCGTTTTTTTGTACAAGTCCCATCGGACTTAACTCACGAGCGGGTGCGTGTAAAGCGTATTCTTTACAACTTGAAAACTACTGAAGACATTCGAACCAAAATTCATATTTAGCATCCACCTGTCCAAAGGTAGGTTTTAAACGTAAATAACATTTCATGTTCCGGAATGGACTGGCGGTTTATAGGGAACCGAAATGGTGACTTTACTCTTCCACAATATATACAGAACAAGACCAACCTGACTGGAAATCGACCAAACGTGATGGAATTCCACCTCTAAACCTTTTTTTCATGTGCATTTTTTCGTCAGGAGGATTAATAAGGGAGATATCATGAATGGTCACTTTTGCAGGTTAAGTCCAGCGGACATAGCCAAAAAGGTGTTTTACATGGAGCAGATTCATTATCTATATAAATCAAATCGTAACGACTGTGTGCCTCTACACTGAATATTTTGGCGAAATTTTCGTACAGCTTTCCGTTTAAGGGGTAATAATGACCATCTGCATAATTTTTGGTTTAGTTTCATGAAAGTTCTAATTTTTACCCACCTCGCCCAAAATCCAGATTGAGGTATAATCTGCCAGAAGGAAAAGAAGATAATTGAAATTTGACAAAATTATACGTTTTAGCTTGTAACGAACGGAAAACATCCAAGATTATTAATTTTTCACTTTTTATCCCCGAAGAATATCGAAATATGCAGGCAATTTTAATGATGGTGCAGACCTTCGGAAATTCCTATCACATAACAGATTGCACAATCTCCGTTCAATTTGGAATGATCTACAACCTTGGTCTTATGACTTTTTGCCGTATCTGTATCCCTTTTACGTTTGATTTTTCTCTATTAATGGATGTTAAGTCAATTTGGAATTTTCACATGCATAATTCATACCTTCGATTACTTATATGAAATACAGAATCATCAAACTCTTCACGAAAATTGGCCCACCCAGTAGCCATATATGAGCCAAATGCTATGTATGTAGCTGTCACATAATTATCCGAAAAGTAATGTAATGTGAGATAATCTTACAAGAACGTTACTCTGTTCCACGTTTCTAACTCAATCTAACCCAAGAATAGATGACATATCATAGGACCAGCCATTTAGGCCACTAAATCCGGCGTGTCTTATGGTATAATCCTTTGTCGATATGATGTACGTTCAGTAGCAGTTAATCTGTAAATGAAGGTCTTCAATATTGTAAACACGCATATATTTTCGTATGTCGATCTATATATATTCACTGATGTCGATTTGTAGCGATCGAGAAAGGGTGGGTCTGCTATTGTAATCAGTACTCCCCACACCGAATTTGACTGGCAGTATGAAAGGGTTCCTTCTCCAACTCCTGTGTAACTGTCATTAGTAAGGAAGGTCTACAATTGTAATGAATAGTTCACTTCCCGATTTGACTTGCAGAAGGCAAGTGAGCATGCAGTTTTGTTTAAAACTCCCCTACCCGATTGTGTTTGGCAGTAGGCAAGGGTGCCCGCCATTATAAACAAATGTCCTAATCTAAAATGTGACTGACATTAGGCATAGTGGCCTGCTATTTTGATGGAAACTCACCAACTTGGTGTGACTGGCAGTAAGGTGGCTGGAAGTAGGAAAATGGGCCTGGCATTATAATGATAACTGCACAACTCAATTTCGAGTGATAGTAGGGTAATTGCCTGCCATTATAATAAAAACTGTAATCTGTCTGGAAGTAGGAAAGGGGGGCTGCCATTTTAACGAAAACTCCCCAAATCGATTCTGTCCGCATAGTAGGCAATGGGGCCTGCAATTATAATGTAAACTTCCCAACTCGATTGTGAATGGCAGTAGGCAAGTGAGCCTGCCGTTATATCACAAATCCATAACAAACACTTTACATTGGAAACAACGTACGGGGACCTCCCCATGGTCTTTCTCGGATAAAGCTAAGAGACATGCAATTTTAAAACAATCTTATTTACTGCATGCACACTATTTACTTCGATATTCGAATACAATGTAGAATACCGTAGCGAAGCACGGGTACATTCGCTAGTTAACAATAAATAATATAAACATTCAGAGGCATAATCCTGGGTACGCTACTGTGCAGGTGTGACTAATTTTGAGAAAAATGATAATCGTGTCATGATCTATCACTGAGAAACATGTATGATGAAATGAAACGCATACTTTGTTAGGAAAATATGTTGTATGACGTGAGCCCTTTCCTATCCCATCATCGCCAAAAGACCTATCTGTGTCGAGTTGGAAGGAAGCTTCCGTGGCCTTAATTAAGGTACAGCCCCAGCATTTGCCTGGTGTGAAAATGGGAAACGACGGAAATCCACCTTCAGGGCTGCAGACAGTGGGATTCGAACCCACTATCTACCGGATGCGAGCTCACAGCCGCGCGCTCTTAACCGCACGGCCGGTGTGTACATAGTTTACAAGAATATAGATGAAAGGAGAAATGTAAAGAAAATCATACGGTATGCAGAGAAACAACGGAAGAGGCACATTTGTTAAGAGTTTGTAAGTACACAGAACCACTTGGAGTACTGAGCTGAAATAGAAGGAATACCAAAATAATTTTTAAAAAAATGGATCATTCCGAGAAAGACAAGAGATTATTCTTTATAATAAAATATATGACAAAGAAAACTGAAAGAATATAAAATTCGTTATTAGTGAAGAATGAGGTACAATTCTTGTCCTAACAATGGTTAACACATAGAGTTTAAAAATTCTGATTGCATATAAAGTGGGCATGAAACTTCTGAGATGTAATATTAAAATGTATATGCATAAATGATTGTAATAAGGACTATTACAATATGCGTGCAACAAAACAGCTTGTGTTACGATAAGGTAATATTCTCCTAGGGAATAGAGCATTTTAGTATATTCTGTTCTATTACTTTCAGATGAGTTGTTTTTATTCAGAATGGCGGAAGGTGTATAACACTGCTAAAGTTGTACAATAGTACTTCTTTTGAACTTTGGCAACATTTTCTTCCTGGTACGACTACCTCGATAATCCATTCAGTGTTGGAACTGTCTGTATCTGTATGTGTGTTTTCCTGTGCAGTCAACTTGCCGTTGCTATGCTAAATCTCTACAAGCAAAAGTTTGTATTCGTTCAAGATTGCTTCCTTCCGCCAACTTCTATTGCTTTCCTCAAAGGAAGATATGCATGTACGACATCTCCTTTCATTTTGAAGCAAGAATAAGCCATGCGCGAACGACTGGAACGTTGCCGTCAGCCTCTACTGGTGGAGTAAACTCAACTTTATTTCTAATTAGCGCTATATCATTACCAGCCAGTATAACTTACTTCGACACTACGAGAATACATTTCTGTATTGTTAACGATACTCAGTGAAACTCAAAGCTTATTTAAGAGACATTGGAATAAATGTAATACAATGTGCAATTTAAGTTAACGAAACAAGTTATTCCTTTTCTATTGTATCCTTCGCCATAATTCGATTAATTTAAATTGGATTACTTCCTCTTTTGTAAAACTGGAGTAAGTTTAACAAATAACAGGAGTTTGATATAAGAGTATTGTCAGAAAACTAGCTCACGAGGAGGTATTTAAAGAAGGATTTCTTTTTTATTAATAATAGTCATTTTTATACTCATTACTGTAAGGGCCTTTATCAGTGTCTCGTATTTCATTCAAGAACCGTATAATAAAAAGTGAAGAAAAGAATTGGCAAGAGGTTGGATGGAATAAAATTATAAGGACGTTTAGAAAAAAGTATGTTGAAAGCGGAGAAGGAACTAAATGTTACTAGTAAACTACCTACACTTGCAGAAAGCTAAGATGAACGTAAGAGCCCGACTGATTAGCTTAGATGATTCTAGCGTTGGCCGTGTGAGCCCAGGTTCGCAGGTTCTATCGTGGCTCAGTTCGGTCGTGTTTGATGGTGCTCAAATACGCCAACCTCATGTCAGTAGATTTACTGCCACATAACGCAACCCATGCAGGGCAAAAATACGGCATCTTGACGTCTCCAAATATCATAAAATTACCATAGTGAAACGTGTTTTTTGTTTGTTTGTTTGTTAAACCGTCAAGAGAATATGGATAGACGGATTTTCAAGAATGATTTTTATTTATTTATTTAAGTTTACGATATAGGCGAAATGGAACTCAGCTACAATTTGTTTAAAAGTATGCAGGAGCTGGCTTAAGATGGTGCCGAAAACATGTAACTCGATGTATCAATTTTACGATTGGCTTTACACGAAACATCCACATGATAAACTTTATTTAGAATATTACTTAAAAGCAGCCTGCTTGGCTTAGCAGACAGTGCGCCGACACCTTACCATTGGATTCAGTGGTTCAATCCCGGTCACTCAATGTAATATTTGTGTTGGGCTATGTGGAGGCGGCATAGGCTTTCCTCAGGGTATTCCCGTTTTCCTTGTCATCTTTCATTCCAGCAACACTCTCCAATATAATTTCATCTGTCAGTCATTAATCATTGCCCCAGAGGATGGCGACAGGCTTCGGCAGCCAGCACAATTCCTGAACTCGCCGCTAGATGGGGACTTATACCATTCAAGATCCGTTGGAATGACTTTAAACAGGCTAAGGATTACTATTAAATTATACATTTATCGAAAATTAAGGGAAATAACAGAGGGGAGGTGGGGGTGAGGCGTTGTGAACGTTGAAGTCCAAGAACCTGTATCTAACTATGGATGGTTATTATTGAAATCACCTAGAAAATGTTTCAAACTTTTTGTACACATGTCTGCAGTTTTTGAATGTTGTTTAGGACATCAGTCCATAGATTTGTTTGATGCAGCACTACATCGCACCCTATTCTGCGCTCAGAATTTTCATTTCTACGTAACTGCTACATCCTACATCTACTATAATCTATTTTTGTCATTTTTATATATTGGTCTACCCCTGCCGTTTTCGCCACCTAAACTTCCCCCAAAACGAACTGAATAAGACCTGGGTGTCTTAATATGTGTCCTGCTATTCTATCAATTCTTCCGGTCAAATTAAGCCAAATTGTTCTCATCTCACCAATTCAATTCAGTATATCTTAATTCGTAATTCGATCGATCCATTTGACCGTCCGCTTTGTTCTGTAACACCACATTACAAAAGCTACTTCTTTCTGAGCTAGTTGTTCTCCATGTTTCAATCGGTACAATGCCATGCTTCAGACGAAAATCCTCAGAAACATATTTCTAATTCCTATATCAATGTTCGAAGTTTGCAAATTTCTTTTCGTAACAAAGGCCTCCTTTGCTACTGATAGTCTGTACCTTATTTCCTCCTTCTTCCTTGTGGTTCCTTTTCGCAGCTCCGCTTTTATTTCCTTTACCACCTGTTCCATCCTCTAAGGTTAGACATAAAGTCATGATTGCTTCACGTGTTCCTATATTTCTTTTGAATCCGAACTGACCCTTCGCCCCAACTCAGCTTAAACTTGTCTTCCCATTCTTCTGTAAGTAATACGAGTTACAATTTTGCAAGCGTGAGATACAGAACTAATGGTGCGGTAGTTTTCACACTTGCCAGCACCTGATTTCTCGGGAATGGGTGTAACAACATTCTGTCTAAAATCGAAAGGCATTACTTCTTACACATTAAATGGAATGATTTCTCCATGCCGGTTTCTCCTAAGGAAGTCACTAATTCTGAAGGCATATCATCAATTCCAGGTGCCCTGTTCCTATTTACGTTTCTCAAAGCTCTATCGAATTCTTATTTCAAAATTGGGTCTCCCATTTCTCAGCAGCAACATCCTCGTCTTGTTCCAGAAACTACCTCCATCTCTTGATACAATTTTATAATATGTTCCAGCCAATTTTCTGCCGTGTGTTCCTTCGCCTGAAGTGGTTTTCTAGCTGATCTCTTGATATTTGTACACCTAGTCTTCCTTTCTTCAAAGGTTTCCTCGATCTTACTGTATGCAGCATCCATCTTTCCTAGGACCGTACTACCTTCAACATCCTTGCACTTATTTTACAGCCATTCTTCCTTAGCTTTCGTGCGCCTACTCTCTACTTCATTCTTTAATCGCTTGTATTTCCCGCCCTCCTAGATTTTTGCATTCTTGTATTTTCACCGTTCATCTATCAGGTCTAATATCTCCCGAATCATCCACTGATTCTTACTTGGTCTTGCCTTTCTTGCTAATTTGCCTTCAGCACCCCTTCTGATTTCATTATTCACTACTATCCACTCTTCATCTACTGTGTTCACTTCAGCCTTTTAATTTTGTCCTTGTGCGACACTTCCTAGAGATAATAATGCTATTTGCTTTACGTCCCACTAACTACTTTTTCGGTCTTCGAAGACGCCGAGGTGCCGGAATTTAGTCCCTCAGGATTTCTTTTCCGTGCCAGAAAATCTACTGACACGAGGCTGACGGATTTGAGCACCTTCAAATACCACCGGACTGAGCCAGGTTCGAACCTGCCAAGTTGGGGTCAGAAGGCCAGCGTCTCAACCGTCTGAGCCACTCAGCCCGGCACTTACTTGAAACAATCCAGCACAATCTTTTCTTTCAATTTAACTATATCCAATATTCCTTCATTCCCTTCTTCAATTTCTGGAACTTCAGATGGCATTTCATGACCACCAAGTTGTGGTTAGAGTCCATCTGCTCCTGGTAAGTTCCTGCAGTCAAATACCTAGATTCTGAGTCTCTGCCTCATAATGAGGTGTATTTGAAACCTCCCTGTGTCTCCAGGTCCCGTCCAGGTATACAGTCGACGTTTGTTGTGGTTGAACCAGATACTTGCAAGGAATAATGTACGATCGGGAAAGAATTCAACCAGCAGACTTCCTCTTTTATTCCTTCGTCCCAGTCGGTATTCTCTCACGGCATTATCTCCTCTGCCTTGGCCTACCACTGTATTCCAGTCTCCCATCACAATTAGATTCTAGTCTAATTTTACATAGTGTATTTAATCTTCTTATCTCCTCTTATATTCTTTCGATTTCTTCCTCTTCTGCAGAACTACTAGGCACAAAGAATTTTGCTATTGTGGTGGGCATTGAATTGGTGTCTATGTTGACAACAATAATTTGTTCCCTATTCTTATCGTAGTAGCTTATCCTCTGGCCTATTTTCTTATTCATTATTAAACCAACTCCTGCATTTCCCATGTTTGGTTTTGTGTTGATAATTCTGCAGTCTCCACTTATACCAACTACATCTAAATTCAGTCTATTCATTTCCCTTTTGAGATTGTCTAACCTACCACAATGATTCAAACTTTTAACATTCCACGCTGTGACCGGCAGAATCTCAGTATACATCTTCCTGATGATTGCCTCCTTCCATGTAGTCCCCACCCGGAGGTCCGAATGGGGGACTCCTTTACCCCCGGTATATTTCACCCGAGAGGAAGCCATCATCAGTGCATCATTCATTCATACAGAAAGAGATGCGACTGTAGGTTCCTGTTGCTTTAAGCCTTGTGGCAGTATCAAAACAGTTAGCCATGTTGAATATCAGGCCGTATCAGTCAAACATCCATACTGCCATCCCTGCAACTTCAGAAGGGCTGCTACTCCCCTTTCGATGAACAATTTGTTAGTCCGTTAGTCTGATGTCCTAACAAATGCCCATCCGATCTGGCTGCACCTACGACTCGGCTATCCGTTTCATTGGGACGAGGAAGATTCCTCATCGCGGCAGGGTCACATGATTCACAGCGGATGACCGTTTTACATATTAACTGGATACCTGGATTTTATAGCCAAAAGGAGCAGAAATAATGCAAGAAAAATGCCAAAGGGCTGCAGACGGGTAGGAAGCGATCACCTTACGATGAGTGTTGACAAAGAGATGTGCTATAGAACCTTAGGAACAACATGATACCTTGACATAAATGTAATCGAGCACATTCTAAATTATTTTTCCATCAACGACGAGCGCAACAGCTCTTTCCTTCGTCTTTTAGTTTTAATCTATCTGAGGACCACGTTAATTCGTATCAGCTTAGTTTCTTCTCGTATTTCTGCGTGTACAGTATTCTTTCATTCTCATACTTTGTAACCTCGTTCGCTCTTCCTTTTAGGCCTACTTCTGTCCTTAAAACATGTGAAAGCCTGCATTTTTTAAAATTTACTCTGTTGTATCTCTCTGGTTTCTCTATTCCCATTTCTTCCAGATTCCTTTGTACATCTTGGACCCAGCGGACTATGGTTCTCTTTTTCACTTGTAACTGCATTATTTTCAGTGTTCCTCCCGTGATCCATTCTGTATGCTGTCCGAGCTTTTTTCTACCATGTTATACAGTTCTTGGTTCGCTCGTCTTCTGAATTGACCGCCCGCTGTTCTTCGCGGTCCTGAGAATCTTTCCACCACAACAGTTCGTTATTTATGAACAAAACAATTTAGGGGCCTATTGAACACCTCTGTTGAAGAAAAAAATCATTGTGCTCTTACTTTCATAATCTCTATTATGGAAAAGTATAGGCGATTAAGCATATACCAGCTCTAGTGGTATGATGATGGTCTTACCGATTTTGAAGATTGTTGAAGATCAGACCTGCCACAAACCATGTAAAACCGCTTAAAATGAATTAGTGTATTGTATTTTTTAAATTCTTCGCAGGTACACTTTTGTTTGTAGCTACGCGAGAGGTGAGTTATGTGTTGATAAAAGTTAAAATTACCGGGCTAGTTGGCCGTGCGGTTAGAGGCGCGTGGCTGTGAGCTTGTGTCCGGAAGGTAGTGGGTTCGAATCCCACTGTCGGCAGCCCTGAAGATGGATTTCCGTGGTTTCCCATCTTCACACCAGGCAAATGCTGGAGCAGTACCTTAATTGAGGCCACGGTCGCTTCCTTCCCATTCCTAGGCTTTTCCTGTCCCAACGTCACCATATAACCTATCTGTGTTGGTGCGACGTAAAACAAAATAGCAAAAAAATCATGTAGAACAAAATAGTTACACATACTTTACATACGTAGTGTACGGGGAGAAACCAATAGAAATTTTAGATTTTGCAGAGAAGGTAATGTAGGTAATGATAGTATTGATACATTTTTGACGATAATTGACAGAAATATGGTAACAATTCACTTACAAGTAACTGAAGTAGGCTTCAAAAAGGGATCCTTGATAAGTCAGGTGAGTTAGGTGAATAATCTGTTCGGAAAATTGCAGTGTTCTGGCTGACCGTTGAACTTAAATATAAGACATAGAGAAAGCATGGGACTCCGTGGCTGTCTACCTTCCCCCAATGCGGGCACTGCCGAATATCCTTCAGGGTCTACTTTTCTGATGGGAAGACATTCCTTCTATTTCAGATCGAGGTCATCGGGACGTCTTTCTTCATTGAAGATTTCAGCTGCTCCCAACCACTTTGTTCAATGGGGTCCTCTGTGTCTCTTTCGGCCTGTATGGGCAAGAGCTTACTCTACAAAAATTTTCATCACGCCGTTTGATGTGCCCGAACCAGCGGAGTTGTAGCTCCCTGAACTTCTCATCCATAAAAGTTATAGAACCGTTACAAATAAATATGCCCCGCAGTGGGCGCGATAGGATGTGTACACTCGCTTCTACTATGGTTCCTACAAACATTCCTGTCTTAAACTGTACGACTTGAGCCTCTTTCGTCTTGATTTAGAACTGACCAGAAAGCGAGAACATTATCCTGAAAAGGGGGCTGCTTAAGGAAAGCTAGCTACATCGTTCAGTCTAACGAAGATCTTAACAGCGTTCACGTAATTTAAAAGCAGTGTGCTAGTTACGACATGTTATGATTGTTAGCAGAGTGTTGGCAATGATGCATTGCGTTGCAACAATTTCGTTTGTCACTTGTTCCTTCCCTGTCCGACAAGGGTGCCAAAGGTGTCTCAAGCCTTCAACCACGCTGAAATCCACCCCTTGCTTCACGCACACGATAGTACGTCCGCCAGCATGAGGATGAAGTATTACAATAAAGACTTTCTTAACTAGGAACATCTGAACAGTTTGCCTTCCTTGTGGGGCATCATAATTTTTGGCTTTTCAGCGCGGAAAAGTTATTTGAAAATAATATTTCGGAGGCGCCAAGGTGCCGGAATTTAGTCCCGCACGAGTTCTTTTACGTGCCAGTAAATCTACCGAAACGAAGGTGACGTAATAGAGCACCTTCAAATACCATCGCACTGAGCCAGGATCGAACCTTCAAAGTTGGGGTCAGAAGACCAGCACCTTAACCGTCTGAGCCACTCATCCCAGCGCAAAGTTATTTGTATTAAGTTATACCGAAGGATCCTCGCACTTGCTTACTAAACACTCGATCCGTCAGAGTAACTCTCGCAGACCACCGCAGCATTCGCATTTCTGCGGCATACATTTGCTGATCGTTTTTCTTTGTGCCCAGCATATTGAAGTCTTCTGAATGCCGCCCACCTCAGCCGTATTATGCAAGAAATATATGCAGTTTGGTTTTCCATTGTCTTGAAGGATCGTTTGGCCAAGGTAGACGTGTTCTTCACCATCGAAGCTACAGGCAAGCACGTATTTCTAATCATTTAGTGATAATTATCAACATCAACACCACGATTTCCATCATAATAAACAAAAACGAACAACAGAAATAGCACACGATGGTTTGTTATAACATTAGTCTCAGAGCATTAGAAGGTTACAAATGCATACGCCTACTTACACTAACAAGTAAGAGTCATTTAATAATAGTGTATGAAGCATTAATACCGCGTCATAATCACTGTAAGTATTCCACTAGGAGTATTGCAGTACAGGATAATCTCTGCCCTATATTCCTTGCGAGTACGTGCCAATGAGGTGTGTATTATGTTCGATACCTAGCATATTTATATGGAAATTATAACGCTACTTTTTGATACGATTGTACTCATAATGCCGTATATACTATTTTCTTAACTAACTCTCTAAATATACCAATTACGCTATCGCGTACTAAAATGAATCCATTTATAATCAAACCCTGGTGCGCATTTATATGCTAATTTCTATTTTTACATTAGTACAATCACGAAACTCGGAAATGTGTAGTTTTTGGACCATTAATATTCAAATTCAGTACAGCCAGGTTGATAAATGGCTTCCAGCGTTGGATGTACAGCTGATAATGTTGCTTTACTGATATCAATTGATTTTGAAGTTCCACCTTCTCTGGGACTGGAATATTGTGTTGAACATTCCCGCGTGATAACGAAGGAAAACTCCTGTTTGGTAGTTCAAAGTCGTCCTGATGAGGCTAGTATATTTGATTAGCTTTAAATACTACAGGACTTGCCTTGGATCGAACCGGCCAACTTGATCTATGAAAGCCAGCGTTCTACCATCTGAGTTACTCATTCCAACTCTCTTCAGTCTAGATCTGGCCATTTCATTATTTACGTTTCTTGCAATATCTTTCAATCTTACCCTAACCAACTCCTTTCCTCCTGCTGATGTTTTCTAAGATATCGTTTCTTTGCATCTTGATTTTACTGTTGTCAACTTTTATCAGACCATCTGTTTCCAAATGACACTATCTAATACACAAATTTTCCTTGATTCCTGTCACACAGTATTCATATGCTGAATTCCATCATATTAGGATTGCTGTCTATACAATGTAGGAATGCGATGTAATATCATTTTATGAAGGTTTTTCCACTTCTTAGTTTCACACACAACAGAATTATATCACGCTGTGCATAATTAACGGCGTTTATATCCTTTCTGCTCCGGCATTTGTTATTTAGAGCGTTAACGCAGTCATAAAATCATGGCTCAGTGCGAATAAACGGTGTCAGTCTCCCATTAATCAGTGTGATTTAAGATCCATTAACGGAGATTTAAACCAAATGGCAGGACAAATGTCGTTGTCAATAAGAAGTAGCCATTTTTCAAGGTGCTCGACTTCCA
Organism: Anabrus simplex; assembly: GCF_040414725.1. Lineage (NCBI taxonomy): Eukaryota > Metazoa > Arthropoda > Insecta > Orthoptera > Tettigoniidae > Anabrus > Anabrus simplex. The sequence goes on along the minus strand of NC_090265.1, from coordinate 1,003,318,560 downwards.
AAAATTAAAAGCATAGCAATTGGGTATATTTATCGAAGAGGGAATATACCCACTTGATATTAACACATAGGCCGTCCGACTCGTTGGCTGAACGGTCAGCGTACTGGCCTTCGGTTCAGAGGAACCCGGGTTCGATTCCCGGCCGGGTCGGGGATTTTAACCTTAATTGGTTAATTCCAGTGGCACGGGGGCTGGGTGTATGTGTTTTCTTCATCATCATTTCATCCTCATCACGACGCGCAGGTCGCCTACGGGAGTCAAATAGAAAGACCTGCACCTGGCGAGCCGAACCGGCCCTGGGATATCCCGGCACTAAAAGCCATACGACATTACATTTCATTTCAACACATAGGCCTATTGCGAGCAATATGTTCCAGGGACAGTTTGTTCAAGTATCATCATCTACGTGCATAATAAACGAAAACCCACTGGCTCACAGATTGATCACTGCATTTTTGAAATACCCTAAGTCGATCTTTTTTTACCCTTATGCCTTAGTTGCTGACTAACGTAAGGGTTTGAGCAATTATTAATTCCTCCAACACCGCTCACCGTATAAAATGTTGAAATATCACTTAACATTTAAATGAGACCAGATTTTAGAAAATGTCAACCCTCAAGTTTTTAAACTGGGGTTAATACCAGAAAACAAATGAATTTCTTCAAAACAACCTTAATTAAAAACTTGGAATTTCACACCAGGTTGATCTTTTATGTTCTGAACATATTGAAGAAAACATGTTATAAACATTTCCCACCTAGGAGATCTAAATGTGGGTTAATATGAAGGAAAAAAAGTATTCATTCCTCCTAAACACTTTGACGTACTACAACAAATTTCACATGATATTTGCTCGCTTATACCTTAGAAATTAAATGTGTATGTTGAGTTGTTAGCCTAAGGCTGGTTTGATCCACATCAGCTCGACCATCAGCTGTCATAGAAAGCCTAGCCATCACCGAAGAGGCGTGATAGAAAAATGAGGAGTCAGATAACTTCCCGTTGCTTTGTCACTGAGTCAAACGTTGCTATTACATATCAGTCTGCCAAGCCCACTAAACTATACGTACTAAGCGATATGTTCACACCATTCCCAACCAGGACTGGCTTCATAAGGAATAGCTTTACTAACATGATTCATATCTTAGTCACTTCCACATTGTCAACGCAAAGGGTGCAAGTGAGATAGGATAATGAAGGAAATAAATTAGTAAAGGCTATATGTCAAATGGAAAGGTATAAGAAGTGAAATATCAGTTATTCCAAAACATTTCACACTTCAGGGTTTAATAAGGGGGTAGAATCTGAAAACAAGATACTCATTCCTCCAAAACTATTTGAAGTACGAAGGCAAAATTTCACATGATGGATGTTATTTTATATTCTAGGTGTTAAATAAAACTGTTTGACATTTTATGACCAAATTTCATATGATTGTTGTTCTTTAATGTCCTAGAATTGATTTAACCAATATTGTAGTATATACCACTTCTAAGATGTTTCAATGAGTATGAGATCACAATTACAACAACAACAACAAAGTATTTTCGAAACCACTTGAAGTACGTGTTTGTATTTTTATCTTCTATATCTTAGATAATAAGGAAGAAATGGCCTTAAAATATTCCTAACCTAAGTGGTTTGACAAACGGTTGGACCTGATGATAAAAATATTGCTTTCTTCAAAACTGAAAAAACGAAAACCTACGACCTGTTTTCCAGTCATTGACCGGGTCAGCGATGGAATGAATGAATCACATATAGGCTATTAGTACGATGGGTCGCCACTCCCAAAGTAATTTATTAATGACTGATAGATGCTATGAAATGAGAATGGAATGGAGAGTTTTGCTGGAATGAAAGATGACAGGAAAAACCGGAGTACCCGGAGAAAAACCTGTCCCGCCCCCGCTTTGTCCAGCACAAATATCACATGGGAGACCGGGATTTGAACCACGGTATCCAGCGGTCATAGGCCGACGCGCTTTCGTCTGAACCACTATTTGACATAAAAAGTCTAAATTTCACATGATTGTGGCTCCTTTATGTAACTGACGTTAAATCACATTATCACTTCTATGTCCTATATTTCACGTGGTGGTCACTTCTATGTCCTAGATGTAAACATGACGCCGTTTGAAAAATTTCTCACCTCAGGGACATATCGGGGTTGAGATACGAAAAGGAATTGATTCCTTCAAAATCGTTTGAAGTATGAAGTATAATTATATTTCATTTCTTGGTTACTATTTCTGTCATAGAAGTTAAATAAGAAATATTTGAAAACATTCTACCTCTAAGGCGTAGCTCCAACAGAACAATATACGAGCATTAATTCCAACAAGCTGTTCAACGTAACAAGTTTAAATTGACATGATGTTTGCTCTTTTATGCCTTAGAGGATAAAAAAGACACATTTTTAAACATATCGCTCCTAAAGGTTTACATTAAATTGAAGAAGGTTTTTCAAAAACTTTTTGACGCGTGAAGTTGAAATTTCACACAATGGTCATTTCTATGTCCCAAATGTTAAGTAAGAATAGGTTTCAAAGATTCCAGTTCTAAATTCCTTCTCAGCCGTTTGAGCTAAGAACTGTCGGTTTATTCTAGAGGCTCCATCGTCAGTGGGATATTAGGAATATAAACTTGAATTTGAAATCGCAACAAAGCACGAGTATGTTTCTATTTTTAACTGAATCGCATATAAGTGTCACTTGAACAATTTTGAACATTTCTTAAAAACGTACTGTTCCAGTAAATTTCAGTTCATTGGTTGAAGTTGAGAGTTCCTGCAAGTAGTTTTAGTTAAGGAATGTGCTATATAATTATATGAGCAAGTGAGAAGTGTAGCGCTACTATGTACACGAAGTTCCCGAGCCATTGGAATTAACCAACAGTGGTTATAATCCTGCAGCACGAGCGGGATGAGAACCTCTACCAGTTCGGATCATAGGATAGCGAGCCAGTGCTCAGTTAAAGCGAAGGGCTACCGTCTGATGATATTGCATAATGATAATTTCCCCTAGACATTCTGTTTAATAACTCAACCAGACTAATAAGTTCAGTTTAAATCTACATACGTCTTTCTCGGAAGGTCTGATCTATGAGGGTTACAAACAGACGAGATCTGATGAAGAGGTCGGACAAGAAAAGAGAAAAGCCTGACACAAGCAATATTGGAAGTAATGTTGTAATCAAATGGAACACGGTTGCCACGAACATTTAACTAATTATAAGAACCGCGTCAATGTAATTTCAATTTTTACACTGTCAGGTGATGTTATGATATAGCATTTTCAAGGACAATGATAGGATTAAAGTAGACGTAGACCCGAAGAGGAATGATATAATATAGAGAAGGGGACTCCGTAACGACGTGCGTGGGAACTTACGCACAGTATTCCAATACGTGACTAAGGACATAATTAGGTTATCACGGGAAGCTAAGGTTGGAAATGATTTTAGCTGCATTCAAGATAGAAAATAAATAGCATTGTATTTATATTAGCAGGTGACCAAGTATACAAAGTAAATGTGTATTCGGTTGACCTTGAACCACATCGGTTCGATTTCCCGTTAGGAAGTCAGAAAATTTAGAACCGGAACTTCCTCTCTGGAGTACACCCAGTCTACTAAAGACATGAGAACGTGCTTAATTAGTATCCAAGGTGGCTGGGCACGTAACTGACATCTCTGTCTGACATAGTGTAGAGATTACAGGAAAAAGGCAACCATTTTCTTACATTGTTCCGTGGGGCATTATTGCCTTAATATAGGTGGTTTTATTATTAAATTCTACTTCCCTTCAGACTTATCTGGACAAATTCGGTGAATATCGCAGTATACAGCAATATGTCAATACCCCATTAGCAACTTGTACAGCTGCTTTCGCCCCCGGATCTTAACCAGCATTCGTTCAGGTAGAATGAATAGTGATGTCGACTTTTTAATGGGGAATATAACCCATGTCATTCCAGAAGAGCAGAGCCCATCTTTACCGCCTCGGCTGACCATGTCTTTAAATTTTAAGAAATAAGTAATTAATCAATAAAATAATAACAAAGTGTATTTACCGAGAAATCAATATCTTTAAATGTCAAGCGAAGACATTACTGCTCACTCATCCAACCGGAAGACATACATTGAGAGTGCCTTGTAATGCAAAGAAAGGCCTTATAAAGAAACTCGAAGCAAAGGAAAGAAATAATCTGGGAAAAAGTTTGGGTCCAGTAAATGAAAACGGCGAATATAGACGACGGCACACCCACGTGGAGAAAGTAAGTGACGAGATGCGGAAAAGGGGGATTGTAATATACGGTGACATAGCACGAGTGAGCACAATGAGAATGACAAGCAAGATCTTTACCTGCTTTATGAGGAAGAAAATCAAAGGAGCCTGGTTCACGGAGGTGGAAAGAGGCCTACAAGAAGTTGGGATTACATGCGATATCCGTGAGCGTAGTCCCATAAGATGAAACACCGAAGTTTCCAAGAAAATCGTAAGTCTAAGAAAAAGCAAAATATGGACTGTAGAAGGGAAAGAACAACATCGAGAATGAATGAAACATTACTGGGCAAATTTTAAAGTTCGGGAAAAGAAAACAGCATGAAAAACAAGGTCCATAGTTCAGCAAAACAACAAGGCGAAGGTAATGATTTACCTCAACTTTGGCTTAACACGTTGAGCACCATGAATTTTTGCTCTCTGGTGTTACAGTAGAAACATTCTACCACGCTTTTAACGCAAAAGTAAAAATTAACGTCGAAAACTAGAATAAATTAAAGTAGACACCGGTGTCCGCTGTGGCCTGTTGGGAAACTTAGGTCGGCTGGTACCAGGGCGGTCACGCTAGTGGACCCAGTAACGAGCTGAATGTGTGTGGCGCTACCTGAAGTCTTGCGTTGTACACATTCAGCACGTTACTGGGTCCACTAGTGTGATCGCCTTGGCCCCAGCCGACGTAAGTTTCACAACAGGCCACAGCGGACACCCGTGTCCATCTTAATTTATTCTAGTTTTTGACGTTAATTTTTACTTTTGCGTCAAAAGCGTGGTAAAATGTTGTTACTGTAACACCAGAGAGCAAAAATAGAGTTTTGGCCCACAGAGCAAAATTTCAAAATTTTGCTTTACGTTATCAATTTTGAGTCAGCGGACAAACAGTGTCCTTGGAATTTTTTAAAATCTGAATGTATAATTTTGAAGCCTGGTGCGTGAGTTATAACCGAATGGAATCTGACAGGTATTCTATATGGTCATATTCCATATAAAGTCGGAAAAGTGTGTACTTTACTAATTTTCATCCAGCGGACACCCGTGTCCGCCGTGGCGTAGCAGGAAGTCCAAAAATAGACACCGGTGTCCATCGTGGCACTCAGCGTGTTAATAGTCGACAGTCTCATTTACGAATGCACTAAATATGCAGAGTTACTCCAACAAAGACAAGATGTTAAACTAGGAACGTTTATATCAATGTATGAAGTTGATGGTGTTGGTTCCAACTATTAAACAACAAGTACATACATAGGTCCTTTATCAACAACTTGCACTTCTTTTCACAACATTTCGTTTGGCTTCATTTTACACATTTAGCTCTATGTACCTTCGTGAAGTACGTAGGATCCATCTCGTGAACTTACATTATACACACGAGGACGTGTCTGATATAGGTTAGTCACAATCTATTGTCAAGTAGACAAACACAGCTGTGGTGGGCGATATTAACTGGCCAGATACGGTGCCCTTTCCTGAGATCACGTCGGTGCAGTGTTTGTCTTCAACCACCAATAAAAGTCGTCGAGCACGGTCACGCAGTGTGGATCTCCAGACAAACTACAAGTTGTTGAAATGTACTGCTAGCCACCAATTTAATTAATGTCTTTGTTTATTATATGCTCTAATCTACATTATCTTCGAACAGGCCAAGACTGTTCTTGGGGGACTGGGAAGTAAAGGCTTCCACTATTCGTAATCTCAGCACTAAGTAGGTAGAGTGGTTATCTCTTTGCCCAAACCGCCTTTGCCCCCTGGAATTATTATAATTATTATATAATATATTATATATAAAAATAATGTTATTGGCTTAACGTCCCATTAACTACTTTTACGGGTTTTGCAGACGACGAAATGCCATAACTTAGTCCCACAAGAGTTCCTTTACGTACCAGTAAATCTAGCGACATGAGCCTGACCTATTTGAGCATCTTCAAATAACACCGGAATGAGCCAGGATCGAACCTGCCAAGTTGGGGTCAGAAGGCCAGCACCTCAACCGTCTGAGCCACTCAGCCCGGCTCCTGGAATTCACTGATACTCATTTTTGCTATAGGATGAAATTAACGAATCCCAAGGTTATTTGCCACTTCAGAAGTGTGTCCTGTTTCCAAAATTCTCGTTCGTGACGAAGAATTGATACTACCTCCTTACAGGTGAACCAAACATGCCTTTACTGCCTAGATTAGGCAACTTACAGTTATATGGTATATATACTGTACTTATATCTGGTGTAACAAAATACATTGCTGAAACTTCTAGTGGTGTTAGAAGAGACAAAAAAATTGTCTTGTTACATAACCATAGGTTAGAAATTGATAACTGAGGTACTTCTTAACGTGATTGACAATGAAGTGTGTTGCACGTGAAAGAGCAAAAAGAAGATCACATCTATCCATCGCCGAAACAAGATTAGGTCGTTGCAGAGCATGAATTGGAGCAGATGGCCGCACTTACGAACACGTTTTTAAAAGGACTGCATTTACTGAACGGAAGTGTAATACATTCATTTTCAATCACATCCGAAGGCACCTCTGTTATGAATTTCCGAGCTATGGTTTAATAAAACATATTTGTTTTTGTGTTTTCAAACAACCCTAGTAATTTAAGAATTGCACTTTATACACCCGGTATCATAATGATATTCTGAAGTTTCTTAGAAAATATAACCGTTATTTCAATACTTGGTTTCTTATGTTCATTACTAAAGCATGCTTAATACGAATATAATAATATAGTATATGAAAGTAGCTGTGATATAGGTTAGAATCAGAAGGTTTGCATTGGAGGAAATAATGACAGGAAAGTTTCAATGTAAATGCTCTAACACAAATAAAAAAAGTGTTAGGTATATATTTAAGAATGCATACAGGACTAAGGGAAATGCCATTACCTCAAATCTATAGTTAAATAGAATCAGAAGCTGTTACAATACTGTAGTTTAATTGTTGATGGTTATAATATAAAACAATATTTCCAATTAATAAGAAATTCATACTTGCGCGAGAACTCTTCTATTCAACCAGTTACAACTCCCGGGTACAGCAATTAAAACGAGGTGTTGTGATGGGTAATGGGCACTTATTTGATGCACATTTCGCGACAAGTTGTCTAAAGCACTGGAATGTAATATATCACCAGTTTCACAACCTTTAATCAAAGTGAACAAGAGTGAAACCTTAAGTGCAGAATATTAAAATGTCTCACCCAGGCAATAACAGCAAACAAAATTCAATGCTTAATACGTATGTTGTGACATTTCGTATTAAATCAGGCAAGTCCTAATTAATTCGATGTCAGAATAATTTTGTAAATACAGTTCAGATGGATTTAACCATTAGTGATTTCTGTAATGCTGTAAATTTGGAAAAAAGGACATTCACTCCTTAACATTAATTAGTTAACGAATCGTCGTTCTTGTAACACAACATGATGTCTTAGCCATATTGATAACTACTCAGTTACTAACAGTGGTAATACTCGCAGTGTCTTACGCATAGTCAAATCAATTTGTATTTTCTTAAATATAGGAAACTAGAATAAGAGTTTTGAATACTACTTATAAAACAGGTACAATTTATCATTGTAATTTTTAATAAATTCGTCGAATGATCTAATATGAGGATATTAGTAAACACTAGCTATTCCAGTACCATTTGGTGACGGGCTTGACTTTGTAATGGCAGCAGTACTCACTGTCATCTTGCGGTGATAATTGGCAGCAGCAGTGACAACACACATCTCACCGAACAAAATAGACAGTCAATGTATGCTAATTGTTGATATGTTTTAGTAGCTTCAGACAATGAGGTTCATCAGTCAACATATATTTTCTGAGTCTGCGATATTAAAATATTCGAATTTTAAGTTTGTGCCCTCCGTCCCTTTTCAGATTATTTACTTCCTTTTTTTTTTTGCTAGGGGCTTTACGTCGCACCGACACAGATAGGTCTTATGGCGACGATGGGATAGGAAAGGCCTAGGAGTTGGAAGGAAGCGGCCGTGGCCTTAATTAAGGTACAGCCCCAGCATTTGCCTGGTGTGAAAATGGGAAACCACGGAAAACCATCTTCAGGGCTGCCGATAGCGGGATTCGAACCTACTATCTCCCGGATGCAAGCTCACAGCCGCGCGCCTCTACGCGCACGGCCAACTCGCCCGGTATATTTACTTCCTTTTCCCTGAGTGATCATTCTTTCTCATTTCCATAGTCAACTTCAATATCTTGCTAATTAGTAGGGGCTAATGGAGACGTGGTCTTTCAGCTTATAAAACAAACACTGAAACAAACTCGACCATCGCTCGTTATCATGGCAACTGAACAATCAATATAAATCAAATCGTAACGACCGTGTGTCTGTACATTGACTATTTTGGCGATATTTTCATTCAGTTATCCGTTCCAGGTATAATAATGACCATCTGCATATATTTTAGCTTTGGTGTCTGTTTGTTTGTTTGTCTGTTTGAGTTCTTATAACTTGAAAACTACAGGATATATATCTACCAAAATTCTTCATATTTAGAATCCATCTGTCCTTGGGTAGCTTTTAGGACCAATATTGTTTCGAGATCGCTGAACTGACTGGAGATTTATACGAAATCGAAACCGTGATTTTGCACTCTAACAAAATATACACAACCAGCCGTAATGGAATTCTACCTACGTTAATGAAAATCAATTTCTATAACTTTTTTCTCATGTGCATCATTTCGATACGAGGGTTAATAAGGGAGATATTTTTAACGGACCGTTTCTCTGTCTAAATGCGAGTGGACTGTTTTTAGCTCTTTTGTCGAATTGCCTGTTCACCCGATTGTTGAGTTCTTATAACTGGGAAAATACTACGTACATTTCTACCAAAATTTATATCTGTCCATGGGTAGGTATTAGAGTCAATATTCTGTCTTCTTTTCCTACCGCTGTATCCCACACCTGTGGGGTCGCTAGTGCGAACTACGTCGCAGGTGCGGATTTGGCCCTGTTTTACGGCTGGATGCCCTTCCTAATGCCAACCCTATATGGAGGGACCTAATCACTATTACGTGTTTCTATGGTGGTTGGTAGTGTGTTGTGTTGTGTGAATATGAAGAGGAGAGTGATGAAACGGACACAAATACCCAGTCCCCGAGCCAGAAGAATTAATCAGAAGCGATTCAAATCCCCGACCCATCCGGGAATCAAACCCGGGGCCCTGTGAACCGAAGGCCAGAACGCTGACCTTTAAGCTAACGATTCTTGGTAGATATTAGGGTCAACATTATTTCTAAATCCCCGGATTTCTTTGGGGGTTTATAGGAAGTCAAAAAAGTGATTTTACCCTCCCACAAAATATACATGACCAACATATATGGAAAACGACGAACCTTAATGGAAATTAATTTCAATTTTTCATTTTTTTATCATGTGGAGGAGGATAACAAGGGAGTTATCATTAATGGACTGTTTTACAGGCTGCCATGTTATTTGTAGTTGGATAAAATGGTTTAAATAAAAGCCATTTTACTCTTTTCGATAGAATAAATAATAAGAGAGGTTATCATCAACGATTGGTTTCATGAGTCTTCAGCCACAATGCCGGTTTGTGATGAACAACAATACTTAACCGAAAAATAGGGAGAATTAAGCACAACTTCGGAGCAAGTACTGTATCGTTCAATAAACTCTGTGATCTAACCCATTCTGTCTCCACTTTGTTTATCGTACTTCACGTTACTGCCACGTGCTTTCGTAGAAGAATATCGGTTTAACATGTCGTATTAAACGTTTTCATACAAGATTGTAACTCCGAATAAATTCACGAAGGAATCGTGAAATCGATTACCAATCCCGGTGCTAAGAACGTGTACATATGCTAGTATATCTATGTGAGCAATGCTTGACGTTGGTGGATTTTATAGTACCGAGCTCGATAGCTGCAGTCGCTTAAGTGCGGCCAGTATCCAGTATTCGGGAGATAGGTGGTTCGAACCCCACTGTCGGCAGCCCTGAAGATGGTTTTCCGTAGTTTCCCATTTTCACACCAGGCAAATGCTGGGGCTGTACCTTAATTACGGCCACGGGCGCTTCCTTCCCAGTCCTAGCCCTTTCCTGTCCCATCGTCGCCATAATACCTATCTGTGTCGGTGCGAGGTAAAGCCAATAGCAAAAAAAAAAAAAAGATTTTATAGTAAAGATTTAAAATCGTGAACATTTTCATTATTATAGCGTGTGCGTTAATAATGTGACAGATATAAGAGGTTGCAAATTAGACTGTCTATATGTTTTATTTGCTACACTTTTCCGGTGAGCACACATAAAATGAGTGAAAATTATAAATATGGCGAATACCTCTGTTATTATTCCTCGTAAGGTAAAAACGCGCGAAATATAAAACATCCCTGTCTTGGCTCCCCCTTAGGGACTTATACGTCAACATCATACAAAATGCACTAATATTTGCTAATATTCATGGTACTCCTGCTACTGAAGTTCACAATACACAAGGTTAGCCCTATAATTAGTATCATGATTTCACTGTAACTTAGTCCGACTCGTTGGATGAACGGTCAACGTACTGGCCTTCGGTTCTGAGGGTCCCGGGTTCGATTCCCGACCGGGTCGGGGATTTTAACCTTAATTGGTTAATTCCAATGGCAAGGGGGCTGGGTGTATGTGTTGTCTTCATCATCATTTCATCCTCATCACGACTCGCAGGTCGCTTAAGGGAGTCAAATAGAAAGACCTGCACCTAGCGAGCCGAACCCGTCCTGCGATATCCCGGCACTAAAAGCCATACGACATTTCATTTTACTATAACTTAGAAGTATTTTAAAGCCATAAAAGTTGTGGTTTCCCCAAAATTACTTCTGTTACCCATTTGTAATAAGTTTTTGTAACTTTCAATAAATGTTGTCACTTCATGGTTGGTACACATATATAAGAAACTATTGAAGATAGAGAGCTAAAATATTGGACAGAACTCTTCGCTGGATATTAAATTCATGTAGACCACTTTAGGGTTCTAGGTGAAATTTTTCCTATATTTAGTTTGGACCAACCTCTGAAAATGATCCATATTTTTTTTTTGTAAATATAAAAATTGGCACTGTAGAATTCTCACACACTACAAACGCTATAATAGTCTAATTTCAAGATCAAATTATGGTGAACATCTATGAAAAATTTAATTCCATTAAAGTTGATGTTTTCTTAGATAGATGTAAGTACCAAACCATGAAGTGACAACATTTATAGAATGTTACAAAAACACATAAAAATTATAGAAAAATACTTTTTTGGAAAACACAACTCTTACTTGTACACTGATCAGCAGGAATATTAGGACCGCTATCGATATAAACCCGTCACCGATAGCAGCGTCACCTGACGGTGAATGACTGCAACTCAGAAACGCACGGTGCATGCCGTACCAGTGAGCGTGCTGTCCGTGTGTTAAATGGGGAAGGCTCGCGATCAATCTGAGTTTGACGGAGGGCAGATTGTGATAGCCCGCAGGCTCGGTACGAGCATTTCAGAAACTGCACGACTTGTCGGGTGTTCGAGGAATGCTGTGGTGAGTGTCTTCAACAAGTGGCGAAACTAAGGTGAAACTACGTCCAAGCATCGAGGGATTGGGAGGCCACCCCTCATTACAGATGTCGGAGGTCGTGCGTTGCATGGTCTTTTCCATCCCGATACCTTCATCATGCCGATGAGAGGGTCGAATCCGTCTTCTTCCACGGGAACAGTTCCTTCACATCTGTACTGCGGGAACGGAAACAAGCTGGCGGCGGCTCAATTATGTTCTGGAAAATATTCGCGTGGGCATCCGTGGCTCTAGTTGGAGCTCGTGGAAGGAACCATGACGGCCAAGAAGTATCGTACACTAGTTGCAGACCACGTACACCCCTTCATGACGATAATGTTTCCCAACAGCAGTGGCATATTTCAGCAAGATAATGTGCCATACTACAAGGCCAGGTGTGTGATGAAGTGGTTTGAGGAACACAGTGACGAGTTGCAATTGATTTTCTGGCCCCCAACTCACCAGATCTTAACCCGAACGAACACATCTGAGATGTAATTGAACGTGGCGTAGGAGTTCATCGCCCCTTTCCAGGAACTCACGATAATTAGGGTGACTTGTGTGTGCAGATGTGGTGCCAGCTCCCTCCAGCGACCTACCAACGTCTCATTGCTTCCATGACTAGACGCGTCGACGCTGTTATCTGTGCCAAAGTTGGACATACCGCTATTAGGTAGGAGGTCATAATGTTCTGCTATTTGCTTTACGATGCACCGACACAGACATAATGTTCTGGCTGATCAGTGTAAATGCATAGTGAATTTATCATAATATTTATAACCTTGTGCATTCTAAACTTCAGCAACAAGAGTATCATAAATAAAAGCAAATATTGGAGCATGTTCTATTATTTTCACGTAGAAGCCCCCTTAATAACGCTACTTCACAGTACATCAGTCAGATAAACATAGCTTAGTGCACATCTAGGCTATCCCTAAAATTAAATTTCGAGTTTAGAGAAATTCTGTGAAGTCATTTTCCCGGCATGTGGTAACAAACAGAATATATTGTAACGGTTCAAATCCAGTTACAAGATGATATCTGTATTTTTATTATTGTATGATTTTATCTGTATTTGATTATTATTATTATTAATATTATTATTATTAAGTCAGTATTATTATTATGTTATCTGTGATATTGTTACTATTATTGTAATTATCAGTCTTATTTAATTCAATTTTGCAATGCCTGTTGCTTGCAAGATTGTACTTAGATGTATGCATATATACGTATGTGTAGAATAACACTCAATACCTGTACAGTGAGAATCGTTGTATATATCAGAGATTGGATGTGACGATGGTGCATTGTGCAATATTGTTGGCGATTCTGCCAAGTCATTGCCACGCCATGGCTACGGCATTGTATTTATTTAGAATATGCGCTCAGAGAGTCGGCCGCCCCAGGGCTATTTCACCACTGTATGTAATATCTGTCGCGTAGGTGGGAGTATGTCATTGTTATTTCTGGAGATTACGTAGCTGTGTCAACCAACGTCTATATAAGGTGGATGCATATTGTAGCGTCAGTCATTAGTTATACGGATGCAGTACAGTGAAGAAGTCTACTAGATCAAGAGGCCAGTTGGTCAGTCAACGAGTGTGAACGAGAGATGGTGAAGACTTAGTGAGCCATTAATTATTGGTCACTTAGTTGAAGACACGGACGCAAGGGCTTACCATGAAGTCAGAGAAGGCAACCCTGGACCTGCCAAGAGGTAATACCATATTGACTTACAAAGAAGTCAGATGATATGGAGAAGAAGCAGTCACAAGGATGTATCACCAAGTTAGGCGTGACACATCTACAGTAAACACCAGATGAAAGGAATACGTCGTAATTACACTAAAAGTGTTGAAGGTACAGTCAAGTGAATCAGTGAGGGAAATATTTCGTATAAATTGTTAAATGTCCGGTCAAGAAGAATTCAAATTCATGCCTAGTTTCTTTCAGTTGCAATGTCATAATTTCACATTCTCATCTGTTTTATCGCAACAAGACTCACTATTTTTTGGATATATTATTTAAAGAATATATATTGTTCTATCAAACGAATTCATAGTTTCATTTCATTGACAGTAAAATATCTTAACCTCAAAATTAATGGGGAAACCGAACGCCAATCTCCTTTTCCCAGAACTTATATGGTATGTTGTCAAAAGTAAGCTTATTACCCCACACCCTAGAGATAGTCAAGAGTCGCATTCTATTATTGCTGCACTGAGTGGCAGCTGGCGCCCTTCAAATAACGTATGTGTAAGTAAGCAGGAAACAAGTAAGTGTGAGTACAAGGTCCAATGAGTGTGTATTTTATTTAATGAATGTTAATTTTCATAATTTCCATTTTAAATGCAGATATTCAGATTTTCAATATAAATTCAGATTAATATGTTTGTAAAATTAGTCAGCGACTTAGGAAACTTACAATTTAAACTTACAAAAATTAAACTGAGTCTACTTTCGAATTTCCTGTATCAATTCCGACTTAAAAGTTAAGTATGAAGCACAAATTCGAGTTCTGCAGTGTGTAGATTGTGTGCTTAATGGAGCCGTTAAGTACTGAGTCCTTGAATGGGGATATCTTGCGTACACCAGGATTGTTCAAATCTTTACTGTTCACAGGAAATAGTGCGTCCTGTAATACAACAATACATTTTTCAGGTTATTTAACGCTAATGATGCGCAGATGCATGACATTCTCGTGTAATTATTAGCTCAAAGGTTGAATGAAGTCACATTTCACCAAAGACTAAATTCCGTCGCAAATTACCAACAAATATTCACTGAATATTTGTTAGGTCGGTCGTTGTTTGATGTCCAAACGTCAATGGGCTAAATAGAATATCTCATTAGTTTAATCAGACCAAATAACGGCCACATTGCACCTAGGATGTTTACAACGTAATTGTTATCCGGTCAACCATTGCCTACCACATCGTCGTGTCCAAGAAGTATAATGAACACAGTGTATCATTTGCGATGATTCCTGAGGTAGTATCATTTGAACTACTGCAAAGCAAAAATGGGAGTATTTAAAATGAGGCAACGTAGGGAATATGTGTTTTGGTAGTTGTATTCAACATACTTGGCTAGCCCCGTGGCGTGGGTGTAATATTTCTGTTTTTATCATTGGATCTCCGGTTCGACCGGCCACTTCCATATTTTTAATTCTGGACTAAGTGTTGGAGCGAGGTTTTCTCAGCCTGGTGAGGTCAGGTGAGGAGCTGTAATATGTGAGGCAATGGACTTGATTACGGACGCCAAAAAATACGACTAACAACGTTGTTACACCGACAAGGGTGACACTCCTTTTTTGGAAGGCCATATAGGCAGGAATCATTCGTCTTACCAGGCCAATATCCTTAATGTGCTGTGTGTACCTTCTAGAAAAAAGCAAAGCAAAGTCATCTCCGTACAGGCCATGAAGGGATGGAAGGTAAAGGCTTCCACTATCCGTAACCTCGGCACGTGTTAGGGTAGTGTGGTTAGCTCTACGCCCGACCGCCTTTGCCCCCAGGTATTAACCTGGTACACATTGTTGTACCTTCTATTATATAAAAATAAATTGTAAGCTTTTTATTGTTTAATCTGCAAGCCTCTGCGAATGGACTTTATGCATCGCTCTTTATTTACAACTATATATGCTATTTCCTTCTGTTTCTACGACTCTTACCTTGATGTCATTACATCTGAATCTAAACATCGTCTTATTTACTTCCTCTTACCCTCAGTGATCCATTTAGTTACTTTAACAGATGATAATTATATCGTTCTACATTCACCTCCTATGATCTCAACACTGTTCGTCTCAGTGGCTTGCCCTTCGAGTTTCAGAATGACGGTTTCGACTCCCGGCCGATTCGTGGTAATTCATTGTTAATGGCGGCTCCAGTAAGGATCCCCTTACTGTAATGAATATTCCTGCAACTCATCCCACAACACTGACAATCGCCACATTAACATTCAGTTTCCCTCTCACAACTGACGCCGTCCACCCCCGTCCGAGGTTTTGAATTTCTTTATTCATCAAGCTAATTCTTAGCCTAGGATGCCTTGATTTATTCATCGAGTTAATTCTCAGCCTAGGATTGTATTTCTTCATTGCCACTGCCCTCCTGACATTGGTTCCTCCTGTTATATTCAATCGTCCTAGGTTACTTCCAACACGTTATACTAGGACTTTCGAAATGTGTAACGATTTTGATACTCGTTATAATTCTTTCATTCCAGTATTTCGAGCATTCTAGTACTCGTGTTTTCACCCCAGGTTACTTTCCTACCTGGACATTTTTACAAATATCTGTTGTATTCACTAATGTTGATTAAGCCCAGTTTTACGACCGACTGCTCATCCTAACGCTAACAATTGCACGTTTATTTGATGGTTAGTAGTGCGATGTGTTTTATGCAAATGTGTATTAAGACGATCATTACCACTCAACCATGCAGCTGGAAGAACTAACGAAACGCGGCTAAAATCCTCAGGAATCGTTTCAAGGACCTTATGAGCCGAAGAGAAAAACAACTACCATTCATCCCTTGAGTGACAATAAATAATAATAATAATAATAATAATAATAATAATAATAATAATAATAATAATAATAATAATAAATTCAAGGATTCTGTTTCTGATAGGCTAAACATTAAAAAAAACACTCTTGAAAGCTTCCCAGAACATTAGCATACTCCGCATGAAACGCAAACACAGATGGCATGACACCTATGGCACAGCCATAAAACATAGAATTAGGGCCTGGCAGAATCTGAATTATCATAAAACTGATAAGAAAACAGCATGAATTCATCAAAATCCGGAAATGAACCTCAAAAATATTCAGATCTTAGAAACGCTAATATGATTAACATAGACTGGCTGAAATCGATCAAAATTTTACGGAAAACCACCGATATTTCTATAGAACATTCAGAGAAGAAAGGTAAAATTACCTAGCATCTAGTCCCTGTTTCTAACGTCTAGAGGGGGATCTGGAAACATATAATAAGCAAATTACTTGAAGGAACTTTTTAACTATGAATGCCCGAAAGAACAAATCATCTTGAAAAACTCACACCAAGTCCAGACTCAGAACACCCCCACATCAGGAAAAGTGTCAGAGAAATAAAAGACAACAAAGCACCAGGAGAATATGGATTAATTTCTGAAATATTGAAAACAGGTTGAGAGATACTGGCAAAAGGTATTCAAGAAATCTTTTCTCTACCTAGTAGTTGTTTTACGTCGCACCGACACAGATAGGTCTTACGGCGACGATGGGACAGGAAAGGGCTAGGAGAGGGAAGGAAACGGCCATGGCGTTAATTAAGGTACAGCCCCAGCATTTGCTCGGTGTGAAAATGGGAAACCACGGAAAACCATTTTCAGGGCTGCCGACAGTGGGGTTCGAATCTACTATCTCCCGAATACTGGATACTGGCCACACTTAAGCGATTGTAGCTATCGAGCTCGGTCAAGAAATCTTACCAAGACATACATCTTGAGGATATTCCTATCTATTGGAAATGTACGTTAAATAACCCCTTTTCAAAAGAGGGGGAGAAATCATATATTAATAAGTTCATAGATATTTATGTCCTCTAGTCATCTATAAAATTGTTTATAAAGCCATACTTAAGAGATAGAAAGAAAAACGACCACGTAATTGTAGATTATCAGTCAGAAGATCGCGTATCGAACAAATTCTAAACCTAAAAGCCATCCCACAAATTCGCAAAGCCAAACAAACAGTAATCACCCCTGCTGTCTTCATAAAGGCTTATAACTTCATAGACAGACAGACAGACAGACACTGTTTAACACACCAGGGCAATTTGAAGTCGACAGGAGAACAACGGAATTGATCAAACAAAAAGAGTACATTTCTGGGAAAAATTTCTAAACTTTTCGAAATGAGAACCAACGTACGGCAAGGAGATTGATTATCCCCACCACTATTCAATCTAGTCAAGGAAAAGTGACCCTGAATGGACAAAAATAAACCAGACTACTTAACAAGAGAATTCACCTTGATTGCTTCGTTTGTGTAGATGACATTGCAATCCTTACTAACGACAGACAAGAAGCAGTAGAGCCCCTATAAAAACTTCATGAAACAGCGGGAAAAATGTTACTCCAAATTATAATTAAAGAACGCAATATATGGAAGACACTAAATTAAACTAAACTAAATTAAGATTCGACAACCATTCGTTAATCACCAAACTCGGAAAGAAACTGGGAAGAAAAGAATAAGCATTGTCCTAAATAAGTTCAAACGCGTTCCTTTATTGGTCATAAATAAATAAATAAATAAATAAATAAATAAATAAATAAATAAATAAATAAATAAATAAATAAATAAATACTTTTATAATAATATACAAGGATAAATAAAAAACAAATATAATCCTCATACAAAACTCGCAAGAAAATTGCAATTTTGAACGTGATGGAGTTGCTACTTAGGGTTTGATGAAAGCATAATATCCCCAATCAGCCTAACTCCTTTACCTCAATTATAATGTCGCATACCTATCCAAGTACTGACCACGCCCGATGCTGTTTGACTGCATTGATCAGACGAGAATCGTTCTATTCAACAAGGTATGGTCGTTGGCTGCCTTACTTATGTTACGTCCTGTACGCTGCAAGCTTCAAAAGTAGACTCACATGCGACTTGCCTTAACAACAGAGAACATTTATAAACCCAAACATGGTGCAACTTCCCCGAGGGCCATGGCCTACCAGGCAACCGCTGCTCAGCACGAAGGCTTATACGTTATGAGGTGTCGTGTATTTAGCACGACCGATCCTCTCGGCTGTAATCCTTGGTTTTCTAGACGTAGCTGCCATATCACCGTCAGATAGCTCCTCGATTATTATAATCATGTAGGCTTAGTGGACCTCCAATCAGCCCTCAGATCTAGGTAAACATCCCTGACCTGACCGGGAATCTAACCTGGGGCCTCCGGGTGAGAGGCAGGCACGCTACCCCTGTACTAAGTGGCCGGCAGAAAGAATATTATGTATTGAAATATATTTCCCAAACGAGTTACAGATATGGCAATATCTTCACTATCACCATTACCATTACCATCACGAAATTTTCTTCCTCCACATTTATTTGAAGTAATGACTCAGACTTACCCATGCACTACCTCGACGACAGAAATACACAATCTGAGACAGCCTGAACTCTCCTTCTCCAGTGATAAAAGCACTTTGAGGCCTCCAGAGTAAATCACCTCATGATGGTTCTGTACAGTTATTCATACTCCCTCCCCATCCCCGCCCAGCGAAGTCTTAATAATTCTGCTAGCTGTCTTCTCCGTGACTCCCAACGGCCTCGCCTGGCAGGTAAAGGTCCTTTAGAGTGGAAATTGGAAATCTGTACCACGTAAAGATGCCGAAATTACTTTCTCTTCGGTTCCCATCTTACAATCTTCATCTCCCCTTCTCTACTACATTTCTTCTTCAACGTCCTTCCTGTTCGTTATGTTACATCGATTTTAACATTCGAGAATTTTTTCATCACGATGTTTGACGCAAAATTCGTCACAAGTCCTTTCTCGTTTTCACCACTACCAGATATTAAAAACAAAAAATCTTGAGAAAGTGCACACCATAATTTACAACGTCATAAGAAATTATCACATTCAAATTTCATAGGAACGACTTAACCTCACTTTCACTCTGACTGTGAGCATTTCACTACATTAACTAGAGACGTACCGGTACTGAGTGTGGAGCCATCCCTATGGTGTAGAGGCAGACTGCCGTCCACTTTTCCAGAGGCACCAGGTTCTGATCCCGGCTAGGTCAAAGATTTTTACCTGGACCTGAGGGCTGCTTCGAGATCCACTCAGCTTACGTAATTACACCTTTTGGCTACTTGTTTACAGTCACACTAATATATCGACGGTTTGCGGCAACGGAAGGATGGGGAAAGGTAAGGACTGGGAAGATAGAGCTGTGTCCTTAATTAAGATACAGCTCCACCATTTGCCTGGTATGAAAATAGCAAACCACGGGAAACCATATTCAGGGCTGCCGACGGGGGGATTTGAACCCAGTATCTCCCGAATGCAAGCTGACAGTTGCGCGACCCTAACCGCACCGCCAACTCGCTCGGCACATAATTCTAAATGAGGGGCTATTTGACGGTCACATGACGGTCTCGGTATAGAAAGCCAAGAATAACAGCCGATAGGGCGCGTCGTGCTGACCACACGACGCCTCGTAATCTGCAAGCCTTCCGGCTGCGCAGCGGTCGCTTGTCAGGCCAAGGCTCTTCGGGACTGTTGCGCCATGGATTTTGGCACGGTTTGGATGTATTGAGTGCAGAAGCATTACGTTTACATCCATGAGCGATTTGCTTCAAGGCCAGATAATGATATAGTGACAAGTTATTTAGAGGATAGTAAATATTGTCCAAATGGGAGCAAAATTTCCGGCGACCATTTTTTACATATTTATACAAAATGCTACTCACGAATGGCAACAGCTGACAACATTGTTTTCGTACTGATTTATGTTCCGTAAATCGTGTTGTAGTTTCAGAAATCTTTTTCTTTTTTTGAGTATTTAGAAGTGGTTTAGCAATACTTCATGCGAGTTCACTGTTAAGACAAGTAAAATATTATTGTATTTCACCATTTTTTTCATGAAGTTCATCAATTAATTAAGTTCTATTGGGAGAAAGCAAAGTAATCTTCTGTCCTTTTGGTTTAGTGATAACCGAAAAATTCAACAGTTTTGGTTAAACCATTCTGAGTGGTTGTTTTACCTCATGTCGACGTATTTTGTAAGTAGAATAAACAAAAAGCATACTTCCCATTATATTTATGAGTAATAATATTAATGGCGACCGATAGCCTTGGGTTCAGAGGGTTCCGGGTTCGATTCCCGGCCGGGTTGGGGAATTTAATCGTTTCTGATTAATTCTTCTGGCTCTGGGACTGGGTGTTTGTGTCCGTCCCAACACTCTCCTCTTCATATTCACACAGCACACTACACTACCAACCACCACATATACACGGAATAGTCATTACATCCCACTATATAGGGTTGGCGTCAGGAAGGGTGTCCGGCCGTAAAACAGGACCAACTCCACAAGTATTACGCAGTTCGCACCCGCGACCCCACAGTGTGGTATAAGGCGGTAGGAAAGGAAGAAGGATATTAATGATGACCGAAATATTTAGAGTGGATACTGCTTTCCGACTTTTTCATAATCAGATCTAGCCCGTCATATAGCTCCTGAAATATTCTCACGAAGGCTGAGCGGACCTTGAACAAGCCATTGGAACCAAGTAAAAGTCCCTGACCTAGCCGGGAGTCGAACTTGGAGCTTCAGGGTAAGAAGCAGGCTTGCTACCCAAGGACCGCATAAAAATTACACATATAATTAACTTGCAGTTTATTACAAATTGGACTTTTCATTTTGTTTGCAGGAGGACATATAGATTAACGAATACTACTCACTTCCATTCTTCCACTTGCATTTGTTCACCGACAAATTCTCATTTATTTTTATTAAAAAGATGATTGAGCCTTGTGATATGCAACACCATGAAATATAACCACATTCATATATTTTCTAGAACTCCAACGATTATAATTTGCGCTGCTTTCTTCCTTATGAATAAAATCCTAATGTAGACGAATATTACGAGTGCTGGTTGTCCCAAAGATGTATTAGAATATTACCAGGAAAGAACTGCATTCTAGACTACAGTGGTAATGACAAATGGTTGTGGCGTCACATTTCAATGCCTTGGTTATATCAAGAAATGAGTTGTACATGGGAAGAAGTGTGCCTGTTCTGTAGAAGAGATTGGATTTTCGAGTGGTTGAGCTCCGGTTACTTTTATTACAATACAGCAATAAAATATATATCACAATAAAGAGGGATTAAGAAGGTAGCGTCTGATTTCACTGAAGGTAATTGTATTACAAAGTTATGGAATTATTATTAAAATTGTAACAGGAATGACAGGTAAAAATACTTTCTTAAATGATTTGCCGGAATTTTCACGAAAGAAACCATCTCAAACCTATTATTTTTCTAAAATGAATTACATTTTTTTAAAGGAAAGGTTCTACAACCTGCCAATATATTGAATCACGAAAAGCATTCTGTCCAAGTTGCTATGAACTGGCAGAACAATTTAGTCTCCAACTACCGTTGAGTAACATGGAGAAATGTCTATGAATGAATTCTGTTAAGATTACTTATTCTCAATTTCTTTCAGTACATATTTGCTAACATAGTATACACCACGTGGTTTCTCTATAAATCAATCTAATTTCTTTTCCTTCTCCTTCCTATATAGCTTTTCCCACATCTGTGGGATCTCAAGTGCGAACTGTGTAGCACATATGGGTTTGGCCCTGTTTAACGACCGGATGCACTTCCTGACGCCAACTCTAATCGAGAGATGTGATCAATATTGCGTGTTTTTATGGTGGTTGGTAGTGTAGTCTGCTGCATGAATATGGAGGGTAAAGTGCTGGAACAAACACAAACACCCAGTCTCCTAGACAGTAGGATTAATTAGACGCGATTAAAATCGCCGACCCGCCGGGAATCGAACCCAAGGCCCTCTGAACAGAAAGCCTAAACGCTGACATTTCAGCCACTGAGTCGGACTAAGAGAGTAACAATGACGGTATAAAACATTATATATACCTCCTCAAATATGCTATGTTCATGGTTGATGGTGAGATGGTCTCTTCATCCCTTCAAAACTATTATATAAGACATTAACATGATTGTCACATTAAGGTCGAAACCTCCCCATGAAATTCTTATCAGCATATTTCCTTCAAATATCAACAAGTCCTGAGTGTCTCCATAAATTTCCTATCAATAACTTCTTCTGATCAAATTTTACCGAATAGTTCTCTTCCCACAAACTTGATCCATTATCTCTCCATTTGTAATCCGATCTCCCCACCTCACCAGCATTCTTCAGTAACACAATACTTCAAAGATTTATACTTGGGAGATAGTGGACAGCCCCGAAAGTAGTTTCCCGTGGTTTTTCATTTTCTCACCAAGTAAATCGTAGGGCTATACTTTAATTCAGGCAACGGTAGCTTCCCTCCCACTCTTAGCCCTTTCCCGTCCCCTCATCCCCATAAAACCTATCTGTGTCGGTGCGACATAAAACATACCAGGTGTATGCATAAGTTTTGGCCGGTTTTATGGTAAAGAAAACACGTAATTTTCGAGGGAACATTTATTGTTTATTCAAAATATTTGTCATCGGCTTCCACACACTTCGCCCATCTTTCAGGTAAGTTATGAAGATCATGCCAGAAAAACAGCTTGTATTTTGCGGCAGAGCATTCGTCAAGCCATTTTCCAACTTCCTTGAAATTGTTAAAGTGCTGCTCTGCGAGCACTTGCCCCATTGATGCGCAGAGGTGATAGTCAGATGGCACCAGGTCGAGGCCGTACGGCGGGTGCGGAAGGATGTCCCATCAAAGCGATTTCAAGGTGTCTTTCATTGGTTTTGCTGTGTGAGACGCCGCATTGTCGTGTAACAAAATCACTTTACCATGTCTTCTGGCCAATTCCGGTCGTTTTTCTATCAATGCGTGAATTAAATTAATCATTTGTTGGCGAAAGCGTTTTGCATTAACCGTTTCGCCGGGCTTCAAGTGGGGATATACAATACCGGTACCGGAGCGCGCATATTCTTTCACATTGAAATTACCACTGTTAAATTGTCAAAACCATGTCTCACATGTTCTAATCGATGGAGCGTGTTCACCATACGTTTCTACCAGCAAACGATGACTTTCTACAGCCTCTTTCTTTTGATTAAATAAGAAAATCAATGCGAGCCTCATATATTCTTTTTCACGCAGAAACGTCGACATGATCGCTGAACGATACAACACAGACGCTAGTGTTTGGCGGACTCAACTTGTTTCTGTTGGTAGGTTAATGTCAGGCTTGAACAAACTGATGTATGTGTCAAATTAATACGCTGCGTACTATTCGCTGGCGCCAACTCGTAGTGAAACTGGAAAAGACTTAAGCATACACCTGGTATTGTACAACAAAAACCTCTTCCAATACCATTAATTACTATCAGTATTTCAATTTCATACAATGCCATGCTTCATACAAACGTATTCAAATACATCGTTGTAATACAGTCAATATATGTTTCGATATCATCGAAATTCTTTTCGGTTAGGCCGCGCAGCTGTAAGATTGCATTCGGGTGATAGTGGGCAGCCCTGAAGATGGTTTTCCGTGGTTTCCCATTTTCACACCAGGCAAATTCTGGGGATATACCTTAGTTAAGGTCACGGTCTCTTCCTTCCTCCTCGTAGTCCATTCCTGTGTTATCGTCGCTCTAAGATATATCTCTGTTGGTGCGAGGCAAAGCCAATTGTAAAAAAAAATATTAAAAAAATCGTTTTCTTGAGGAAGGAATTTTTCGCATCAAAATTCGTGACATAAAACTGAGTAAATGTGGATAACAAAGCACTGTTATAATATTATTATATCACTATAATTATTTACTGAAGGCTAAGCCTTGTCATTGCAGCTAACTTTTCCGGTACATTACCAGGATCTTTACCCCTTCATAGGAGCTGCAGTTCCTTTGCATCAGCCGGGCTGACGGTGGATCGCAGGCCATCTGAACCCAACTTGGTGAGTTGGATCCCGGCTCACTCAGATAGTATTTGAAGGTGTTCAAATATGCCAGTCTCGTGTCGGTAGATTTACTGGCACGTGAAAGAACTCTTTCAGGACAAAATTCCGACATATCGGCGTCTCCGAAAACCGTAAATATAGTTTTTTATTTATAAAAGGTATCCTTCAACGCTATTATTTCTTCGAAGAAATTTCCCTTCCATTATGATGCAAGCGTAACTGTTCGTCATTGAGTGTACAATCATTTTCATCCAACGTTTCTATATTCCACTTATGAGACATCTTATTTCAGTAATTTCTGTCAATAATATGGTGTTATTTTCCCTCTCAGTCCAGCTTAATTAGTTTGATCGTCTCTTGAACCGTATGTCAGCCGCGTCTGTCCTGTCTTGTTCATGATTTCACAGAGCCCATGCCTCACACCCATATTCAAAAGACTTAAGAAATCTTTTCCTTGCTTTAAGACCTAAGATTTTATTGATTAACAATATTTTATTTTCGAACGAACTTTTCGACAATCATCCTCTTCTTAACATTCCTAATACTCCGTTATCATTAGTCATAATATTCCCAGGGTAACACTACTTTGATATTTCGTCTAGTTTGGTTTTCCGAAACCTTATTACTGCTTTCTGTGATTTACCTCGCTTACCACTATTGTCTTAGTTTTTTCCTGTGTTAATTTTGAGCTAAAACTTTTTTCAGGCTGTTAACTTTCTATATATTAGCCGAAAATGCATCCTACAAACCTAAACTCTGAATGTTCGGGAGGTCACATATATATATAGTTTAGATGTGATGAAATGTGAGTTATGCAAGCAGCACAGTAGGTAGAGGGAAGAAGGGCACTTCATCTCCGGGCACAGATACGTCATTTCTTGGCGCCAGGCGCGGTTTTATAGACGCAAGGGGGCAATCACTGCAGATTAAAAAGCTTGCAGGTCACCACGTACGTTCTCCCTCCATATCGCGTGCCTTTGAGCGAAGTGAAGTGAGCGAGCTTCTGGACAAAAAATAAACCTGCTAAAATGAAGAGGGGCAGGTTATTGCTCTCCGCTCAAGTTCGTCAATAGAAACTGAGTGATGATAGAGTGCTGGCAATGAAGGAGCTCCGGATAATAATAATAATAATAATAATAATAATTTCGTGTGGTTATTTCTAGCCGAGCGCAGCCCTTGTAAGACAGACCCTCCGACTGGGGTGGACGGTATCTGCCGTGTGTAGGTAACTGCGTGGTATTGTGGTGGAGGATAGTGTTATGTGTGGTGTGTGAGTTCCAGGGATGTTGGGGACAGCACAAACGCCCAGATCCCAGGCCACTGGAATTAACCAATGAAAGTTAAAACCCCAACCCAGCCGGAAATAGATCCAGGGACTTTCTGAACCGAAGGCCAGTACGCTGACCACTCAACCAACGAGTGGGAGGAAAAGAAGGCCAACACATCAGCTAAGCAAGTTCAACCGTGCTCCTGAGTAGGGCATAACGATGTAAAAAGAAATATTGTCTAGACCTATGTTTTAACCGGACTGAGTGGCTCAGATGGTTGGGGCGCTTGCCTTCTGACCTAAACTTGGCAGGTTCAAACCTGGCCCACTCCGGTGGTATTTGAAGGTGCTCAAATACAGTACGTCAGCCTCGTGTCGCTAGATTTATTGGAACGTAAAATAACTCCTGCGGGACTAAATTCTGGCACCTCGGCGTTTCCAAAATCCTTGAAAATGGGACGTAAAGCCATTATTATTATTATTATTATTATTATTATTATTATTATTATTATTATTATTATTATTATTACTATTATTATTTCCTGCGTTATATGGAAGATGCCATCTCCATACAGGCCTGCATAGGTCCTGGGAGGAATGCAAGATAAAAGCTTTAGTTAGAAGGATAGTGTGGTTAACTGTACGTCCAGTAATGTACGATCATTTTCGCTGTAGAGTTAGTGAACTACAGGGTCACTTGCTTCTGTAGATCTCGTTTAGAAGAGTTTTCGACTGTCTGTCTGGGATTTGATACCACATAATTCCATTTGAATCGAACCTGCCTTTACATTATACGATTTAAAGACGAAATTCATTAATAAACTTCGAAATTTAATGTATTCAGATCACTTAGTTCCTTCTAATTTGCTTTACGCCGCACCGACACAGGTCTTACGGTGACGATGACATGGCAAAGGGCCAGGAATAGGACGGAGGTGGCCATGGCCTTAATTAAGGTACAGCGGCAGCATTTTCCTGGTGTTAAATTGAGGAAACCACGGAAGACCATCTCCAGGATTGCCGAACCCACTATCTCTCGAGTGCAAGGTCACAGCTGCGTGACCCTAACCACACTGCCACTTATTCGGTGACCTGATTTTGACGGCTGCTGCAAAAAGATGATTCTCGAACTGATACTGAATGAATGGGCCAATTGACTTATTTATCCGTCTCCTGGATTGCGTGGCCAGCTTAGTGGCTTTCGATTTAAAGGTCACTAGATTCTATACCCGGCCACGCCGGAGATTTTAGCAGAGTCTGATTAATATCAGTGACTCAGAAGCCACTTCTTCGTGTTCGATTTAATACACATCTCCATTTACATACAACACATCACACTACCAACTACGTTATAACACACAAAAGCAAATACATCCTACTATATTGTGTCAGTAAAGAACTCCGACCGTAAAACTGGGCTCAGTCCACATACTATTCGACCCCAAGTAACTGCGTAATGGTTGAGAAGAAAAAGAACAAGAATAAGAAGAATGGACAGACAATTATGAAGGAACGAGGCGACTATAAGAGCGAAAAAGAACGAAAATCATGCCTGTTGGGAAATAATAGAATCATCTACAGGTTATGAATAATAATAATAATAATAATAATAATAATAATAATAATAATAATAATAATAATAATAATACCCGCAACACAGGGTAATAATACTGTGTCTGTCTCTTACCTGAAGGTCTCGCGTTCAATTCTCAGATCATCTGAGGAGATTTCCATCCCAGATTGAGGGCTGGGAAAGGACCAACTCTGCATCTTGAGGTCAACAGAAGAGATGCCTGATATATATAAGGCAGACTGATCTCATGTAACATGGCTGAGGATGAAGTCACATTAATCGTAATGAAAGGTGACAAGAAACAAGCATTCAGGTAGAGAATCAGGAATTATAGCACGTTGGCTGCACGGTTCGGACCTGTGGCTGTAAGTTGGATATCACAACAACATGGTGGGTTGGAAAATATTAGCCTTGAAGATGGATTTATTGTACATGGTCACCATGTTTAACATCAGGCAAATGCTGGGGATATACACTGATTTTCTTTTTCTTTTCCGTTTTTTTTTTTTTGCTAATTTCTTTACGTCGCACCGACACAGACACGTTTTATGGCGATGGTGGGACAGAAAAGGTCCAGGAATGGGAAGGAAGCAGCTGTGGACTTAATTAAGTTACAACCCCAGCATTTACCTGGTGTGAAATTGGGAAACCACGGAAAACCATCTTCAGGGCTGCCGACAGTGGGGTTCGAACCCACTACTCCCGGATGCGAGCGCACACCTGCGCGCTCCTAACCACACAGCCAACTCGCCCGGTGTGCCCTGATTAAAGCCAACGCAACTTACTTCGACGTCCTAGCCTTTTCTTTTCCCATCGTCCCCGAAATCCAACCAGAATTAGCGCGATGTTGTACAGGTAAAATGTCAGATAACGTGATTTATAAATAGTCCCTCAGTTCACTTGACGACTGGACTGAAATCATGAGAAGTGTCAGAAATCGAACCTAATGAGACGCTACCTTGTTTGGTATAGCTACTGTCAAAATGAAAAGAATATTGTGCATAAAATGGGTATTTTATAACACTGAAATGATACACAACCATGTAGGCCTACATAAGAATGTTATTTTTAATATCGCATTTTCGGATTATACTCACTCTTTACTCCACGTACGATTTACCAAGGCATTATACCTCGACGTTATTGTTTTATTGCAGTGACTGCCTTGATAGATTCCATCCAAATCCTGAAAAACCAGATCTCCCAAACTTTTTAATGCAACAACATATATTATGTCAAATGTGGTAACCAACTCACAATTAGTTTTAGGATTCATCTTGCCGTTTTGTTTACATTGTCCTGTATAGCACGGATAATAATTGCTGACAGAGGTACTTACCGTACATGTAGTTACTGTGTTGCCAGATTG